>NC_063354.1:31891159-32066313 GCF_021869965.1 Rhincodon typus
GGGTCTTCATTTTCTGAAGAAGGGTCTAGGCCCGAAACGTCAGCCTTCCTGCTCCTTTGATGCTGCTTGGCCTGCTGTGTTCATCCAGCTCTACACCTTGTTATCTCAGATTCTCCAGCATCTGCAGTCCCTGCTATCTCTGGTTTAGATAGTGCCTGGTGGTGCACTGTAGCAAAATAAATGCAAGCCCAATGGAAATTTACAAAGCAAAATTAAATCAAAATGGCTTTTACGGGGGTTATAATGTACCAGCGCAGGCTCAATGGGCCGAGGGGCTGTTTTCTGTTCTGTAGACTGCTATGATCTCAGCCCTTACAACCCATATCATACAGGAGGACTGAACCATGCCAGCAGACTCTTTATGCCCCTTCTCAATGGACATCTGAGTGCAGCTATAATCATGAAAAAGGAGCACAAAGGAGGGTGTGATGACTCCTTCAGCAGCCTGCTGTCCAGACCTATTGATGGTCTCATTGACCAAGCCCAGGACCAAATCCACAAGAAGTCCCTCCAACCTACCTGCTCTTCTCTGAATAAGGTGTCCACTGATCTGGAGAATGGGGCTAAAGTGCAACCTCTTTCACATTTTTAAATGAGCAGTAACCATGTTGGACAGCCCCTATTGGGACACTGCCCAACTAATTAATAGCGTAGAGGATAAGTCATTACTGAGTCTCAATGAGAAGCAGCATTTGTCTTAACAGAAAGATATAGTTTACTCATGATAGCAACAGGTACAAGCTACACTGACTGGTTAATTAGAGTTACAAAGACTATCAGCAGGCAGAGATTGTACATCTCTCTCCATCAGGATCTCAGGCCAGACTGGCTCTTCTCCAATCAAAGACTATGTGACATCATCAGACTGAATGAAGCTTAATGCAGCTTCAGCATTAGCTCTTTCAAAACCATTACATTAAACAAGGAGTAGGAGGAGCTGTGAGTGTGAGAGAGAGTGCAAGCCTGAGGATCAGGGGAGTGGACAGTGGAAGAATCAGGGAGAGAAGTAGTGAGCAGGAGAATTGGGAGAGGGAGGGGATGAAGCAGCAATTTGTTTTTAAGAAAGACTGAGCAACCTGTTAAAATGAAAATGGTGGCTGCACTGTCCAGAGAATGTTTCTAATTTACAAAGCACACTAAAACTATATATATTATTTTCAAAAGGGCATATCTGCATTGCATTTACTGCTTGATGTGCAGTCTTCTCTAAATAGGAGCTTCCAGAACAGATCAAGTCATTGACTTTGAGCATATCTCCATACTATCTTTGAATATGAACCCAAGCTCCCAAGCGCCTTGTCATTTCAATTCCTCTTCTCACTTTGGCCTTCCTGCTCTTCACCTTCTACATTGTTCCAGTGCAGTTCAATGTCAACATCTTCAGACTTCAGATACAATTCCTACCTTCCCCTGCCAATGGATGCTGTCACTGGGTGTATTAGCATTTCTGGAGATGAGGAGAGAACAGCATTCCCTCCTACCACTACCAACACACCCACAACCGCACAATCTGTTTTCTGGCCAGAGGTAATTTGTTAAAGATCACATTTTTGTTTAATTATGGTACCGTATCAAATCAATTATTATTTTATTTAAATTCACTTAAGTGTATAGAGACAGTGCCAGAAAGAGTGATTTAAATTGCTGACATTTACAAATAGGTGTTATGAGTCTGAAGACAGAAACAATATGGTTTATAAGCTGTGAATTGAAGCTCTAAGCATCTGGAATCTAGCTGTAGGCCAGCTGCCCCAATGTACAGAACTGAATCTTTTTTTAGAAGTGTTACATTCGATACAAGTCCCATTGAACTGTTGTTTCTGGGTACTGCAAAACATGCTTCTTTGTTGCTCTACAGATAGCCTTTGTTGCCCTGTGTTCTCTTTGAAAGATTATGAAAAGAGCTGTTCCACATGTACTTACAAATACATTAATCATTCAGAACTCATGTACTGTTGATGTCAAAAAGTAAGAAAGTGCATATTCCCTATAGGCATCCATTCCATGAGTTTCCCATAGCATGGTTTGCCTTACATTTGCTGTATCCCACCACATACTCTACAAACAGCAGATCTGAATCTTGCAGGCACACTTACTGCATTTTGTCAATGCTGTTAAATGTCTATATTGATCCAGAGAGGATCATCCTTTGTGTTTATTTTACATTGAATCAAAGAAGATGCATTTTCCTGCCCAGTGAAGCAAAGGTAGATAGATTTTTGAACAGTAAAGGCATTAAGGGGTATGGTGAGTGGGCAGGTTAGTGAAGCTGAGTCCACGAAAAGATAAGCCATGAATTTATTGAATGGTGGAGCAGGCCTAATGAGCCAGTTGGTCTACTCCTGCTCCTTTACCTTATGTTCTTATTTATCAAATTATTCAAAGAAGCCCATGTCCTGTTTGAAAAGGAGATCGAAAAAGTGAAATGTCCAACTATTTCCCGATCATTAAAAAATATGGTTCAAATGAATAAGCAGAGTGAAATTCTGGGGTGGGGGGTGGGGGGCGCTTGATTTTAGAGCCAACTCACTTTGGCATGTCTGAATGATTTTTTAAAGCTGCAAGGATTGACCCTAAAAATGAAAATCAAAATAGAGGTATTCCTAATTCCAGTGAAAATGAAGTGTATGAAATAATGTCTTCCTGATCTCTGGGACAGAAACTTGTGGTCCAAATCATCCTTCAGGGCTCAATGGCCATAGAATTTGTGATTGGTTAAGCAGCTTGACTATCAGCCTAGAAATCCTACTGAGATGTCTGATAGCAGGCAGTATGAGCGCAGAGTTACTTGGTCAGCCATCCTGCAGAGGGAAGTGGCAAACCACTGCAATACTTTGCCAAGTATAATCATGGAACAATCTAATCAAAGTCTATGGTCACCCCTTTTGGATGGTATCCAAGGAGAGAAAATTCAGGTAAAAGTAAGTTACAGACTCCAAGTTCTAATACTATTCTTCAAACTTGATTATATAATGGAAAAATATTTGAATTAGAATAGAAAATACAAAGAAATAACTACACACATGGAATAAAGATTGTTAAAATCAGAAGCTATGTATATGCTAAAGTCCTGAGTGTAATTCTTTATCAGAACTGGGATGAATCACTTCTGAGCCTTTAACACCACAGCAGTTTGAGAATTGAGGCAGTATATGCAACAGAACCACATCGCTAAAGAAGTCCACACATTTGAATCCTGGTCTGTGCCGGGTTGAAACCTACAAAATACTTAAGGGTAGATGTAGGTAGGATGTTTCCTCTGTTTGGGAGTCTAAAGCCAAAGGATATAGTTTAAACATAAGGGGGATGGCACTTAGTTCAGAGATGAGGAGAAATTATACGCAAAGGTTTGTGAACCTTGGAATTCTCTACCGCTGAGGGCTGTGGAGGCTCAGTATTTGATTTTGTTTAAACAGAGATTGATAGATTTCTGATTACCAGTGATGTGCAAAGTTGTGTGGATGAGTTGAGTAAAAGACATTGAAGTGTTCAATTGCCCATGTTCATATTGAATAGTGGTGCTAAAGGGCTTACTCCTGTTCCCATATTCTCTGTTTGTAACTGTCAGACGGGAGGTGGTAGGATGTTAGAATTGATTTCAACAGTCTTTGGTTAGTAATGAGAAAATCATCCAGTGCTGATCATTTTGACCACTATTCACCAATGCTGGTTGGGAATATGCAACTTTTGAGCTGAAGACTGGAACAAGTTCAGTATTAATGTTCCTTGTTCAAATAACTTTTGACATTGTGAAATTAAAATCCCTGTGAGGAAACATCGCTGACTTAAGTGAGAGATTAAATAAAGAAGAATGTTTTCCCTTTCAGGTATAAATTGACCTGTTATGATTTCCTGCTTCTTTTTAATAAAAGAATAACAACTTTTAAGTAAAATGCAGAAATCTAATAAACTTTACCAACAGCCATAAAAATAAATTAAGATGCTTGTAATTATTAATGTGTTAACCTTTCTTTTGTACATTTTAGAGCTAGTTTTACAAGCCCAGCTGCAACTGTCTAGTTTTTTAAGTGCATGTTATAAATCCAGTTGTATGTTGCCCAAGATTTGCTAAGCATAAAAATTAAATGTTATGGTACCATATTGTCCTGACTTACAGTACAGACTATCTCCCATTGGCATCATGGGTGCATAAAACCATCCCTTTACTATTGAATTTGTCAAAACAGATAATGACTATATGGTGACTATGTCAACGTTAATTAGATATGGAAAATAGTGTTCTGGTAAGAGCATTTTAAATTAGGAGATTTTATCTGCATTTGATGTAATATTTGCAAGTAAATGCATAAAAATGATGGATTTTTTAAAATCTGTATTGTAATCTAGTTTCCTGTACTCTTGGCCATATTAGAATCGGGATATTTCCAACTGGATATATTTCTGCCTTCGAGAGGGTATTTTACTGGACGGGGCAATGTTATCTCCTTTAAAATAAGAAAATGGAGGTGTATATCATGGTATTGAAGAATCCAACAGACATTTACTACAGCTATCTATTATAAACAAACTTTAAATTTCTCAAGTACTTATGTGTTTGGGTTAGTGTTAAGCTGCAGTTTTACAATGAAGGAACATGTTTCCAGCAAAGGTTCCTGCTTGAGGTGATCCAAAGTAAGGGGAAGTATGAGATCTTATATACCCAGCTCATATGCAATAGTGTAGTGATGATATCATAAGCATATATCTTCAATGTATAGTGTCCGTGAGACAATACACACTGATTTTTAAACTGTTTGAGAGGATAAATAAACAAAGAGCAACTAATTCTTCTGGTAAGGAAACTGAGACATATCCTGATAGCTAAATGTTTAGGACTGATGTGCAGGAAGCACCTCTTCATACATTGGTAACTGAAAATCTTGAACACTGTCTCCTAAAAAGGAATTAAGACTGGTTCAATTGAACATTTCAAAATTTAAACAGATATTTGTAGATTTTTCTTCAGTCAAGCTTGTAAAGGGCTAGAGATGCTTAGCAGGGAAATGGAATTAGCAGCGGACCCAAGTGAATGATAGTATCGAAATGAAGGGTTGAATGGCATAATCTTGTTGCTGTGCAACAAGGCTGTTTGAATTCACCACCAAGGGGGGAAATCAATGTGTTATTCATTTACTTTAGTCATGGGTGCCACATTTTTGAGATGTCAATGGAAGAAGGAAAGAGATGCAGATATTTTGAGATTCAAGAGATCACATACAGGACAAAAAACCTCAGAATGTCTTGGTTACGAACTGATTGACATGCACACATTACATTTGACTAAAAAGAAATCTAACCTTCAATGTATTTCAAATTAATTACATGACTAAACAAGATGTATAAATAAATACAGAGCATTTGTGGTTCAAGTTACATGGCTGAGATTGCAGTTAATTATGAAGGTGATGACCTAGGAAATATATTAACTGGTACCAGATAAACATTTTTTAGGCCTGACTACATCCTTGAAAATACATTTTTAAATGGCTTAATTTTTATTGTTGTAATCAAGAGTGGAAAGAGCATAAAATGTATGAAAATACTTATGTACAAATACTTTTATTTTGTTTTTCTTTACATAGGATTGATTTTTCACAAAGCAAATGCTCCTAATTTGATATGTGTCACTGAGCAAAAACACATAACAGAGCAAAATCTTCAGAAACAAAACCTCAAAGAACTCAAAACCTAATTCTGACCAATTCACTTAATATTTACAACAGAAAAAATAGATATTAAAAAAGCAGCCTACAAATAGTACATCATTGAAAGAAATCCATGTTCTTGTGTTCTGGAGTTGACCTGCTGTAAAGAAATTCCACTGCCATACAAGCTCCTCACAAGTCCACTGCACTAAATGAATGTGATTATATTAGCGACAAAGACAAACTACTGCAAAAGTAGACTGATATAAAGATAAATGCACATCATTCATTGTACATACCCTAAAGTTCAGATTTAATCTTACAACAATTCCTTGATTTTCTCCTTAAAATCTACCGTCAGACCGTGATTGATAACAGTGGAGTACTTGTCTAGTTGTTTCTCAGTAGCAATAAGGTTAGCCTTTCTAACGGGTTCATATCCAACTATTAACCTTTTGAGAGCTGGCAGCAATAGCATTTCTGCAACAAATTAAAAATGATAAGAAGCCAATTCCTTTCCCCATTTATTCAGAGAATACTGGTCCTTCAGTGAATAATCCAGTAGGATTTATGCTGGAATAGGAAACAGAGAGCTAATTAAAGCACAAGATGAGATCTGAATGCTTTAATTAACTCAAGATTCCCAATTCAAACATAAAACATGTTCCACTGTTCACTATGTTCATTAGTGCACAGTGCGGGTTAGAGTATTTTAAATTTATAAGAGGCACACAGTTTGCTTTGTTGACCATAAATTAAGTTTATATATATTTTGTTTATTTTAATAGGTAATATCTCAAAATGTTTCCTTAATTTCTTCTGTCTACTGCACAATGTTGATCATTTAGAAATTCAGAATTTGTTCAGTTGATATGTCTTATAACAATGATCTGTGGTCAGACAACAAAACAGACGCTGGATTCAGCTGTGCAGCAAAACAAATCAAAGCTAAGTAAATTTTTCTTTTACTTTATAATGCTCACCATCAAAATTCATCGAAAATCATATTTTACAGATGTTGTGTGATAGAAAACATATGAATGATGAATATTGCAAAAAAAAAGCACTTTGTATTCAGTGAGTTAATCTGCTACAGTACTTTTTTTACCCTACTGCAAAATCAATTTGGTTAAATAACATCTCATTATCAAATATGACATAAATTATGAAAGGTAATTTGATAGACTAAATATAATATTTGAAATTTTACTCCTAATCTGCTACTGATATTGTGAAGTGCTGGCTAATGGAAGACATATATTTTACTAGTCAATTTGGAAACCTTGGCATTTGCTCTTTGAAAATATATTTTTCTAAAATGTATCCTTATTATTGTTTCTTGATAAATGGCTCCAGATTGTCTCCCTTATTTGGGAATGATACTGCCACGGTATGAATAACTGCTATCAACAGTGTAACCTTGACAAAATCAGATGCCGTCTCATGAGTCTTATGAACGGGCATGATTGGCTATTAGTGACAGCAACACATAGTTGCCTTTTTAAGTTTTTTTTGTCCGCTAGTTGCACCAATCAAAAGTCAAAGAGCTTGCGACATCCAAATACGGTAAAGAACGTGATCGTGAATGCTCTATCAGATCGGTATCTTGTAGATCTGGGCGCAAAATATACTCCTCAGCTGCCAAAGGGTCATTAGCTTCTCAGGTTTCTACTGTGCCATCACAAAGATTATCTTTGTACACAGAGAGCAATTAATTACACTTCATACAGTTACTCAGTGCCGCTTAATCCTATTGCAAGGTCCGAAATAAAATGGCAACTCTATTCATCTAGTTTCGTACTGCATGTTGGAATGCTGTGCTAAAATATCCCAAGATAAGTCAATTTGGAAAAGGAAAATACCGCACTGTAAAGCTTTTATTAATCTGTATTAATTGGTGCTGAACCGAATCAATTTTTCTGAGCAAATCATTGCTGACTTCAAATCAATAATAGAGATCACAAACCCAAGGGCTATTTTTAATATGTTATCCAAAACTTCATTTAATGTTGGCAACTTTATTAAATCAACGGTGGTAATGTTGTTCTAAAACATTTACAATTTTCTTTTTTTTCTCTCACAAATGTGGATATGTCTGGCCTCGCTAGCACTCATTGCCCACCCCTAATTGCCCAGAGGGCATTAAGAGTCAACCACATTGCTGTAGGTCTGGAGTCACATGTAGGCCAGACTAGGTAAGGATGATAGATTTCTTTTTGTAAAGGAAATTAGTGAACCAGATGGGATTTTCTCCAACTGTTGACAATGGTTTTGTTGTCATTATTAAACCCTTAAATCCAGATTCTTTATTGAATTCAAATTCCACCATCTGCCATTGCAGAATTTGAACCTGGGCCCCCAGAACATTAGCTGAGCTTCTGGATTAATAGTCTAACGATAATACCACTAGGACATTGCCTCCCCTATATTTGACTTGTCAGTCTGTTAAAATATTGTTGCATCTCTTAAAATATTACTCAGTAGGATGCAGATCAGATCAAAGTGAGCAATATAATTTGATATAATTTTAATTTGTCTTCAACTGATGATCTGGTGTGGAATTAAAAAAAGGTTGAAGGAATCTAACCATGTAAAGAATTTGTCTTGTTAATATACTTTTAACTGTATTTACGGTTTTCTTTTTAGAAAAAAACTTATTCTTCCATGAGATATTGGAGTCACTAGCTAGGCCAATATTTATTGCTGTTACTTAATTGCTCTTGAGAAGGTGGTGTTCAGCTGCCTTCTTGAATTCCTGCATTCCACTTCATGTAGATATGCTCAGAGTGCTGTTAAGAAGGGAGTTCCAGTACTTTGGCCCAATGACAGTGAAGGGACAGCGATATATTTCCAAGTCAGCATGATTTATGATTTGGAACGGAACTTGCTGGTGGTGGTGTTCCCATGTATCTGCTGCCGTTGTCCTTCTAGGTGGTAGAGGTCGCAGTTTCGGAAGGTGCTGTTGGAGGAGCTTGGCTGGGTTGCCACAGTGCATCTTGTAAACGTCACCATGTCACAACATTTTTTTTTTCTTATTTGGTCTTAGGATATGAGTGCCATGGGCGATGCTAGCATTTACAACTCAAGGCTAACTGCCTTTGAGAAAATGGTGTTCAACCACATTCTTGAACCCCTGCTGTCCATGATGCCCATGGATATGCACAGCTTGGTAAAGGAGGGTGGTCCAGGATATCTAACCCAGTGGGAGCGAAGAAACAAACATATAGTTCCAAGTCAGGAAGGTGTATGACCTTGGAGGGGAACTTGAAAGAGGTGATGTTCTGATGTATCTTCTGGCTTTGTTCTCCATGGTAGAGGCCATGTGTTTAAAGTCTACCATAAAAGAAGCCTTGGGAAGTTGTTATAATGCATCTTATAGATTGCACCTCTTACTGATACTGTGGATTAGTGATAGAAGGAGCAATTGCTTAAGATAGTCAACAGGATTTCAATCAATTAGACTACTTTGTCCTGGATGGAGTTGACCTTCTTGAGTGTTGTTGATGAACCCGAGCAAATGGAGAGTATTATATCACAATTCTGACTAATTCTCTGTAGATAGTGGACAGGTTTTGGGGAGTCAGAAGCTGAGTTACTTGCCTCAGAATTCCCATTCTCAGACTTGCTCATTGCTGCCTTATTCATGTGGCTCATCTAGATAAGTTTCTTGTTAATAGCAACGCTGTGTCTGTTCACTGTGGAAGATTCAACTATATTAATTCTGTTGAACATTGGGGAAAATGATTAGATTCTTGTTGTTGAAGATGGTTCTTGTTTTAGATGTGTGTGATGGGAATGTTAGTTGTCTCTTATTAGCTCAAGGCTCTTATTTGTCCATGCCTCACAGCATTGAAATACTGATCAGTTCTATGTTTGAAGAGTTCAGACTAATACCAAACTGTAGAATTAGTTATCATCCATTCTTCTCACTGTATAATTATCATTAATGACAGATTTGTGAGGACCCCTTGTTGCTAGCACTCTTTGGACTCAGTTAAATGCTCCCACAATATGAAGGATGATCATTCTCACCTCGTCTCTGGAAATCAGTTCTTTTATCCATTTTTGCATCAAAGATGAGGTCTGGAGCTGAATGGTATTAATGGAACTTAAATCGAGTGTTGGTGATCAGGCTGTTGTTAGGTAAGCACTGATTGATAGCGCTAAAGTCAATCACATTGACTGATAATTGAAAGTGTACTGATAATGTGGTCAAGTTGAATGCATCCTGCATTTTGTTTTGTGGACAAGACAGACCCTGGACAATTTTCCATATAGTTGGGTAGCTGCCAGTATTGTAGCTTTACTGAAACATTTTTATCATCGAATCCCTACAGTGTGGAAACAGGCCCTTCAGCCCAACAAGTCCACACCGACCCTCAGAGCATTCCCCCTACAACCCACCTATTCTACACATCCCTGAACACTACAGGCAATTTAGCATGGCCAATCCACCTAGCCTGCACATCTTTGGACTGTGGGATGAAACCGGAGCACCCAGAGGAAACCCATGCAGACACGGAGAGAATGTGCAAACTCCAAACCCGGGCCCTTGGCGCTGCGAGGCAGCAGTGCTAACCACTGAGCAACCATGCTGCCCCTACCATTGATCATGGTGTGACCAGTTCTGGAGCATAATTCTTCAGTGATGCACTGAGATGTCATCAGAACTCACAGCGCTTACTGTCTTCACTGTGTTCAGCCATTTCCTGTCATCACATCGAGTGAATCAAATTGGTTGAGGACTGACATGTGTGATGCTGAGGACCTTAGGAGGAGGCCAAGATGGATCATCCATTCAGCAATTATGGCTGAAGGTGATTGCAAGTGGTTCAGCATAGTCTTTTGTACTGACTTGCTGTGCTCTGCCATTATTGAGAATGGGGATGTTTATGGAGCTTCATTGTCAAGGCAACCAAATCAGTTCTTCTCTCTATTCCACCAAAATCCTGCTAACATATAGTAAAATGAGCTCCAATGTCACATTATTAATTATGCTTTCTATTTTGTTTTCTGTTGATTCTGCTGTCCCGTTTATTTTTTCTTTTTTCAAATTTTGGATGCCAACTTGTGACCTTTTCGTTTTAATTCTGATAAAATAAACACTGACACATCTCTTGTAAAATCCAGACAAATTAGAAAAATGTCTTGACAGATTAAAGAATAATATGAATACTTTTCTTAAACTGTTTATCTATTTATGACTTTTTCCTTTGCTATTGGCTTAGATCTTGAAATCTTTGATTATTCTTCCTCTTCCAGCAGGTTACTTTCAACCTCAATTCTTTCCAGGGAAATTAGACATTAATCTGTGTTGATTTATATTGCATAAAGTTCACAGAGTTACTGAGTAATTTTATGATCTTTCCTCCAATTTTCATACATTTGTCTTCTTTAAGCTTTTCAAGGTATGGTCTGATGAGAGCAGTGTTCAGTTTGATCATAAGCTCCTTTGATTTCCATTCCTCTGTTTTGCATAAACACTCGTAAATTCTGCTCTATTGGTAATCCTGGTTACTGCATGACATTTGTTGGAGTGTCTGAATTTAGAGACGATAAAGAGTCCTTTGTCTCTTCTCAGTTCACACTGCATAATTGTACAAGAGTATCTCCTACTTGTTAATCATAAACTGGAACTGAGTGAGGCAGAAGTGCAATACACAGTCCACTGTTTTAACAGAAGCAGGCCAAAAGCAGCAATGGGAAGTAGCAGTCAGAGAGAATTAAATGAAGAATAGATTTTTATTACTGATGAAGTTCTAGTTCTACCTTTTTGTACTTCTATGATAAAATCAGCAATTCCTACTGGAGAATAAAAAAAATAAAAAATCTGAAACAAAAACAGAAATAGCTGGAGAATCTCAACAGGTCTGGCAGCATCTATGGAGAGAAAGCACAGAAAGGGTTCTGAAGAAGGGTCACTGAACCTGGAATGTTGACTCTGCTTTCAGCCAGAAACGCTGCCAGACCTGCTGTGTTTCTTCAGCAATTTCTGTATTTGATTCATACTGGAGTATTGTCTCAAAATGCAAGTAACTTTGGTACCAAACAAATCCCAATATCAAAACAGACATGCTATCCAGATCAATACACTTTGCAGCAACCAGGAATAAGAATCTTTCTTCTCCCAGCTCCGAAGCACTGAAATGCTTTGTAATATGATAATATAATAACTGAACTAATTTGGCTAACTCAGAATTAATTGGAAATTGTTTAGTGCAAAAGCATTTAGACTATTCAGTACAAGGACATTGAGAGAACAAATAATACAATATTGTAAAAATAATTACGTTGTACTTTTCATTGTCTGACAAAGTGTATGTGGCAAAGTTAATATTAGATTTTCATCAGAAATATATGGTACAGCTATTAAATACGGTGTAATTTTCCCCTCCTGGAGGTGGAGAGATAAATGGAGAGAAGGGTATATAAGTGAATGAGTTGACTTTGACAAAATACTCAGGCCATTCTGGTCACTTCACAGGTTTCACTCTCTGACTGACAAGGTCTATTGGAGATTTCCTCGACTTGTCACTATTTAAGACCCATAAGTCGTCAATTAAGGACCTCTGAAAGGCATCAAGTTGTTAATTCTCTGAACCACTGCCTTCTTGGTGAATGAGAATGATGGCTAATTTCCTGACTGGGAAACCAGTGCAACCTGTCTGCTGGGGTTGGGGGCAGGGGGAAATCTATTTCCTCCAGGCTGGGGGCTTTCAGTGGCACAGAGGCGGAGCATGATGGTGCCTTCTGAAAGCTGCTCCCCTGCCTTACCTCCAATTTCCCTCATCGCCCTTGATGTCACCCTATGACAAGAATATAAAAATCCCTTGTCTTCTCACCACTGGATACTCTAAGGTATCTGCCTAGACCTGTGGTCTTCAATATGCAGAACCTGCTGCCTCTAATTGAACAACTGCTTCTGGCAACCGTGGACGCTGGTGCCAATGCAATAGGCCTAGAAACTCACCCACGTTGGCCCGTCACTTCTCTCAAATGGGCATGGCTGGAGTATTAGCTACTACATAATACACTCATCTGCACACTTTGACTGAAAATAGGAAAATCATACTGATAAAACTGAATGCCATGTACAAGTAACACATAAGTAGTGACAAGCAGTGGCTGAGCTTCAGAGTGTGAAATAATTCTAGCTGGAAATGTTGGAAATCTACTTGTCAAAACAATCCAACTGCTGGCCTCTTCTTCTCTACTAGTATTACAATGATGACACTTTCTGACTCGGAGATCAGATGAATGCTGCTCAATGATATTGAACACAGAAATGCAGAGCTTTGACTGTGTGACATTGGTTACCAGCGCAACTCAGCTGAAAACATCCAGATCAGAGTAACAGATCACTCAATTTAAGCAGGTTACGTCAAGAGTGGCTTTCAATTCTCAGTGCAGGTATAAAGCGTATCAGATTGGAAGAAGGCCAGCCAACACACTCCTCATGTTGTCAAATTGAAATAGCAACCAAGGCAAGTTTACGTCAAGTGCATCTGTTCGCAACAGTTGCATGAGGTTCTTCCAATTCTCCTTTCCAGGAAGGCATAAAGGCATTAGTAGGCATGGTTCAAATTTTCTCAAAACCTTCATATTTGACTTACTTAGGAACTGACTATTCTACATCAAGGAACAGAGTGAATATTATAATTTCTCAAACATATTTTCAGTGATTTAGGTTATGTGTTTTCATGGATGGTGTTCTAGACACTCTCCTTAAATATACAGTTATTGTGGTAAACACATCTTCAATAATTTTAACAAAACTGCACTGGATTACTACTCTTAAATATATCAATTAATATGTTTCAATAAAATATTTGGTGCTTGGACAAAAAGCGAAATTCCACAGCAGAGCATGATTTGCAGACAGAAATTCAAGCAGGTTCTTCCTTCATGGTAATAGGCCTTCCCAATTCTAGAAAAAAAGAGGTAATATGTCCTCTTCACAAAGGTATTATCACTAGTTCCAATGAAACCAATGTCTCAAATGGAAACATTGACTAGATTTAGAGAATGTCATGTGACTTGTTTATGGCTATAATTTGGAAAAGTTGGGAGACAAGCTTACAATCAAAATCAGCATCGATACATGCCTATAATTGCCAAATGTGAATCATTTAGAACCATGTTCTCAGTAATGTTTCATCAAAAGTGTTTTGGGTCTGGAGAATAAGGGAGGTGGATTGTTGCTGAAGAGCTAAATATCATTCTTTAATTCACAGACTTTATAGAACACAAGCAATTATTAAAACCAAAACATTCTCTGTCCTAAACTGGTCAAATGGCCACCCATTTTAACTCACCATCATAAGATTTTCTTTTTTTTAATATCTGATGTAAAACTAAAGTATGGTGAAGCCTCATTGCGAGAAACATGGCTTGAAATTGATTTCTCTGATAAATGTTTTGTCCTAGAGTGAAGCTTTTAGAAATAACCATAATTGAGTTACATTGGAGATCAGTGGATGATTTCACTAATTTACGTTTCTTAGTCATTAACGGTGATTTAAATAAAAGCTTCCTTACAGGGTCATTTCACTTTCATTTTATTGATGTGGATTTGAAATCCACAAGCATCTAGGTGTTCAATTAACTTGCAAAATAGTCAAATCTGACTCTGTGAGGTGTCATGGAAATAAATGGTTACTCCTCAAATTTCAGTCAGTATTCCTTGCTAGTGACAATTATATATATTCAAGGTCTGCAATGATTTGAAAATTGACCAAAGGCACAATTCTCTCTACACACAGCCATTCTGACCAATGCACAATGTTGAGACCTGAAAAACACTGATGTGGCTGTAAATCATCCACAGTTAAAATGAACCATGAGACAGGACTTTAATCTGTCTCCATCAAGGATTATTAGCTGTACCTTTGATGTGTTGTGGGATGTGAGTGCATGTTGCGGCTACATTGCAATCTTGGACAGGACTAAAAGCTGACGGCCTTTTCAGTTTGAGGCAAACAGGAAATGTCTCAACCATTCATCGTTATTCATTTTACTTTATCACATGAATAGGTAGAACATTCTTTCATCAGTCTCTATTATTACCAGCTTGAAGTGTAAACATATTCATGTAAATGGTGTAATACGTATCAAACTAAGTGAATGATGAATGCCCGACTGATCTGTCATGGTGGCCTTGTCTTTTCCCAAGATACAATTAGTGATCACCAAGACCAGACTTACTTAAGTCATATCTTCCTATCTGTGTAATGTGATATGTACCACCAACAACGACATTACCATACTTGAACATTTCATCCTGCCTCAGCTGAAATTAAATCTTGCTTCAATAGTAATATACAGGCAAGAGAAATGGCAAGCCCATGAAGTCCATGACAAGTAACATTTAAGAGGTAGTGCATTCTACTGATTTGAAGAGAATGAATTATAAATGTTCTTTTTGGAAAGTCACACGTGTCAAATAACACTGATCTGCTTATATAACGTCACAGTTCAATAGCCTCAATCTTGATTTTCAGATTTCCCTTTCCTTAATTTGATTACCGAATGCAGTCAACACTTCCATCGCATCCTGCAAACAAGTGGCTTACCCTGGGCTCCATCCCATGTGAAAAGTACAATGGGAAATCTTAAAATAGTCTGAGTGTTGTGGGCTATTAGGCAGAATTGGAAGAGAAGTCCGGCAAGACAAGATCTTGACGACAGGAGCATCTGACTCCATTTTCAATGCTTTCACAAGTGTTGGGGATTCGGGGGGAAGGGGTGTGCTGTTGCATTGGAGGGGAGGGGCAAGTTTATTGTTAGGCTGCATGAGTTGCCATTTAAGTGGGACTATTGCTTGTTAAATGCCTTGTTGACAGAAAACTGGCCTCATTGATATTCAACTTTCTATCTTACCAAATTCCAGATGTTGTGAAAACTTAACATGAAAACCTCGGTGTGTTCCTGGCCAATTCAACTTGGGTCTTGCTCCAAAGAACCTCCATGTTAGACAGCAGGCACCAATATTTCAGGATATGCTCATGGACACCATTCACATGCACCCCACATCCAAGGCCATTGACATCTGACATGAGCCAGCCTCTAAGAGCCTTCATGTCACACCTCTGATCCATTTACCAGGAAGCTTCTACATTTCAATGTTGCACTGTCACTGTAATACTGCAGCAAGGAGACTGCAGACTCAGGGACACACACCCAGCTCATGGACTGAGACAGACTGAGCTCTGGGGTCTTTACCTACTGTCAGTGTGCTCACTAACTCTGAGCCTACCTGGCTGCATCTCTGTCTGGTATCACCTTGCCTTGACTTTGTGCACTTTGCTGTCTCATCCAAAGACACAAGCCTTACGTTCAACATTTCCTCTCAGTTGCATAGCAATTCCCAAGATTCTGCACACTGTCCACGTCTTTGAGTTCCAGTTCGGAAAGTTGCTGCTGTGTATTGGACTCAGACGCCCATGCAGACGGTAAGAAAATTAGAGGGAATGCTGTTGACATTACTTCTGCCTTGCCTTGCTATTTAACATAGACACAATGAAAGGAAGCTTGTCATGGTTGCAGGCCTCATTTAGTTCAGGCTCAGAATGTCTTGACACGGTAAAGACAAGGACAGCCTCCGCTTCCAGTCCAGGGGTTTGGACATTGTCAGTCAGCCACTCGGGGTGGTCAGAATGTTCTCCACACAGCTACTGAATGTCAGGCAGACAAGCAATTGTCTTTAGTCTTTCTGCCCTATGACTGGAATAAGAGAGGCAGGTATTAAGAGAGTTGGAAGTGGGTGGCATAGCCATCAACTTTGTTGCAGATGGGGAGGTGATCCAAGTGTGTGATTATGGAATTCAGAGGGGATGCAGGGTTAGTGGTGTCAGGGGTTGGAGTTGGTGGCAGTGAGTGAGAGAAAATGTTGCCGCGAATGGTGACAGTGGTAGAACATGAGCATTGGTTGGAGGTGCCTCCTGTATCAGTGATACAGCAAGTGTGAGATATTGGAGAGAACATAATGACACTTACACTGGTGGTGTGAAGAAGGTCATTGATCTTCTTCCTACAGTGCTGGGCATTCCTCCATATGGCTGAGATTGCTTTAATGTGGATAGCAGGCTTAGACCAGGCTGGCATGGTCTGGTGTTGTGGTCCCCACTCTTAGTACTGGAAGAAGAGGACATCCTGCTTCTTCACCATCCTATCCAGCAGGACCTCCCAGGCCCTTCCGGCATATTAAGGTGCTGATGTCCACTGGGTGCCACGTCCAGGGCAAGTCTCAGGAACCGTGCAGGACAGCTCAGGCCTGAGAGAGTTGGTTCAGTGCATAGCAGACTTCTCAAGATGGCACAGAGGCAAGTGATGGTGTTGAACTCTGGGATGTGACTGGGAAGATGCAGTTGGAAATAGACATGAGGAATGCCACAGGGATTGGTGTTTTGGTAATATACAGCAGGAAATCTCACCAGGTCTGGTAGCAGAAATTATTCGAAACACCTAGTGCAATTCAGATTTAGCCAAAAAAAGTGAGATACAACTTAATAAATTGCTAGTGAAGTGAATGTGACCTCTTTGTAGCAAATCTTATTTTGCTGGCATTCTTTTGTAATTAGTATTGATGATATAACAGTGAACTAGCAATTACCAATTAAGGCAAAAGCAAGTTGAAGAAATTCATTCATCGTAGACTTGCTGGAATGAAAGCATAGGTTGCCATTTCCCATTGCAAATGTAATGTATAAAAATAGAAAAAGCTGGAAGTGCACAGCAGAGTGGGCAACATCTGTGGAAAATAAAGCAAAGTTCATATGTGGAAGCTTCCCAAGTGCTGAATGGCATGGATCATGTTGGGAAACTTAAGAAAATTAAGTGAGATGTTGAGTGACAGTCTTCTCAAGTTGAAACCAGAAAGTATCATTTTCCAATCAAGTTCTGGGCATCAGGACATGATTCACACTTGTGAGCAGGAAGAGGCTTTTTAACAGCAATTAGCACTTATTATCAGCCTCATTATGACCGAATCTCACCTCAATAAAACACAATTTGCCAATCTCCCAGCCACAAGATAGAAACTTTGCCCCGAGCATTCTCGACATGGCAGTCCTGGTGACACCACCTCACTGCTCTCTCCTCTGCACCTCCAACTCGAACAATTGGCACTAACATCTTAGGGCTCACTCCAAGGGGAGTGGCCACACATCCACGAACATCTGAGAAATGCCAGCCTCATCTCATCATGATGGCCTATCTCTGATCTACTTACACTACACTTCTGCAGTTCAACCAAAGCTACAATTTTGAGTACACCAGCACCTCTCCTTGTCATATTGCTGCAAGGGCACTTTGCACCCAGGGGCAAATACTAAGCTCACAATTGGAAGAGGCTGCAGCGGTCTCTTAGTGCACATTCTCTTTGCACCTACTTCCAATCTCACAGCTTCTCTGCCATGCATTGCCTCTTAGCATTTTTCTCCCTCAGCCACACCTTAAAGGCTCACAGTGCTTCTATCTTGCTTTGCTGTTTAAGCCAATCACAAAGCCAGCAGTCTTGTCATGGTTAACAGCAGTGATCAGTTAATGGGGTGGACATATTGTCACATGACACATTGCTATGTCAATCTCCCACCTACAGAATGCAATAGCAGTCAATGCAGCAAACAACTGCATATGTGTATCAACCAAATGATCAGATCTCAAAGTCAAAAGGATCCATTATCGGTCATAGTTATAACTTCATATCTCCCAGCAGTCCAGGTGTTTGGGTACAGTCAGTCATCCACCCAAGGTGATCAGGAGCAGGGACTTTGTCTCACTATGGTCTATGCAGTCGTGGATCATCAACTGAGGATCTGTACAGAGAGCGTTCAGGGGTCCAGTCAGTCATCAACCAGGGTTGTCAATCCCAAGTCATTCAGGGAGTGGGCCACAGATGGTCCTGGGGTGTCACCAATGAATGTCCAGCTGTGGGCTGTGGTATCATGGGACACTGTTGTGGTAGGGAATAAACCCTGGCGATTGGAGAGAGCAACCTGGAATGTTGAGGAGATTCGGGAAATTCAACATATGTGGAAGGGGGTTGGTAGTACATCGGAGGGCACGGAATGTTGTGGGAACGGAGCTATAGGTGGTCACCACTACTGTGGCCTCCATGGGGGCGTGTGTGCATCATGATGGTGGGCAGGACTAAACTGTTGTGATAGAGCACAGTGGGTAAAGATGAAAGTTGCAGATGTAACTCCAGGTGGTGTGTAGCAACATGTCAGGGATCAGTTGTGATGGGCTGTCCAAATTCTAATGCCAGCTAGAAATGTGGGATGTTGGGACCTATTGACCAGGCTGAGCCATACTCATGGTGCCCAGTGCCACCTGCATTGTCTTTTGTGATCTCTCGATTCCCAAACGTGAATGGAACATGGCTGTGATCACCTTCCGAATGAGCAGAGTCATGGAGTTTTCTGTGAATAGGCGAAACATCTGAGTGACTACAGCCACTTCAAGGGGAAATTGCATCAAACATACAATGACAGAGCACTATTTGAAGACATTTGAAATGATTTCATTGTACATGTGAAATTGTACAGTGTTCAACTGTGTGGGATGCAAATGCCAGTCACAAACAAAGTTGACCAAGTCATCAGTCCTTGCAGATTGAAGACAGACTTCTCTGTGAGGCAGGAGTAATCCTAGGTGATCTTAAAAGAGGCACCTGTGGGCCATAAATCTAATGCAAGACCTCGTTGACTGCACAGGGGCAAGGAACTGATTCCCTCTCAATTTAATTTGTAAGTATAATGCAATACTCTCCTATATACAAAGCTTCCTCTGATAGGCGATGTGTGATCAGGACAGAAGTGTTCAGTACTCATGCAGCATTTGCAATGTCCTACTGTCTTTTGTGACATGACTGGTAGCACTGAATGATGTCCAATGTCAAAGTTTGATTGGAGTAACAGGTGTTCCAGCGAGCCCAGGACCAGCAGCAACCTGCCGTTGGTGCCATGCAGCCTGCACATGAAGAGATCTTAGCTCAAGGTCCCCTCACAGGAGATACAGGAGGCCCAGGGTCTATCATCCTCAATGCCATTTCCTCCAGATGAGTGAGGCACGTTGCTGACACAGTCTGAGGATATTGGATGCCAATGTCTGTGGAAATGCCTTCTATGTAGCCACTGCTCATGGAGTATGCCCTGAGATGTTGGTGCCCAGTGTCCAATATGGAGGTCCTATGGAACAAGCAGTGAGCGGAATTCACCATACCCACTCTGACCTCCACATCGAGAATTGTTGACGCCCAGCTTGTTCAGTGGGTTCATTCAGATAGGAAGTTAAGTATCAATGAGTCGAGTTGTGGCATTGATGAGGTGATTTTAAAATCTTGAATCCTCCTTAATTGTCAACTCACCACTGCCTAATGAGAAACTCATCTGGCTGTTCCACCAATGTATAAAAAAAACAGGGAGACGTTCCCAAACTCCAGATAGGCCTTGCCAGAATTCTCACCTGATTCTGCTACAAATCTTGTTCAGGCCCCTGTAGTTTTCCCCCATTAAGTCTGTTTTCCATTAAAATTAGATCATGGTTGACCCATTCCATTGACCCACTATTATTGCATACATTTGCTTAGCAAGATCTGCTTTTTCCTGCTGGTCAGTTAGGATGAATCTACCCCATAACACATTGTCTACAAACGTTTTAAAGCAAGAAAAGAATTCTGTTCGGTGCTTCACTTATACAGGGTCCCAAATTAATGGTCATGTGAATAAACATGGTGTAAGGCTAAAGTATCAAGGACCCCTTCCACCCCAGTAATGCTCTCCTACAACCTCTTCCGTCAGGCAGATGATACAGAAGCTTGAACACAACAAGTTCAAGAACAGCTCCTTCCCTGTCATTGTTAGACTGATGAATGGACTTTCTAACTTCAAACAATGCTGTTCTGTTAATGTTGATCTTGCTTTGCCTCCCTCCTGTGCAGTATAATCTGTATGCCTCATTCTGGCTAAGCACCCTATGCTCTGTACATCCTTGCTTACTATGATCTGATTGTACTGCTCACAAACAAAGCTTTTCACTGTACTTAGGTACAAGTGACTACAATAAATCAAATCAAATCAATCAAAAATCTTCATACTTTGCTACTGTCACCGTATATATGTATAATGCTAATGCATATGAGTGCATATGCTCATATATGCTATGATGGATAAAAGGAATATAAATCAAGACATTTACTGTTTAATTTGAAAACAGGTCAGTTTAACCAAATTTAATTAAGTTCAAATGAACATCTTTGGTCACTTGAAAACTGGTTTTAATTCGTAAGGTAGTTTAAAAATGCAATTCATAGGAAGTGAAAATAATGAAATGAATGAAAATTTATTATCCTCCCTGGTTATCTTGCCATGGCAATGGGCTCTCTCCTTAAACCACTTCTGCTCTATAGTAACTAATTTCCAACTGAACTATTCGCTACACCCTTCAGAGGGCACAAGGAGTCACCTTTGTAATGTGGCACGACAGTCACAAGTAAATTAACTAAGGTGGCAGATTCATTTCTTTCAAAGGACAATAATGAACCAGTTGGGATTTTAATGCCAAAATGACAGCTGTTGACAATCATTCTTCCTGCTTTTTGCCCGAAATCACAAGCATTTACAGAACTAATTTCACAACTTTGCATTTGAACTCCAAGCCTCTGGCCTGTTAGTTTATTAGCAGAACTGTGTCCCTGATATACCCCATAGCTAAGAAAGGTAATTAGCTTACTACCCTACAGCATACTAGAAGTGAGCACATTCTTTCCCAGGAGCTCAAATGTATTGAGTTGACTTTTTGCCTTTGTCTTGGCTTCCATCTAAAAAATCTAAGCTTGAAATCAGACAAAAATATTTCTAACTGATCTCAACTGTTTCTTTGCTTTTTTCAACATCAGTGAAACCCTGTACTTTAAGCCTTGGCCTTTCACTTTGATTTCCTAACAAATAAGGTAATAGACTAATTTAAATAATCAAACCATGGTCTTATTCCTCTGTCAAAATTTCAGTTCTTTGCTTAGCTACAACTTATTATACTTCATTATAACTGTTCCTATCACATTGTTCATAACCTAGGGTTACTGAACTTTATTCTATTTTGCTTAGATATGTTGCAAAACAGATCCTGACTGTTGTGTAAGAGTGCACTTGATGAACATCATATTTACATAAGGCATCCACAGATGACAAAACGGATAAAATAAGAACAGGCTTTATTTTCTCATTTTCAGTGCCGATACTGCAGGCACCCACACAGGCAAAAAAAAAGCCCAATTATCCAGCTTGATCCTTGACCAAAATGAATGCTCTTATTCAACATTTGACACTGAGGCCGATTAGCACCCAAATAATTTATGGGCGTCATGCTCCCTTGCTTGGGAGCATGGATAATTTTTTTTTGAATGAGGTTGCCTTTTTCTGTTTTGTTATATACCAGTGGAGGAACAAATAGTGGCAGATATGAGCTAATGTCTTTACCCCCAGACTCACAGCAGCAGGCCCGTTCTTTCAGCTCAGCTGCCAACTAGTGCTGCTTCTCAAAGCTCCCAGGTCATGACACAAGAACAGACGCCAGTAATGTACATTTGGGGAGTGTATTTGGTCTGGTTCTTATCAGTTTACACTCTTTTGACATTTATGGAAGAGGTTGCCTACATTCTTTTTTACATGATAAATAAAACACTTGACTTTAAAACCTCAATCAGCCTAATACAGCCAAAAATTATGGAGTGTTTAACTTACACTAACTTTTAATGCATTCTTCACACTATTTTTGGTAGATTTATGTTTTTCATTAACCAATCACAAATGTGGAGTATCAATCTTCCCACAGTACTGAGGGTGTATTGTAGATTCCTGTCAGAATACAAGTCTAAGCTTTCATAAGCCTGAAGTATAGGAACAGTTTGAAAAGTAACATTAACAAATCTTACAATACCACCTAAGCAATTAGGAGCTGAAATATAGGTGCCCAGAATTTGTTTTGACTAGATTTTATTCTGCATAGTGACTTATTAAGAAGAACAGGTCTTAATAGCACCCTGCCAAAACTATTACAGACGTTTGGGATCGATCATTTTTTAACATGACTGAGCTTTCAATCTTAGTGCTTCTGTAAATTAAAGAAAAATGCACCAAAGTTACTTCCTAGCGAAGAAACTTCCAACAAAATGTACGATTAATACCATTAGATAAGGAAACCTGCTAACGGTAGGATATTATTAAGCTGGAGTGAATTCAGAAAAGATTTACCAAGATGTTGCCAGGAATGGAGGATTTGAGTCATAAAGAGAGGCTGAATAGGCTGGAAATTTTTTTCACTGGAGTGTAAGAGGTTGAGGGTTGATCTTATAGAGGTTTGTAACATCGCGAAGGGTCTTTTCCCTTGGATGGGCAATTCAAAACTAGGAGGCATATTTTTAAGGTGAGAGGAGAAAGATTTAAAAAGGACATGAGGGGCAACTTTTTTTTTACACAGAGAGTGGTTTGTGTGTGGACTGAACTTCCCGAGGGAGTGGTAGATGTAGGTACAGTTCCACGTTTAAAAGATATTTCTGTAAGTACCTGAATAAGACAAGTTTGGAGGGATGTGGACCAAACACAGGCAAGTGGGACTAGTTTGATTTGGGAACATGGTTGGCGTGCACTCGTTGGACCAAAGGGTCTGTTTCCATGTTGTATGATTCTATGACTCTTTGACTCTAAGGCAGCATTCTCAAGGCCTGTGAAGTTTAAATCTCATGGGTTCAAAGTTTTTTTTGCTGTTGGTATTCCAAATTATAAAATGTTGCAAAGCTGAGCTATTAAGGAAACAGTGAGGCATTACATTATGGCTTCAAACTGAATGGAGGGACAAAACAGCACAATATTGTGGTTTGTAAAAGTGTGCTTCCAATGCAAAATCTGAAACACTCATCTTGTGTCCTTTACACACAATCAGGATGCATACCTAATGACTGAACGTCATCAATATTAATTTTATTTTTGGATAACATGTAGTCTGATGTCTCGGATCCATTCAGGTAATTTAGTTGCAAATATTTATCCTGCAACCATACGAGAAATCTAAGGCACAGCAAGGAGCTTCATATTGATACTAAAAAGTTAGAGTATAGGCAAAAGCAGGAGAAGAGTTAACAGTTAACTTGGGTGCAGAACATCTAACCACCTGGTTGTACATCCAAGCAACCAAGATGAATAATTCAACATAATTAATTTAAATGTTCCTGGCCCCTACCTAGAAACAAGAAGTCAGATAATGTTGTCATATGATTCTGGCAAAAACACTCATTGACAAACCTGTATTTAGATCTGTGACAATGTCTAGTCTTTGAATCTTTCCTTCACCTCATGGGACAGCAGAAACCTATCCTAAAGTTAAATGTGAGGGGCTAGCTGCTACACCTTAGTATTGTGTCACCATAAAATCATATTAAATAAATGTAGAACTGATGATCATTTCTGCATTCAGGTATAGTTAAGGTTATTTTTTTTTGGTTCCTTTTGCTTCAGTAGATTCAAATTGAAAGTATGTTACAAGTTGAAGCTTCAGGAAACTGAAACTGCTTTGATTGCATTTTCCAGAAAACCTCTCTGTGCAATTCTAAGTTCATTTGATCAAATTTTCTGTGCAATGATACATTCAATAACAAAGATGCTCTTACCGAATACCCTGTCTAGTGTGAAAAATAGCTGGTGTAATGAGGTGTAATGATGCATTCAGTCACGAAGATCTCCTGCCTAAAGCTATGCTCAGTGATAGAGGTCTTCTGTGTAATGGTAGAAATCGTCCTGCCTAAAGCTCTGTCCTGTGACAGAGGCCTCCTTTGTAATGATATATTCTATTCGTAGAGCTTCGTGATGTGGTGAAATGCAATGCTCAATTTAATTTGATCAGTGACTGTTACAAAAGTCCTCCTATAAAAGCTATCTAATGAGTGTAATAAGAGCAATACGAACAGGACCTTACCTCCTTTATAATTCTCCTATATAACATTTTACTGATCTTGCTCACGCTATCTTGGAAGCAGAGAATGGAATGCAACAGCTATCCTGGGAGAAGGAGGGAGGGTACAGGGCAGGTAGAATTTGTGATAAAACAACACACATTTTCTCAAACTTGCATGAGTTGACTTGCAGATTCCAGTGAAAAATCCAGACGACAGTTTATTTGCTTACCCTTTTGTCTTCATCACAGATATCATTATTTGTGTTGCCAATATTAGGTCCTTATCCAGTGAAAAATAGATTAGTACGATGTTTGGCACTAAAGGAAATGTGACTTCTCCTGTCTTTTCATGCCTGCACAGAAGCCTGAATCTACATAAGGATAGGAAAACTGAAGCATAAACACCTTTATTGCCTGAAAAGCTGGTGTTTCTACAAAATTGATATGGAGGTAACTAATTCTATTGTTACATATTTAAAATAGGAAATAAAGTCCAAAGAAATTGCAATTTACAATTCAGATACAATTTGAGGTAATGACCATTAAAACTAGAACATGATATGACACTGGAATTTTAAAGAGCAATATTACGATATATGGAATTGTTGCATTGATTTTGTCACTGGCATAAACAAGAGCAGCCCATTGGGAGTACTGTGAGCATTTTTGGACCCCTTTTTTAATGAAAGATATCATTTCGTTGTAGACAGTTCAGAGAAAGTTCATGAAGATGACCCTGGTCTGGAGGGGCTGTCTTATGTGCAAAGATTATACAGGTTGGGACTCTACTCTTTGACATTTAGAAGAATAAGAGGTGATATCATTGAAACACATAGTATTCTTAATGGGTTTGACAGAGTGATTTGTTGTGAGATGAGGAAGAGCTCTTTCTCTCAGAGGGTTGAGTCTTTGTAACTCCTTGCCACAGAGAGCTGTGGGGACAGAAACTTTCTGTACGTTTAAGGCTGAGACAGATAGATTCTTGAATAGAAGGGGGCAAAGTTCTTGTGTATATTGAAGGTTGAGAGAGATAAATAGACATAGAAACATATAGGATTCTTAAGGGGTTTAACAGGGTAAATACTAAGAGAATGCTTCCCCTCACGGGAGAGTGTAGGATCAGACAGCATAGTTTCTGAATAAAGGGGCACCAAATTAAGACTGAGGTGAGGAGAAATTTTTTCTGTCAGAGGATTGTAAGTCTATGGAACTCATTGCAATGGAGATCTGTGGGGGTAGAGTCTTTATGTATATTTAAGGCAGAGATAGATAAATTCTTGACCAGGAGAGGAATCAAGGGTTAAGGGGAAAAGGACAGAAAAGTGGATGTGAAGAATGTTGGAGCTGCCACAATCCTATTGAATGGCAGCGTAGACTCGAGAAGCTGAACAGCCTACTACTGGTCTTATTTCTTATGGTCATATGACGTGGAGGTGCCGGTGTTGGACTGGGGTGAACGAAGTCAGAAATCACGCAACACCAGGTGATAGTCCAACAGGTTTATTTGAAATCATAAGCTTTTGGAGCGCTTCATCCTCCTTCAAAGGAGAACTTCACCTGATGAAGGAGCAGCGCTCCAAAAGCTTCTTCCGATAACTAAAGCCCTCCAGTCCTGGCAACATCCTTGTAAATCTTTTCCACACCCTCTCAAGTTTAACAGAATCCTTCCTATAGAAGAACAAAAGGAATTGTTTGCAGTATTCTAAATGTCCTTTACAGCTGCAACATGACATCCCAACTCCTATACTCAATGCTTTGAACATTGTCAGAGTCTGAGGGGCAACCTTATAGAGGTTTATAAAATCATGAGGGGCATGGATAAGATCAATAGCCAAGGTCTTTTTCCAAGGGTAGGAGAGTCCAAAGCTAGAGGGCATAGGTTTAAGGTGGGAGGTGGAAAATTTGAAAGAGACCTGAGGGGTAACTTTTTCATGCAGAGAATGGTGCATGTATGGAATGAGCTGCCACAGGAAGTGGTAGAGTTGGGTACAATTACAAAAGGCATCTGGAAGGGTAGATGAATAGCAAGGGTTTAGAGGGATATGAGCCAAATGCATTGGGACCGTTTTTGTTTGTTATTTACATAAATGATCTGGATGTGAATATACAAGGTATGAGTAATTTTGCGGATGATACAAAACTGGTGGTATCATTGATTACAAGGAAGGTTATTAAAAATTACAGAAGGATCTTGATAAGATGGGGAATCGGGCAAATGCTATTCAATACAGACGTGTGTGAGGTGTTGCACTTTGGAAAGTCAAACCAAGGTAGGACTTATATAGTAAATGGTAAGGTCCTGAGGGATGTTGTGGAATAGAGGAGCTAGGAGTATAAATACATGGTTCATTGAAAGCGGAATCACAGATGAACAGGGTAGTGAAGAAGGCATTTAGCATACTGGCCTTCATCGGTCAAGGCATTGAGTATAGAAGTTGGGACGTTATGTTACAATTGTATAAGTCATTGGTGAGGCTACACTTGGAATATTGTGCACAGTTTTGATCACCCTGTTATAGGAGAGACATAGTTAAACTGGTAAGTGCACAAAGGAGATGTTGCCAGGACTAGTACGCCTGAGTTATAGGGAGGGGTTTGCCAGGAAAGGACTTTATTCCTTGGAATGCAAGAGACTGAGGGGTGATCTTATTGGGGTGTATAAAACCATGAGGGGCATAGATAGGATGGATGCATTTAATCTTTTTCCCAGGGATGGGGAATTGAAAACTAGAGGGCATAGTTTTAAGATGAGAGGGGAAAGATTTAAGAAGGACCTGAGGGGCAACTTCTTCACACAGAGAGTGATGCATATATGGAATGAGCTGCCAGAGAAAGTACTTGAGGCAGGTACAATAGCAACATTTAGAAAACATTTGGATAGGTCCATGGATGGGAAAGGCTTAGAACATAGAACATAGAACATTACAGCGCAGTACAGGCGCTTCGGCCCTCGATGTTGCGCCAACCTGTGAAACCAATCTGAAGGCCATCTAACCTAAACTATTCCATTATCATCCATATGTTTATCCAATGACCATTTAAATGCCCTTAAAGTTGGCAAGTCTACTACTTTTGCAGGCAGGGCATCCCACGCCCTTGCTACTCTCTGAGTAAAGAACCTACCTCTGACATCTGTCCTATATCTATCACCCCGCAATTTAAAGCTATGTCCCCTTGTGCTCGCCATCACCATCCGAGGAAAAAGGCTCCCACTGTCCACCCTATCTAATCCTCTGATCATCTTGTATGTCTCTATTAAGTCACCTCTTAACCTTCTTCTCTCTAACGAAAACAGCCTCAAGTCCCTCAGCCTTTCCTCATAAGACCTTCCCTCCATACCAGGCAACATCCTGGTAAATCTCCTCTGCACCTTTTCCAACGCTTCCACATCCTTCCTATAATGCGGTGTCCAGAACTGTACGCAATGCTCCAAGTGCGGCCGCACCAGAGTTTTGTACAGCTGCAACATGACCTCATGGCTCCGAAACTCAATCCCTCTACCAATAAAACCTAATTTACCGTACGCCTTCTTAACAATGCTATCAACCTGGGTGGTTAGAGGGATATGGACCAAAAGCAGCAATTGGAACTAGCTGAGTGGCCACCATGGTCAGCATGGACCAGTTTGGGCTGAAGGGCTTGTTCAATGCTGTATTACTCTATGATTCTATGACTCTAATTGCTAACAAATTACTAAGTCAGATTGGGATGTCTAGTCTGCACTGACGAGTTG
Organism: Rhincodon typus; assembly: GCF_021869965.1. NCBI lineage: Eukaryota > Metazoa > Chordata > Chondrichthyes > Orectolobiformes > Rhincodontidae > Rhincodon > Rhincodon typus. The sequence continues at coordinate 31,919,486 of NC_063354.1, forward strand.
GACCAAAGGGTCTACTTCCATGCAGTATTACTCTAGAAGGAGTAAAAGGATCAGCTATGATCCTACTGAATGGCAGAGAAGGGTCCAGGGGCAAAACAACCTACTCCTGTTCCTATTTCTTGTGGTTTTATTGTCTTTCATGGCATGACAATGTTGGTCACTAAACTGCAACAAATGGTACTTCAATTAAAGGTGAATGTTTTATTGTGGCTCCTTTATTTAACAATTGAATTGTTGATTTGAGTCTGTTAGCTACACATTAAATAGAATAGTAGACATGGTGACTCAATGGTTAACACTGCTGCCTCGCAGCACCCCGGACCCAGATTCAATTCCAGCCGTGGCTGACTGTCTGTGCAGAGCTTGCAAATTCTCTCTGTGTCTGTGTGGGTTTCCTCCAGGTGCTCTGGTTTCCTCCAGCAGTCCAAAAATGTGGAGGTTAGGTGGCTTGGCCATGCTAAATTGCCCATAGTGTCCAGGGGTTGGATTAGACATGGTAATATGTAGGGTTATGGGATAGAGTGCGGTGCTGGGGCTCGGACTGGGTGGGATGCTCTTTGGAGGCTGGTGTCAATGGGCTAAATGGCCTCTTTCCACACTGTGGGGATTCAATGATTAACTGAATCCCAAGCCGCAACAATAGATAATCATAGGGAACCCAGGCTAATCAGTAATAAACTATTGTTTCTGACTATGTCAAGGAATGAAAGCCCAGTGAAAATTCAGCTGCATATTTTCAAAGCAGCTGAATAAGATTAATATAGGAAAAGAGAGGTCAGATTCTACGGTAGGAGAATCAGAAAACAGACTATTATTTAAATGGAGAGTGTAATGGACCAGACCAAACCCCCTCAAAACATTTCAAGGAGACAGCTTAGACCCTATATTTTCTTATTTTAAAAGCAGTGCCCAATGTTGGGTTTTGAATGCAATTTCATTGGTCAAACTATCAGGCTTGAAACGAAACACACTTTATTCAAAAAGTTAAAATACAGACAAAATAAAAACAAAAGAAAAGAATTGGCTTAACTGTCACTCTATCAAAGTACTTAAAAAAATAATTAACTACTCCTTAACTGTTCCAGTATAGTAAGATCCCATAAACACACTTTTGGCAAAGGCAAATTCAGTAAAATAAATTGTCTCACGTGCAATTCTAATAGCAGAAAGTGAGGCCAAGCTTTCAGCTGTAGCAAAGAGAGAGAGAGAGAGAGAGATGGAACAGCTTTCACAACCCCAACTGCTACTAAACGCTAAACTAAAAACCCTGGTTCGGTGGGAGATTGATCCCACCTATTCAGGCTTCTTCTATTGTTACAAATCAAAGAAAACCCGAGCATCATAAGCTTTTACTTTATTAGCTTGAAGCAGGGCGCTCAGTACCTCTGACTCAACCTCTCTTCATAAAAAAAGGACAAAATACACCTCTTAAAACCATAGTATCATCACAAGAGAAACACCAAAAATGCACTGTAGAGATATCTGGGTGTTCTTATGCATGAAACACAAAAGGTTGGCATGAGATGCAGCAAATAATTATGACAACAAATTGAATTTTACCTTTATTCAGATTTTAAAAATAGGGAAGTCTTGCTACAATTGTACAGACTGTTGTTGAGGCTGCACCTGGAGTACTTTGTACAGTTTTGCTCCTTACATTTAGAAAAGGATTCATTGGCATTGGGGTAGTTTAAAAGAGATTCACTACACAGATTCCTGGGATGAAGAATTTGACTTATCAAGAACGGATAAAAAGGTTAGACCATTATTCATTACAGCTTAATAGAATAAGGGGTGAACTTTTTGTAACACACAAAATTCTGAGAGGTCCTAACAGGATAAATAATGAGAAGATATTCCACTTGTTGGGGAATCTTAAACTAGGAGATATAGTTACAGAATAAGGGGGCACTCACTTAAGGTTGAGATGGGAAGGAATTTCTCCCAAAGGATAGTGACTGTCTGGAGTTGCAGAGGCTAGATCACCGTAGCATTAAAAGAGGAGGTGTTAAGTTTTAAACATCAGGATATGTGGAGCTACACAAAAGAGGAGCTGAATACTGCAGATCTGCGATGATCTTATTGAATGACAGTGCAATCTCAAGAGGACAAATGGCCTACTCCTATTTCTTTTTAAGGTTTGTATCTTCTAAGCCAATGTCACACAAATACAGTAGATTGTTAAGTATAGTAGGATTACCGAAAACTTGTTTCACCCAACAACTTCCCAATCCCCATGTCACTCCCAGCAGCATTGTCTAAAAAAGCATATTCTGACATACAGTTCAACATGAGAGGAAAGCAGGCCTGTGCCCCTGTGCTGTCGGTGCTTCACAAAGATAGCGAGGATTATTTTGTAATGATCTGGTGAAGATTACTTGTGACCAGAATTTCTAACCTAAATAGGTGAACATACAAAATTTTGTGATCATCAATATGTTTAATCTTGAATCTCTGAGTGCCTGATTCATGCTATTACCTCCTCAATAGCCTCATAGTACATAAAAGTTGCAACCATCACTGGCCAGGCCAGTATTTATTGTCCATCCCTAATAGTCCAGAGGGCAGTTGAGTCAACCACATTGCTGTGGGTCTGGAGTCAGGAGTCATATGTAGACCAGACTAGGTAAGGATAGCAGTTTCCTTCCCTAAAGGACATTAGTGAACTAGGTGGGATTTCCCCCAACAATCAACAATGGATTCATGGTCATAATTAGACCCTTAATTCCAGATTTTTATTGAATTCAAACTCTACCATCACCAAGGCAGGATTCAAACAATACCCAGGTCTGTGGATGAACAGTCCAGTGATAATACCATTAAGTCGTTACTTCCCTTACCCTCTGAGTTGACTACACAGAATAATTAAAACAAGCTTACTCTGTCTACTCTGGATGTGTTGGCAGCCATTTTTCATGTTTATTGCACAGTTGAGAATCAGATCATGATGGAAGACTTTCAACAATGTGCTCAAGGGGGAGAGTTGCAGGTTCTGCCTGTTATTTTTTGGTATCTCTTAAATGTCATTTTTCTTTCTGTGTTGCAGTCCCAGTCCACCCCATTATATTCAAGCTTCTCCATGCTCCCACCCAACCTTTTTTCTTCAACTATTCATCACCCCAATGTACAGGTCTAGTGCTAAGACACGGCACCTCCATCGAAGACACACTGGTGGCCAATGAGCCCCTCCCAATGTACCCCTTGCTGTATCAGATCATACCGTTATTGTTCGAATTGTTCTTCTTCATAGTGATTATTTCCTTTGCATTCCGGCATCCAATCTCCACATGATTTCCCCAAAATAGCACTAGCCCCAGATAGCCCCCTTTGATGTCAAATGCACAACTACCCCAGGCCTGACAATGGCCCTGGCTCTGGAATGACTTGGGAAGATAGCCCCAAGTTCAGCCCATTGGCTGATCTCTGTGCAGCTTCCTGATGGACCTACAGGTAATCCGCAGACTGGTTATACTCGACCTGCAGGACTGGCCATGGCCCAATTCCGGACTATAAGGACATGGATCTCTGGATAGCAATTACACCAAATGGCTAACTGACCGTGGCCAATTCCTGAACTGAGAAAGGACAATGCTGTGAGTGTATAATGGTGGCATCCCTGATAGAGCATAATGCCCCTTGACTGGACCAAGGACTACTCCACTTAGACTTTCAGGCACAGAAAATTTGGTTGAAGCACATGTAGTACTATTGCAGTGTAAGCGCAGAGCTATACATTAACTTACACACACCCAGCTTGACTTTTCAGTGCTGATAAACATGACAAGCTATCTGATTTTCTGTCTGCACTAAATGACGAAACAAGACATGACTATTGTAAACCTGAATGGTCTGAATGAAGCAACAATATGGTAAAAGCAAAGGCAGAGATGCTGTGAGCATTTAAGTGGGCACAAAGTGAGTGAGCGCTGAGAGAGTAAGCCGAGAATCTTGTTCTGATGCATCAGATGGCTGTCCCTGTGGCCCGTTAGCAGCATTGTTAGCTCACCAGCTCCCCATCCTCCCACGCTGTGCCTGTTTTGCTATTCATTGAGATCTTAGCTGATCAGCAATAAATTTATACACCCATAATTGGCTAACATGCCCTAATATCTTTGGTTAATAAAAGTCAACTTCTCGCTTTTGAATTTAATGATTAATGCTAAATCAATCATCATTTGCTGAAAGAAAGTTTCAAACTTTATTGCCCTTTTCATGATGAAGTTCTAATTCCACTCCTGGAAGATCATGCTCCGATGTTTAGATTTTGCCCTCTAAGTCTGGGTACCCCTACTGGCGGAAATTGTTTCTTTAGATCTACCTTATATGTTGCCCTTAACTTGAAAATCTTGGAATCATCCCTTTCAATGTTCTAGGGTTACAACCCTAGTTTGTGTAACCTCTCCTTTTACTTTTTTGTACTTTACCTCCCTGGGTATTTATTTCATTCTTGTAATTTTTAAAATTCATTTTGTGGGATGTGGGCGTCGCTGGCTGGCCAGCATTTCTTGCCCATCCCTAGATGCCCTTGAGAAGGTGGTGGTGAGCTGCCTTCTTGAACCGTTGCAGTTCACCTGCTGTGGGTTGACCCACAATACCATTAGGAAGGAATTCCAGGATTTTAACCCAGCGACAGTGAAGGAATGGTGATATATTTCTGAGTCAGGATGGTGAATGGCTTGCAGGGGAACTTGGAGCGGTGGTGTTCTCAGATATTTGCTGTCCTTGTCCTTCTAGATGGAAGTGGCTGTGGGTTTCGAAGGTGCTGTCTGAGGATCTTTGGTAAATTTCTGCAGTGCATCTTGTAGATAATACACACTGCTGATACTGAGTGTCGGTGGTGGATGGGGTGGATGCTTGTGGGCATAATGCCAATTAAACTGGCTGCTTTGTCCTGGATGGTGTCAAGATTCTTGAGTGTTGTTGGAGCTGTACTCATTTGGGCAAGTGGGGAGTATTCCATCACACTCCTGACTTGTGCCTTGTAGATGGCAGACAGACTTAGAGGAGTCAGGAGGTGAATTACTCACCACAGTATTCCTAACCTCTGACCTGTTCTTGTGGCCATTATGTTTATGTGGTGAGTCCAGTTCAGTTTCTGATCAATGATAACCCCAAGAATATTGATAGTGAGAGATTCAATGATGGTCACGCCATTGAATGCCAAGGAGCGGTGGTTAGATTGTCTCTTATTCATGATGGTTTTAGCCTGGCATTTGTGTGGCACGAATGTTACTTGTCACTTTTCAGCCCAAGCCTGGATATTGTCCAGATCTTGTATTTGAACACGGACTGCTTCAGTATCTGAGGAGTTGCGAATGATGTTGAGCATTGGCGAACATCCCCAGTTCTGACCTTATGATGAAGGGAAGGTTATTGATGAAGCAGCTGAAGATGGTTGGGCCGAGGACACTACCCTGAGGAACTCCTGCAGAGATGTCCTGGAGCTGAGATGATTGACCTTCAACAACCACCTGTCTTCCTACGTGACAGGTATGACACCAATCACTCCAATCAAGCAAATAAGAGTTTGCTCCTGACATTCATTGTTTCCAGTTTTGCTACGGCTCCTTGATGTCACACTGGGTTGAATGCTGCTTTGATGGAATTCACCTCTGAAATTCAGCTCTTTTGTCCATGTTTGAACCAAGGCTGTAATGAGTTCAGGAGCTGAATGGCCCTGACGGAACCCAAACTGGGCGTCACTAAGCAGGTTATTGCTGAGCAGGTGCTGCTTGAAAGCATAGTTGATGACACCATCCATCACTTTACTGATGATCAAGAGTAGACTGATGGGGCGGGTAATTGGCCAGGTTGAATTAATCCGACATTTTATGTACAGGACATACTTGGGCAATTTTCCACATTGTCAATAGATAACAGTGTTGTAACTGTACTGGAACAATTTGGCTAGGGGAGCGGCAAATTCTGGAGGACAAATCTTCACTACTATTGCTGGAATATTGTCAGGGCCCATAGCCTTTGCAGTATCCAGTGCCTCCAACCATTTGTTGATATCACATGGAATGAATCGAATTGGCTGAGGACTGGTATTTGTAAAACTGGGTACCACTGGAGGAGGCCGAGATGGATCATTCTCTTGGCACTTCTGGCTGAAGATTGCTGCAAAAGCTTCAACCTTATCGTTTGCACTGATGTGCTGGGCTCTTCCATCATTGAGAATGGGGAAATTTGTGGAGCTTCCTCCTCCGGTGAGTTGTTTAATTGTCCACCACCATTCATGATTGGATGTGGCAGTTCTGCAGAGCTTAGATCTAATCCATTGGTTGTAGGATCACTTAGCTCTGTCTATCACTTGTCGCTTATGCTGTTTGGCATGCATGTAATCCTATTTGGTGGTTTCACCAGGTTGACACGTCATCTTCAGGTATGCTCTCCTGCACTCTCCATTGAACAAATGTTGATTCCTCGCTTAATGGTAATGGTTGAGTGGGGGATATGCCAGGCCATGAGGTTACGGCTTATACTGGAGTACAATTCTGCTGCTGTTGCTGGCCCACAGTGCCTCATGGATGCCTGGTCTTGGTTGCTAAACCTGTGCGAAGTCTGTTCCACTTAGCATGGTGATAGTGACACACAACACGATGGAGGTTACACTCAATGTGAATGTGGGACTTTGTCTCCACAAGGACTGTGTGGTGGTCACTCTTACCAATACTGTCATGGACAGATGCAACTGCAGCTGGCAGATTGGAAAGGATGAGGTCAAGTATGTTTCTCCCTCTTGTTGGTTCCCTCACCACCTGCTGCAGACCCAGTCTAGCAGCTATGTCCTTTAGGACCCAACCAGGCTGATCTGTATCATAGCTGCCAAGTCACTCTTGGTGGTCGACATTGAAATTCCCCACCCAGAGTACATTCTGTGCCCATCCCATCCTCAGCGCTTTCTCAAAGTGTTGTTCAACATGGAGGAATACTGATTCATCAGCTGGAGGAGGACGGTATGTGATGATCAGCAGGAGATATCCTTGCCCATGTTTAACCTGAAGCCATGAGGCTTCATGGGGTCCGGAGTCAATGTTGAGGACTCCCAGAGCAACTCCCTCTCAACTGTATAGCACTGTGCCACCCCCTCTGCTGGGTCTGTCCCGCCAGTGGGGCAGGACATATCCAGGGATGGTGATTATGGTGTCTGGGACATTGTCTGCAAGGTATGACTCTGTGAGTTTGACTCTGTCAGGCTGTTGCTTGTGTAGTCAATGGGACCGCTCTTTCTATGTTGGCATTCGCCCCCAGATTTTAGTGAGTTGGACTTTGCAGGGTCAAATGGCTGTTTCTGCCATTGTCTTTTCCAGTGCCTAGGTCAATGCTAGCTGATCTGACCGGTTTCATTTCTTTGAGACTTTGTAGCGATTGATGTAAATGAGTATCTATCTATGCCATTTCAGAGCACATTTGAGAGTGAACCACCTTGCTCTGGGTCTGGTGTCACATGTAGGCTGGACCAGGTGAGAATAGCAGATTTCCTTCCCTGAAGGACATTATTGAACCAGGTGGGTTTTTCCGACAATCAGCAATGATTTCTTGGTGATCAGCAGTTTCTTAATTGCAGATTTTTTTTTATTGAATTCAAATTCCACTCTCTGCTGTGGTGGGATTTGAACCTGGGTCCCCAGAAGATTAGCTGAATTTCTGAATTAATAGGCTAATGATAATGCACTGGGCCATTACCTACCCATATTGATGTTGAATGATAATGCACTGGGCCATTACCTACCCATATTGATGTTGGAGGGAGTGTAAAGGCAACTTACCAGGTGGGAGGATGGTAGGTGTGTGGGTGGGGAGCTGTGGATGGAGGGGAGATGAGGGTTGGTGTTGTAATTTAACCCACTCCTGTTCCTATAAACTATTTAAATAACATGAATGGAATGAGAGTCTGTGGAAATGAACAAGGACAATATCAACAGAACAGTGAGGGTCTAGTTAGTCATAGCATCCTGAGATGACACACCTGAAGGTGAATTTAAAACCAAAAAGACATTATTGAATCAAAAATATGCTAGTTTTAAATTTGTTTCTCTCCTTCCTGAGTAAAAGAAAGGTACATATTGAAACGTTTATAAAAGAACAAAGTCTTGCAACATTAGAACTGTATTCAATTTGCATTTGGAGTATAAAACAAAGTTGTAACAGTAAATCACATGATCTCAGTTTGAAAGAAATGTATTTATTTAATGAGGTCAAAAGGAAACTTATGCTCTGCATTATACATGGCTCTGGATTTCATCATCAGATCTTACTGTCTTCCTCTTTAGATTGTCAATGCTGTTTGGTGAAAATCTGTTTACCAGATTCTGCACAGAGTTATGCAATATAATGCAGTTAACAAAACGATTCTCTATGACACCAGTTCCATTCGACACTGAAAACCTTTTAATTCACCAAAACGAACAGAGAGAAAAATATTCCTCAAGTCCATTTGCTATGAGAAAAAGAACATCAGATTCACCAGGGAAACCATCCCCATGGACAAAGTTTTAACATGATGGCTGTTTCCTGGAACTGACATTGTCAAACAGTCAGAAAAATGGCCTGCAAAGATGTAATCGTCCCTGTTAATCTTTCACAGAATGAAGAACTAAAATGATGTATACTTCCCTCTTGCCGATCTTCATTCTAAGAGAATTCCATCAGGAGGATTAAATACTTAAAGCAGCAGATTAAGTTTTGATTATCATCAATAGCACTAAATGTAAGGTGTGCTATAAATTAATTGAATCCTTTTGTTTCTACCCTTCTCTCCACAGTTCAATGCTCCCTCCAAAAATCTAGCCGTTAATTAATTTGGCTTATTCATATTGGTGGTTATCAGTTTCTATATTATTTATTTAATAATTTGTTAATTGAGTAAAGTAATTTTACATTTGTCAAAGTGGGTGGCAAAGTGGCTTAAATAATTACACGATAAACTAGTGAAGTGGGCACCATGGTCAGCATGGACCAGTTTGGGCCGAAGGGCCTGTTTCCATGCTGTATTACTTATGACTCTATGACTCTAAGAACATAGGTATTTCTCAATAATACATAATACAGAGAGTTTGATGTGATAGAAGAAACATTAAGGTTGTTGCAATGGGTTCAAGTGATGAGTTAGTGAACAATAATAGCAATCGCTGTTGTTTCAACAATAATGATTACGCAAATTTCCAAAAGAGAATTTCATTGAATTAACCCTATAATCAAATTCAGATGCAAACAAATACAAAGAAATAGTTCTAAAATTAGTAAAGGATGCACTTGACATAATAATGTGTTCTGCAATGGAATGTTAGTTACATCTTAGTAGTCCAACAATGTCCATAAGATTTGCGAGGAGACTGCTATTCAAAGATTATTCCTGAGAAATACAGTTTCCTACTTGTATTTAATAACATTTAGGCAAAAGCAGAAAGGTGAGAGGTTAAGAGGCTTTATCACCCACTTATTGGCCCCAGTGTCTTCCGGCTGGTAGCTGAAGGGAGTCATTGGCCTGCCCAAGGAACAGGGAACATTAACTCAATGTCACGAGTAGGAATAAGTAACAAAGCTCAAGATGCCCAATGATAAAGAACCTTGAGGAACAAGCTAATAGCCAGTTTACATTTTATAAACACACAGTCGTAAGCTTCAATTAAATAAATTTGAAAAGAAAGATGTAAAAATGATCTGATTCATCAACCAACCATTTTTTGCTTTTAGATCTCATCACCCTGGAATTTGCAGCTTTATAATGGTGATACATCACATGACCAATAGTTAGAACTCCAGGTGTGCAGCTGGACTTTCTAAGCTCTACAGACAAGTGAGTTTCAGAATCATCAACAGACTTAAATTTCAAACACTGTTTTCTTTTCACAACTTTTCTTCTAGACTTCTGCAAGAAAGACATAGAGCAGCATCCTGTAAAAAATGATCTCACCATGCTACAATTTTACAAGGGTTGATGGAGTTAACAAGCAAGGACAGTGATAAATGGAAACCTATTACATCATTGCAATTGGAATATTAAAGTTACACCTACACAACATTAATTCTTGTCACCTTTGCCCTCTTTCTTCTAATTGTATGATTTATAAACTTACTTAGCAAAAGGAGTACTCATAGGTCGATAGTATTGCCATTGGGAGGATGCATCATTATTTCAAGAAAATCTGAAATCCAAATCCAGTGGTAACTACAATTAACCCTTTTTGAGACTAATATTAAATGTTTGCCTCCAGATCTAGATCATTTAGCTTGACATTGCCCTTTAGAAAGGTTTAGCATAAACATGCATAAAATTTACTCCTTCCACGTTAGCCTACCTTACTTGCATCAATTGAAGGCTGGAGGTGGATTAATTTTCTTATAATATATAAATGTGACACAAATGAGGTGCACAGATTCCATTTACTTGAAGATCTTTGGTTGGTTTATTTGAGGCTAAACCATTATATATCATGGAGTAATCTTCAGACACAGTCTGTGCCTTGAGTGCTACAGTGCAGTGAGCTTGCAGTCATCTGTTAGCCTCTTGGTACTTGGCTCACTTGCATGTTGAGCTTCTAAAGGGATATTGTCCCAAAGGTGATAAAGTAACAGTAGGTGAGTGACTGTTGATTTGGATCAAATGTATAATATAAGTTAACGTGTTGGTTTGACTTTTTGGTCATATGGAAATTGGAGTGGGGAGATGGGAAAGTTACGAAAGCAGCATAGGTTAAAATGTCATCACCATAGTTGGTAGAATTTAAATTCAGTTCATAAACAATCTGAAACTGAAAGCTAATCTCAGCAACTATGACTCTATCAACAATTGTCATGATGTATCTTAGGGAAAGAAATCTCCCGACCTGCTCTGATCAACATGTGACTTCAGACACACAGTAATGTGTTTGACTCTTAACTGTTGTATAGGATGGGCCGAAGGGCTAAAAGTTAATGATGATATTCAACAGCTGCATGAGAAGATAGGATGGGCTGAATGGCTAAAATTGTTGATGATATTCGACAAGCTGCATGATTTTAGATGAGTCTTGTTACATTCCTTTATGTGCTGAAGACAGTACCTGCAACTTGTTTTACTGTAGCTGTGTTTTGTCTTCTGTATCTGTTTTCTTTGTGCTGGCTGTTTGTTACACTGTGTAAGATACAGAGAGTTTCATTACAAGTTGCGGGACCTCACCTCAGACCGGGATCGTGAACAGTGCCAGGAACAAACTCCTCCTCCAGACCAGCTGTCAATCAAGGAGACCCCAACGGGCAGAAGAGCGTGAGGTTTATTTTTATCCACCTCTTTTTCATTCTTTTACTTAATAAGTGTTCCTTTCTTTTTCGTCTTTTATAATTGCTCAATAAATGCTCATATTTACGCCAATTGCTGTTGTCAAGCCTTCTCTCAACTACATTTAACTGAACATGAAAGGAACCACTTGGATACACTCTGTGATCCAAGACAACTGTCCTCTAAGAAGCCACTCAGTTTATGGACAATTAGGGATAGGCAACAAATACTGAACTGATCAGTGATCCTCACATTCCAGCAAAGAGAAAGCCCTTGCTGGCAGTGTTATTGTAGGTGATGGGACATGATCTCCATCCAAAATCTGACAATAAACAAGAGAATGTGAATAAAAACCAAAAGAATAGTGGATGCTGGAAATCAGTAACAAAAGCAGAAATTGCTGGAAAGGCTCAGCAGGTTTGGCAGCATCTGCAGAGAGAAATCAGAGTTAAAGTTTCAGGTTCAGTGACCCTTCCTCAGAACTGATGGTAGCTAGGAAAAAGTTGTTTTTTATGCAGCTTCTGCATGAAAAAAACAACTTTTTCCTAGCTAGCATCAGTTCTGAGGAAGGGTCACTGAACGCGAAACATGAGCTCTGATTTCTCTCTGCAGATGCTGCGAAGAGATTATGAATGTTCATCACTTTCCTTTCTAAGCTTTATGCCCTGACTGAAGTCAGTACCACAAACACTTCTTCCAGGGCAGACATCACTGCAGGGTATAATGGCTTCACCCAAGGGCTGGATATTGGCAAAATCTAGAACTGGTCATCATTAGCAAGTGCAGTCTACCTCCAATGTTTTCCATTCTCATACCTACCACAGCCGGGATCGTAACACTGACTACTCTCTTGTCAGCAGTAGATTGAAGATACACCCTAAAAGATTTCACTTGACAGCTCGCCACACATTAACATACCATTCACAAGTAATAGAACTAAATACAAGCACTGTATGCTTACTGGAATGATTGCTACGGAGGAAGGGTAAACCAGGAAGAACCGATGCTGGTACTAATGAAGCTTTGAAGGTGTTAAGCTCAACCCTCTGTGAAGCAGTAGAGGCATCAATTGGCAAAGGTTAAATTCGAAATGACAACTGGCTTGAGATCTGCTCATCTGAGATGACAGCTGTAATTGAAGTGAAGAGCAAAACATGCACGTCAGAAACCCAACAATCGGCAGTGCAACAGAATTTTTTTTTCTATTCATTTGTGGGATGTGGGCATCACTGGCTGGCCAGCATTTAGTGCCCATCCCTAGTTGCCCTTGAGAAGGTGGTGGTGAGCTGCCTTCTTGAACCGCTGCAGTCCTCCTGCTGTGGGTTGACCCATAATGCTATTAGGGATGGGATTCCAGGAACAACAGATACCATGCAAATAAATATCGGTTCGATATGTGTCAAGAAATCCAACTGGTCTGTGCGAATGAAAGTCTGTGAACTATTTATGAAGGGATTGTGAGAATACTTTTCCTACCATCATCAAAGTTGTCCATCTGAAGTCGACAGGCAGTGAAGTACTCACCAACACTGACGTAGGATTGAACATGACTGTGCACCATACCCTGTGAGATGGACACCTCCACATCTCTAGCAGCTTCTTCTCATGGATGAGTTAGATGATGAACCCTCACCACTCGATGTCGAGAATACCACACACTGCTTAGTAAACAGAAAGGTATCCGTGAAGATGAAATCTCAAACAAACTGCTCAAGCACAAAAAGTCTCACCTATTACCTTTATAATCTTTTTAATCTTTTATAAGCTTTATAATCGTCTCCCATATCTGCTGGAAAGTCGGCTCCAAACCTATATACAGGCTGTACCTGCAGGCAGAGTATCATTTCCATGCCAGTAGGTCTGCTGTGAATATGATCTTCTCCATATATCAGCTACAAGTCAGATGTAGGATATAGGGTCTTCACCTTATTTTGGTAGATCCCATTAAGGCATGCAACACTGTTAGCAGAGGCCCTGTGTATTGGATTTTGAGAAAAATCAGTTAATCACCACAGCTCATTACTCTCCTTCAATGACAACCTGCAATGTGCTGGACAGTTTGATGGCCCCATCTCTGAGAGGTGTAGATTGAAAAACAGAGTGAAGCAGGCTCATCCTAGTCCCCACTCTGTTCACCATGCCATCTTTTTCGCCATGCTTCACTTTCCCTGCAAATATGGATGCCGACTACATGTATGCTAGGTCAAACAGCCAGCTGTACAATCTACAATTCTGAAAGCTAAGACAAAAACACATCATATATTAATCAGAGAACTCCTCTGGGCTAATGATGTTGCACTAGTGATCCAAAGAGCAACTCAGCTATAAAACCCAATGGACTTTCACTCCCACACCTGTAACCTGCCCTTGAATGTATACATTAGGAAAATTATAATCCTGGCACAATTGCATCTCTGCCTTGACCACATGAAATAATGCTTCACTAAAAGTGGTTGGAAAATTCTGCTGCCTCAGGTCCATCATGACAATCTATCTGTGATACATGCATAGGGAAGGCAGCTACCAAATTTGGCTGACTTACAAAACATGCACAGAATAATATCTAGTTGACACTTAGGGCCAAACTGATGGTTTTAGAAGGCCAGTGCTTTCAATATCTTTCTGTATGGCTGTGAAACATGGATGACCTGCAGATACCAGAAAAAGAAGCTCAATAATTTCCATCTTCACCATGCAAAGCACATTATGGGTATATCCAGCCAGGATAAAATTGTGCATGTTGATGCAGGCACATACACAGAATGGCAGGCAATCATATACATGAGGATTTTTTTATGTGGTGAGGTAGTCAGAGCCTGGTGAGCAGTAGGATGCCCAAAGCTCTATATAAAAAATATCTATATGTATGACATGAAGACCCTAAACATTGATTATTGCACGTGACAGTCATTCGCTGACAACAAAGGAAATTGGTGCCTCCTCCTCTGGATGGGTGTGCACCGTTACACTGAAGAGCAGCTACACCAATTTTTAACAGATACAAATGCCAAAAGTAACTACCTACAACATGTGATAGCTTCTTTTTCAGCACTTGTTGTCGAACTTGCCTTTCAAGGATTGGCTTCTTCAACCGTCAGCAAAGTTGTACCATATAAAGACATCTTGCCTGAAATGGATCATTTGTTGCAAGTTCATTATCTTTCACAGATGGAAGGGTATATCTAACAATGATAAATATCTTTCTTTTCTTCTCAATCATACATTGACATTCCATGATCATATTCTCAGTCGTATAGACTATTCATTGGAAACTAAACTATATGTCTGGACTTATAGATACATGGATTTTGGAATAAGGTGGGTCCACAGTCCAAAAGTGAAATTTTAATCCACAAATGTCCTTTTGTTTACAGACAAATTATTATTGATATTGCTAGTGACTCTGTCTTCTCATGTACCATCTCTCTCTCCTTCAAATCTGATGTAATCAATGCACTTTTAAAAAAAAATCCTCTATTCTTGCAAACTACTGCCCCATCTCTAACATTCCTTTTCTCTGCATAAGAATGTGTTGTTGCTTCCCAAATTCATGTCATTCTATTCCAGGGCTTCAAGTTTGAACCCATAAAATCAGATCTATGTGTTTGCTACAGTGCTGAAACAGTTCTTCACAAATGGTAAACTGAACATAGCCAGAGAATCATGACATTGTCTGAAAGTTGGTGTTTCTATACGGAAGCTGATAACATCAGGCACTATTCCAGTCTCACCACTCAAAACCCTTCTACTTTCTTTAAATTGGCAAACTGCTTGTCCAACAGCCAGAGTTCAATGAGGAGAAACTTCCTCCAATTAAATATTGCAATTACCAAAGTCATTGTAATCTTCCCCTATTTCAAACTCTGTCCCTTCGCAACTGATTTTATTCCCCTCTCTGCTACGTCACTGAAGCATCAAGTATCCATGTCATTGCCAAGACCCAACTGAACTCTTGCCTCAACTCATTGACAGAGAAAACTCTCACCTACTTCTTTGTTACATTTAGACTTGGCTGCTATACAACCTTTACATCTACATGGCATAAACCTGAGATCATCCAAAACTTCCTTTACATGACCAAGTTTTATTCACTTATCATCCCTGTTCTTATTGACCTGCACTGACCCATGACTAAACAATGCCCTGATTTTAGAAAATTCATATTGAGGAATTTCTTGTTTGTTTGAGTCCTATCACTTGCTCTAGTCCATCTCAGTAATCACCTCCAACCATATAATTCTCCAAGATATCTGTGCTCCTGTAACTCTGGTCCCTGCAGCACTTTTTGATTTTAACAGCTCCACTATTAGTAACGGAACATTGTGCTATTAAGACCCTAAACTTTGGAATATTTCTGCAAACCTCCCCATCACCCCAACATGCTTTCCTCCTTTAAGGTACTCTTCAAATCTATCTGTTTGACAAGACTTTTAGACATTAGCCTTAAGACCTTTGATGTGTCATAGCTCGTTTTATAAAACTCAAGAAGTGCCTTGTATTTTAATGTTTGAAAAAATCCCAAGATGTTAATATTTTTCAATGTCAGTCTATTTTACTTGTTCTAAAACATTTCATTTATCTACCCTTTCCAACTTCCACCATGCATCTATGACATAGATTCATAGAGTCATAGAGTAGGGAAACAGACCCTTTGGTGCAACTAGTCCATGCCAAACATAATCCCAAACTAAACTAGTCCCAACTGCCTGCTCCTGACACATATCCCTCCAAATCTTTCCTATTCATGTACTTATCCAAATGTATTTTAAACTATGTATTATGCCCATATCCACTGCTTCCTCAGGAAGTTCATTCCACACACGAACTACCCTCTCTGTAAAAAAAATTGTCCCTCATATCTTTTTTTAAATCTGTCTCCTTTCCATTTAAATATGACCCCTAGTCTTGAAATCCCCCATCCTAGGGAAAAGACACCTACCATTAACCCTATCTATACTCCTCATGATTTTCTAAACCTCTATAAGGTCACCTCTCAACCTCCTACACCCCAGTGAAAAATGATTTTTTTTTCCCCTTTATTCATTCACAGGATGAGGGCGTTGCTGGCTAGGCAGCATTTATCGCCCAGAGGGCAGTTAAGAGTCAACCACATTGCTGTGGGTCTGGAGTCACATGTAGGCCAGACCAGGTAAGGATGGCAGTTTCCTTCCCTAAAGGACATTAGTAAACCAGAGGGGTTTTTCCTGACAATCAGCAATGGATTCACAGTCATCATTAGATTCTTAATTTCAGATTTTTTGTTTTAATTGAATTCAAATTCCACTATCTGCCATGGCAGGATTTGAGCCCAGGATCCCAGGACACTACCTGGGTCTCTGGATTAATAGTCCAATGATAATACCACTAGGCCATTGCATCCTCAATGTCCCAGGCTATCCAGCCTTTCTTTATAACTCAAACCTTCCATACCCAGTAATGTGTTTCAGCTTATAACAAAGGATGGAAGTAGACACTGGCTTACTGTAATGATCAAGTCCTATTCTCTTACAGAAAAGAGTGTTTTATCCACTTGCTCTGACCATTGCTCCTCACAATATTTCACTTGGCCCTGGAGGATTGGCAGCAGAACTAATAAAAAATTATTTAAAGGAGAATGATTAGGTCATTAGCATTAACCCAGAATGGGTCAAGTGGTCAGGAAAAATATTTTATTATTGATTTTAAAATTACGTTTTTTAATGATGGATTCCTAAGAGGATACATCGCTGTTATACCAGGCAAAACCATTTTTCTCCTTAATGCCTCTGGATGTTCATTAAAAATTCAATGCAGGTTATTAACTTGGTGATGTGTAACACTGAATTTAATTGCTTGAAACAGCTTGAAGCACTGTAAGGAAGATGAAGTTGATGTACTTGGTAAGGCTTGAAATTACGAACAAGATTCTGCCGCTAGTGTTAACCATGTTAGAGAGTGTACCAACAATGCATTAAAACAGCGCCTCAACCAGAAGGTTGCCTTTAATGATAGCTACTTAGCACTGACAGGCAAAAGCAGCTTATTTTAGAAGTAAATATCATAGAATCCCATTCAGCCCATCAAATCTGCACCAACCCTCCAAACAGCATCCCACCTAGACTCAGCCCCCCTACCCTATGCCCATAACCCTGCATTTACCGTGGCTAATTCACCTACCCTACATATTCCTGGGCACTACAAGGCAATTTAGCATGGCAAATCCACCCAACCTGCATATCTTTGGACTGTGAGAAGAGACTGGAGCACCCAGCGAAAACCCACGCAGATGTGGGGAGAATGTACAAACTCCACATAGACAATCACCTGAGGCTAGAATTGAACCCAGGTCCCTGGTGCCGTGAGGCAGTACAAGCTAACCACCGAGCCACACACATATATGAACATGCAAGATTAAGGTTCGGGGGAATGGAAACTGAGAGATAAAATTCACCAAGAATGGTCTGAAAGTTATAGCAAACTCAACTGAGAAAAAGTTGTCCAGAACAAATGTTTTATCTGTGAAACATTTAAAGTCGATATGGTCAACTTTCCCAACAGCGACTGACACAAATTATGGTTTTAAAGCAGCCCGATTGAAAACTTCACAGTTCTGCAAAACCGCCCTTTTAAGAATTCTATTAATATCCTCCAAGTGATAGCTTTATCAGGCACCATCCCTCCCAAAAAATGTATTTTGCACTTATTAATGATGTTAGAAAACAAATAGCTACCCTTAATGGGGTGTTGTGTATCTGTGAAGAGACATCAATTAGTGCTTTCGGAGCATCTTGACCTTCTGACTTCCACCTGCCCAACTCAGAACTAAGTGGTCACATGCTTCTGCTAATCTCCTAACCTGACATTTAACAAATGTTATGAATAAAGAATACCACATTCCTTCCTGGACCAGAGTGTACCTCATCATGCATCCAGCTCCCTTGTCTTTTTGATGTTCTCTGAAAGGAGCTTCAGAATGCATTCACCAAACTGCAGTTGGATATTTTACAATACAAATCCCATTGATCCAACCTCATGGGAACTTCTGCCTGAGGCACAAGGTGTAGCTGTAGATCTGTCAGCATTAAGAAATCGTGAGAAAAAAATAGCTAAAACTTCAAAGGCAGATTGATATTCATACAACGTTTTAAATGAAGTCATGCATTCTGGAGTACTTTAGCAGCAAGACCATGGTACGTAAGTAGACATATATTAATTAATATGGCACTTTGATGCCTAAAGAGCGGGGGTGGTGGGAGGGTGGTGTGGGGTGGGTGGGGCGTGGCAGTGTTAGATCTCAAACGACTGTAAATGGAAAAAAATACACTGCGAAGTCCAATGGGCATCGCGCAGTACCTGTGACATGTTTCACATGGCAGATGGCAGTTACGTTGTGAATCAAGTTTCATATTCCATTTAATAACCAAAATTATGTTTAAGAAGTTCTTCACCAACTTTCTAATCAAGTCAGCAAGGCAATAATTCTTATTTAATGAAGCATAATAGTTTAAAATCAAAGTGAACAAAGATAAAGTTACAGAATCACTTCCCCTGGGACCTTTCACAACCCCATTCTGTAGCCATCAGTGAAATAATTGGACATTTGCCACTTTCTAAATTTCTGTCATTTTAATTTCATTTTGTTCTGGCAAATCGAGAGTAATAGATACCTGGGAGTAATATTATCAAGGCCTTTGTAACAGTCATCTGATCCCCAGGATGAGATTTCTGCTTTGAAATCACTCCAGGGCAACTTTTCTTTTAATATCATATAAGCTGTGAAATTCCTGCAGCTAACATGGCTCTATTTTCAACCAATGTGTTTTTTTTTAAACAGCAGTAGGTACTGAAGCTTTGAGTCCTTATTTTATGATAGTTTCTATCCATTATTGTTATTAATCGGTGATTGATTTCTAGGGAATAATGCGACCTATATATTGCATTCTCAAGTAAAAATGCATTTTGCATGTTAACAGCAAGAAATAAGAGAATCACTGTATAATTTCTGAGCTCTTTTAAATTAATTATTATGGTTCATCAAATAAGCATTACTGCCTTGATCAGAAGGTAAGTAGCCTTTAAGGAGCCCTTTGAACATAATTTGGAGCATTATATGGACATTGAAACACGATTCCCAATGTAGCTGCCTTCCAATACATGTAATAAGAATTGAGAGATGCTATTTGAACTTCTCACCTTAATTTCCCAATGCTATATATCATTTCCCAGCCCTATTCCAAGCCTCTACTAGTTGGATGCTTGATCCAGATGCTGCTTGAGTGCCTGAAGCATTCCCTCAATTTTAGACTTAATTCTTTCATGCAATTTTGCTATGAAAGGTAGAAAAATGTAAAAGGCCAAGTGCTGAAAACTCTGCCATGTTGGAGTGTGGGGAGGTATGGTGTGTGGAACGGACGGGAGTTTGCAGTTTTCCTCCCGTCCCCAGTGCAACTAAAATTCCAACACTACCCATTACCCCTGCCATGTCATTAATATTATTGGGCAGTGGTGTTCCAAGATAACAGAGGTTCAAATGGACTACAAGTGCTAATTGATTGCCAAATTGTTACAAGTGAGCTGAATACATCACATTATTGCGGCAGTTTTGGAATTAGAAGCATTCCATCTTGAACTCACACATTAGACTTTTGTTGCTGGAAGCACCATCACTGAATTTGATTAGCCATTGCCTAATACCATTCACTTAACTCTTAAAATCGTATTTTCAATTTATGTTGAGCAGGACGATGAGATAGAAGATGCCCAGAGGAGAATGTCTGATTAAAAAAGTACTAATAATGTGTATTTTGATGAATCCACAGTCAGTCAATCTACAACCTACCATTACATTAAGCCAGTGGCCGATGCCCTGTTTAGAGAGCTGGTGAGTTTGTCAAACTTCCTGTGCGTGAATGGAGAGGGTCAATCCAGTCTTATTGATTGGGGCAGAATTCTACACATCAAGTAGGCCAAATGGCAGGAACCATTCACAGTCCATACTACCCCATAGCATTGCATTATACAATGACCTTTATCAATAAAAATTCCACCTGTTACAACGGATAGACCTGTAATATACCAGTTATGACAATCTGTCAGAATCCTGAAATACTACAAGAATTTTTAACCCATTATTCCAAAATATCTTTTGTTAAAAGAAGGCTAGCACAGTTAAAAATGGCTGTAGAATTGAATTAACTGGCTGTTTAGAGAGAGAGAGACTGATGGAATGTTACACCTAAAGTGTCAAAGAAATTTCAAACAGAATGGTCTGTGAAATCTTGTAACTATAAAGATAATGAGGGGTGATTAGTCCCTGCTCAACAGAAGGTCACCCTCTTTGGATTATGTTCCAAACTGCAGACCCATTTTGAGATTTTCTCTTTGAAGAATACACAAGGACAAGGATTGAAAAGCCACATTCAAATCTACTGGAAAGTCGAATGACTCTGAACACTCTCATGCATACCAGCCTGCATTTAGTGTTCACATGCTGTGAAGGTTACAGTCAAAGAACTATTCCCTAATTATAGCTGTGTTGCAAGCAAAGGAAAGCTCTCTTTCGCTCAGCCCCACAACCAGTTAAAAAATGGAATCAGGACAAAGGAACGTCTATCAATCAACAAAACCAAAAATCAACTGCCAATGTCAACACTTCTAATACATCCCAATAATGGCCACAACATTGTCTTACATGCTCTTCATGAACAGTTCAAAGATTGATCCATATAACTTGTACCCACCTCTTATTTCTAATCTGTGTGTTTCTGTGTCATGTTACTAACTCTCCTCAAATTCAATAATTCCTTTAGCGTACCTAATTAAAGTTGCTTCTTTTAAAACATAAGCTCATCTGAATTTGGGAGAAAGGTATCCACATGGGAAGGAATCCTTTTCAAATTAATCATGTTGGAAACAAATGAGGGCATGGGTGAATTAAGAAGGGAAGCCAGTTCACCATTCCTCACCAGAGAGCTTAAAGATGTTTTAAGATGATGCCTCCTAATAAAATTCACCATTGTGATTTCTTGGTCCATGCTTTGCACCTACACTTCCATTATAACCTACTTTGTGAAGGTACTGTCTTAGGCATTGCAGGTGTCCAAAGTGAACTGCAGCTCATGGAGGGATGAAGGTTGCAGTTTCTCTGTTATCATAGAACCCCTACAGTATGGAAGTAGGTCATTTATCCCACAGAGCCCACACTGACCCTCTGAATAGCATCTCACCCAGACTCACCCCATCCCTGTCACACTGCATTTCCCATGGCTAATTCACCTAGCCTGCACACTATAGGCAATTTAGCATGGCTAATCCACCCAACTTGCACACCTTTGGACTGTGAAAGGAAACCAGAGCACACAGAGGAAACCCACACAGACACAGGGAGAATGTGCAAACTCCCCACAGACAGTCACCAAAGGTTAGAATCGAATAAGGGTCCCTAGTGGTATAAGGCAGCAGTGCTAACCATTGGGCCACCATGCCACCACATGGTCTGGTGCCTCTTGTATAGACTGTTTTTCCCTTGATGTTTATGCATTGCAAGATGGAGGTGCAGTGACGTCCTCCTGATTCGGCCAATCAATTGCTAAACTGCAATAGGTGGCACCTTAATAAAGACATGCACCAAGAGAGGGGACAGTAGTGTTGATTTTATAAACCTCTATAAGATCACCCCTCAATCTCCAACACTTGAGTGAAAGAAGTCCCAGACTACCCTTATAACTCAAATTCTCTAGCCCTGGCGGCATCCTGCTAAATCTGAGCCCTCTCCAATTTAATAATATCCTTCCTTTAGCAGGGCGACTACAACTGCACACAGAACTCCAGAAGATGCCTCACCAACATCCTGTACAGCTTCAACATGACATCCTTTACGCAAAGGTCTGGGCAATGAAGGCAAGTGTGCTAAACACCTTCTTAACTACCCTGTCTACTTGTGATTCAAATTTCAAAGAGTTATGTACCTGAACCCCTGCGTCTCTGTTCTACACCACTACCCAGGGGCCTGTTATTAATTGAATGCATCCTGCCCTTTTATGTTTTACCAAAATGCAAAGCTCACATTTATCCAAATTTAACTCCATCTGCCACATTTCAGCCCATTGACATGATCGATCAAGACCTTTTTGTAATCTTAGATGACGTTCTTCACTGTCCACTATACCACTAACTTTGGTATCATCCACAGACTTACTAACCATGTCTCCTTTATTCACATCCAAATCATTTATATAAATGAAAAACAAAAGTGGATCCAATACCAATCCCTCTGGAACACGACTGTTCATTAGGCGCTACCAACCCTTGGTATCTCACTACACTGGCTATTCTGCGTATGAGTAGTGATGTTATGTACTGGCAGATGAATGACAACAAGCATAAAAGTTGAGTCTGATCCACTCCTCATTTCCCATATACATATATACACACATAGCCACTTTCCAGCAAGGGTCATGAGTAAAAAGTCATGGTAAAAAATCTTGGTAATTATAACACTCAAACAACACTCAAGGAGCTTGCCACCATCCAGGATAAAACCTCATCCACTCTCTCCACCACAAACGCTCAGTAGCAGCAGTGTATACTGTCTAAAACATGCACTGCAGAAATTCGCCAATGATCCTTAGACAGCACCTTCCAAACCCACAGCCACAGCAGATACGTGGGAACACCACCACATGTAAGTTTCCCACCAAGCCACTCACCATCCTGACTTGGAAATATATCACCGTTCCTTCACTGTCGCTGGGTCAAAATCCTGGAATATTCTCCCTAAGGGCACATGGGTTCAACCTACAGCACATGGACTGCAACGGTTCAAGGAAGCAGCTCACCATCACCTTCTCAAAGGTAACTGAAGACAGGCAATACATGCTGGTCAGCAAGCGATGTTCCTGTCCCACAACTGAATAATTAAGAAATAAAGGTGGAATCGTGGCTTTGCCTTCTTGGCCAAAGTGACTTCAGTTTCATAGAAGATGTATATTCCACCCTTTAAGCCATTTGGCTTGCTCTGATGGTTATTTATTTGGAAATGAAGCACAAAGTAATGAAATATCCAGAACTCTTGCTTAATTTAGCCTAGAAATGTGAATTCCTGAGTGGGAAAATAACATTTTTTAATGATCTCTCACTAAGGTAAAATCCTCCTCTCCTTTCCCATGGGACACAAGGACAGACCATACATATGCAAGACATCATCCTGACAATGTGGGGAAGCAATTGTAGATCTCATTTAGCCTGAACTGACACTATTACCACTATTCAAGGCAAAACTTGAAAAAAGTAAATTTCACAAGACATGTTTCTACAAATGACAAGCATAATTACACTCATCAGTCATATTACAGGTTTCTGTTTTCAAAAGGAAAATGCAGCTGATGGCTTTAGTTTACCCCGAAGTGTAGAGAACAGAGGACAGTCAATAGAATGTGTAGCACTTCTAGTCACATACAACAAGAAACCAGTATTTAAAATCAATAGTTTGAACATGAGCACATTTTGCTACTGTAGTGAGTTACAAAAGGACTCCTCAATAAGTTAACCACAGGATTCCTAAAAGCACAGCCCCATTGGGCCGAGATGGTGTGCTTTTTAATCAATTTTAGAGTTAAACTTTACAGATGTAATGTTAAGTTTTATTAGTGCATACTTTTACTTTACTCTTAAGAATTAACGAAAAAATGATGGTAAAACAAGGGCCAAATTTTTAATCAAATAAAATACTATTCAATTTTACAAAGAATTCAAAGTCAGGAGTCTCTGACAGTAGGTACTACCTACTAAATTCAATTTACTACTAAAGTCAATAAAGGGCATCAGCATTTGCAGATACAGAAAAGGAGTGTGTGGAAACTAAAAAAGAGATAAGGTTGTGAGGGTTGGGAGCATAGTCTGAATCCAGTCAAGTCTGTGATGTGATTATGATATTATTATAATCCATATGATTACATAGAATAAGTGGAGTACCCAAAACCAGCCCAGCTCGTACCCGCCTCCCTAATCTGTCCTCCCACCTATCCACTCCTCCCACCTCAAGCCCCACCCCCATCTCCTACCTACTAGCCTCATCCCACCTCTTTGACCTGTCCGTCCTCCCTGGACCGACTTATCCCCTCCCTAATTTCCCACCTACACTCACCTTTACTGGCTCCAACCCCACCTCCCTGACCTATCTGTCTCCTCTCTACCTATCTTCTTCTTTATCCATCTTCTATCCGCCTCCCCCTTTCTCCCTATTTATTTCAGAATCCCCTTCCCTTCCCCCATTTCTGAAGAAGGGTCTAGACCCAAAACATCAGCCTTCCTGCTCCTCTGATGCTGCTTGGCCTGCTGTGTTCATCCAGGTCTACACCTTGTTGTCTCATAAGTGGAGTACTGGCTATTTTTCATAGTTTAAGGAGCAATACAGAGAAATTTGTTAGCATAGAGTCAATAACCAGATGAAGAAGGTAGTCAAACGCAAAAAAAAGCAACAAGCATCTACAATTGTGACCACTGCCCAAGTTGGATTCGGTAATATAATTTTTCTTCTATTTTGTTAACTACTGATTGAGTATGTGCAGGTATTGATTTTTCTTTAATTTCTTGAAATAAATTGTGATTGCGGTCAACTGGAGTCAGATCAAATCTGTTGGACAAGATATTTAACACTCGGTTTTCTGACAAGAGCAGTCAACTGTTTTCTCCGCATCCCACCAATATATACTCATCTGAAGTCGAGGGGAAAGCAATTATGAGAGGACTGTGCCATGTGAATCTACTTCCTAATCACTCAGTATGAACCAGAAAATCACAAAAAGCTCTGGGTGATACCAAGATTTCCTAACAGTCATGCAGATGAATAATCTCTTATCAGGCCACCTTAGCGTGCTATCAATCAGTGTCTCCAAGCTTCTTCCCACCTTGTAAAGATGTCATCTGCTTGGCAAAGAGCTCAAAAGCTGTCCAGCCAGATCCCACATCCATCTTTTTTGCAATCATACAGTTTTTGTCAATCAATCCTCTCCTCTGGAAGCTCAATATTTGGAAGGAAGATTTGGAGGAAGATGAAGGAGTAGAATTCATGAGGAGAAATATGCCTCCAAAATTTTAACTTGTTTCATAATTAAATTTGCAAAGGAGGTATTTACAATATAACTGCAGCATCATCGTGAAATTATTCAATTTTCGCCAATGCTGCCGTTGCTATGTAGAAAGGGGTATCACTTCAACATTCGGGCAGAGTGAACCTACTGAATGTAGGCAATAAAATCTCAGGGAGTCCATGAGAACATAGGACTATCCCATTATGAAAAATAGATTCTGCGTTGACTTGATGGACTGGCAGGATGGTTGAAGTTTCACTAGTACACAGTTCAATCATAGAATCCCTACAGTGTGGAAACAGGCCCTTTGGCCCAACAAGTCCATACCGACCCTCAGACATCCCACCCAGCTCCATCCCCGAACACTATGGGCATTGTAACATGGCCAATCCATCTAGCCTGCACATCTTTGGACTGTGGGAGGAAACCAGAGCACCCAGAGGAAACCCACACAGACACAGGGAGAATGTGCGAACTCCACACAGTCAGTCACCTGAGGGTGGAATTGAACCTGGGTCCCTGGTGCTGTGAGGCAGCAGTACTAACCACTGAGCCACTGTGCCATTTAGTTCCTGCTTTTCAGGTTTCTACTTTACATTTTCAACCAACCATGGCTGCAGTTGCTGTTTCAGCATCTCTTCAGAAGGTTTTGTGCAATAATTAAACAACTTTACCTCTTTCACAAGGGACTGGTTCTCCTCTATGGAGACAGTTGGGTTTTCAGGAACAGTTCAATCTGAATGCATTGGTACAAGAAGGTCCAAAGTCTCAGATTCCAGTATACAAATGACGTGAACGAAGATTATTTTCTCTGAAAGAACAAACCGACATCCAGAATGCCCTCTGGTGACTGGTCAGCACCTTCTTTCTGCTGTATTTTTCTGCCATTTTCAGCTTATGTTGCCTTCCTCTTTTTGCAGTTTTAGGGCTTGGGTGTCTTCAGTGTCCATCAACTGAAGAATGTTTAAAGCTGTACACACCACTCCACCTAATAATCATAACAATTAGGGATCACATACTCTGGAATCTCTTTTCCCCCATAGTAAAGTTCAGCATGTGTCTGGTCTCCAGTTATGTCTGAGCCCTAAAAGCTGGATGGAAAATATTTTGAGGATGCTTGACCTCAACCACGGCATGGCATCTGAAAGGATTAATACATTTGCTACATTATCTGATTTAAAACCAGTTTTCCTGCTGTTTATCTTAATCTCTGCATGCCAGAATTTGTTCTGTCGTTTGTACTGTTAGACGTGTCAAATACAAACTGTGGGCCTGCCACATCGTCCAAAAAAGAATTCATCATAACCTCACGGTATACTCTACTGCTGGGCTACTCACAGACTACCTATCTCTTTGCTGAGTTTCACTTTTAGCTCTTCTGACTGCTTGTCTCTGGAACTATGAGTCTGGTTACTGTCACCATAATGTAGTAATGTGAACGAACAGCAACAAACTTTAATGGAAATAACTAACTACCAGAGATAGTAATAGGACATCCTATCTGGAGCTGTACAGGCCAAGGTTCCAGTAAAAGTGTTCCTCAATACTGAGGAAGGGTCAGTCGACCTGAAACGTTAACTCTGATTTGTCTCCACAGATGCCGTCAGACCTGCTGAGCTTTTCCAGCAACTTATGCTTTTGTTTCTGATTAACAGCATTCACAGTTCTTTCGGTTTTTATTTCGCCGATACAAGTGATTTGATGTCTCTGACATAAATCCATACACATATGCTTAGCGGGTTTACTTTAAATAAAAGTAAAATTCAATTTGCTCAACAATGTGCACGAGCTAAAGAAGTAATGCTTATGTTATAGTTGGGATGTAGTGTGGGCTTAGCATTATGAGAAAGATGTTCACGCTGTAGAATGTTACTACAATGATTCAGCAGGAAGATTGATGACAGCAATGCAAAACCATATTATGAGAAGAAGCTTAAGGTACTGGGACGATTCCCACTGGAGAAAAGTAGGGACAGAGAAGATTTAAAAGTGTTTTCCTTTTAAATTATTAAGGATTTTGATAGCATGAAAAGGAAAAGACTATTTCCTTTCATTAAAGAGCCGGTAACAAGTGATTAATTCAGCTTGATGACTGTCATGAACGAGGACAGAGGATACAACAAATTTCCGAATGTGGAGAATGATTAGATTAAGGAATAATCATTGAGGAATAATCAAGGCCATTAGCTCTTTGAAAGGGGGAAAAAAACATTTAAGGCAGAAGATGATGCCAGAGAAACTTAGCAGGCTACAGACTGAACATAACAGTTGGATTAGTTTTAGATTGCTGTAGTCAATATGATTCATCAAATGATCTCCTCTGTGTTGTCAAAATGTATCATTCTGTGATTTAATTAATTTCTTCAAATCTTGCATGCAGAGAAACATTGAACCGTTCCCACTTTCATAACATGGAATAATGTATTGAAGTAGATCTAAGACTCAATATTTCCTAAATAAATCAGAATTTCATTGTAGAGTCCAGTTTTGACTTTAATTCTTTAAGGGTTGGACTATATAGGAAGTTAGGTTCCAATAAATAACATTTCCAATGCCAGATCTGCATTTGAACACCGAGATAGAGCATTTTTTCCCACAGAATATGATCAGTAAACCTATCCCCTGAAAATAAATGACTTCCTTAACTGGCATAAGGAGATTCCAAGAATTGGCAGCAAAATTGCTTCCAAACTATTTGAAACTGCTACAGTTGAATATAAAGAGTGGTAAATAAATACTCACTACCAGGAATGCATGCATGCACGAGGGTGCCTGAATCATCATTTCGTGCTTCTGCTGGGTAATGAAAAATCCAAGTTCGTTTTACAATGCACTAGACCCACCATATGCAAAACAATCTTTCTCCCAATATATTTTTTGTCCCCGTTTTGATCCTATGGGAAAACCAGAGGCATCAAATCAGCATTGTGAAAATGTTATGAACGTCATTTATGACCTTTAGGAATTGTAGTGATTGTATTGAGGTCAGCTAGGTGGACTTAATAGAATAGGAGTTCCCTGATTGTTAATCTGGTCTGAATCAAGGTGCCCTGGCTAATAGATAAGAACAGGAGTGTCAGAGTGCTATGCACTCTGCGAGCTGGCTCTCAGGGAGCTGGAGCAGTGTCAAGGGCTCTCTACGTGTAAATAAAGGGTGACTTGGTGATGGAATACCAGTCTCTTTGGAGTTAGTTCAGGAAGCACCACATTGAGTCTTTATTTTAAAAAAAACACAACAATCCTTAACCAATGTCGTATAAATGTCAAGTTTTGAATGAAAATGAGTGATTATCACTCATAATTGTTGATATGGAATGGATTGCAAAAAAAATGGAGAGCACAGGATTGCCTAATAAATTTAGATTAATTATTTTGACCTTGTAGGGTCTAGCAAAACAGATCCTCCAGGAGTTTGCATTAATTAATGTTTAAATTATTAGTTGACAAATGATGGAACTGATCGGGGAAATCTATGTTAACAAACCTTATTCTATTGACATGTATTCATTATCATTTAGATATAGAGGTGTCTGAACAATAATAAGAAGCATTTGAGTAAATAGAAATCTAAAGACTCTTGCCATCTGGCCAGTCTCAATCTGTAAAAAAAATTGCTTTCTGATCTTTACTGCTCTTGTGTACAGTAGTTTACAGAATCCAGCTTATCAGTTCTCCCCTGTGGCATAATGATGAATAGATTAATATCTCATGTATACTCAAAATAATGAGATGTTGAAAGGCACCCATCACCCTTCTCAACTAAAATCCCTGTCCACATGGTGGATTCATAATATTTCAGAATAGTCTCTTGTTATAATCAATGACACAACATGTTACAAATAAGCACTTTGAATAAAAAAGAAACAGATTTGCAAGTTTAATTTGGTCTACATTTGAGTTGATACAAAAAGTGTGAACTAATATTTATATTGCTGAGGAAGGAAATTTGGAAATTCAGTCTAGCCAGCTCAATGTAACATGTCAAGAATTTGAGACATTTGCGACTTAAACTCTTGATTGGGTTTGACTTATATTCCAAGGTATTGCAAGGGAAAAACACTTATTAATTAAGGTGGAAATCATAGATTTAAATAAAAACAAAATGGCTTCATTTCTGGCGCTTGCCTTCATTATGTTGGTGAAGTTGAGAGTTTTTCCAATAAGCTAGACCAACACTTCAGTGCAATACCAAATGACTGTCAGACATACAGGGCTGGATGTTTCTGTACAAGTCAGAAAGTGTGAGCCAGACCAGTTCCTGACATTACGTTCCTGACTTTTTAAAGTCAACCTGTTCACCCAGAATTTTCATCTCACAGAGTTGGTCATGGGCTGGAGTCATGGCCATTACCTCCCAATGGAAATCCAAGGTGGGAAAGGCAGATACCAAGGCTGGCAGCTTAGAAGTTATCTAAATGATATTTTTAAATACATACATATATGTATATAAAATGATGTAGCTGAAAATGTAGGGAGTGGCTGATAAGTAATTTTGTGGATAACAGAAGAATTGTTTGGGTGATTAATAGTGAGAAAAAGGGCTTAGGTTACAAGAAGATACATAGGTTAGTCAAATGGGCAGATCAGTGGCAGATGGAATTTAACATTGATATGTGTAAAGTGATACACTTTGGAAGCCATAACAAGACAAGGGAGTACTCAATGAATAGCAGGACAGTAGGAAGCTCAGAGAAACAGTGGGATTTTGTGGTGCTTATTGGGACTATAGGTTAATAGTATAGTTAAGAAGTCATAAGAGGCACTTGCCTTTATTGGTCTATGGCATATATTATAAGAGCAGGGAGATTATGTTGGAGCTGTACAAAATTTGGTTAGGCCAAAGCAGGATATTATGAGCTGTTCTGGTCTTCACAATATAGGAAGGATGTGAATGCACTGGAGAAGTGCTGTAGGGTATTGTCCACGCTGGAGTATTTTAGCTTTGAAGAGAAGCTGGATAAGATCAGGCTGTTTTCTTTAAAGCAGATAAAGCTGAGAGGGGACCTGACAGAGGTGTATAATATTACAAAGGGCCTGGACAGGCTAGATAGCAAGTAGCTGTTCCCCTTAGTTGAAGGATCAATAACAGGGATTCAAGGTGAAGGAAGGGAGGCCCAAAGTGGAGGTGATGGGGCAGTAATTTTGGCAATTCCTGACGGACACTATTTTCTCCAGTCTGGTTGCTGACCTAATACTCATGTAAAATGACATTCAAGCTGCCATTTAATTGGCTACTGCAAATCAAACTTTGGGCTTCCTAACATAATTTCCTCAGTATCAGGAAGGGGAAATTTAATTTTTAATTCTTCAGGTAAGATGCTAACCCAAGATATCGCCTGCCTATTCAAAACACAGCAAGCAATGTAGGCTAATTTCTTTGGTATCCAATAAATTACCCTTCCTTCAATACTAGTAAACTAAGACTGTGCATTCATCTTCTTGCTACTTGTAGGGCAGTTCTATCATAGTATGGCCACAGCTTTTGCAAAACTGGTGAAATGTTTCTCAATATCTTCATAACTGGTCATTCCCTCTCTTGGATTAAATGTGTTCTTGTCAATAGTTCATAATGCAAATTTTGAGGAATGGAGGCGATGGGTACAATAAAAAGAGAAAAGGCCTCAGAAAAAGGATGAGAACTATGGGAAGACTTTTCTATACCTGGAGTAACATGGATGATAGCAGTTAATGTGGGAAAATGCTGTGACAATGGAAAAATCTGACGCTTGATGTTAAGCGAAAGGTTTCAGATTTTCCCCTTAAAGTTTCAATTTCACTGATAAACAGTAACTGCAGTATTTCCATGAATCTGCATTTCATTAATACCCCTACTCATCTCACTTACACGCAGCTTGCAAGTTTTCCTCCTCTCCTATGAAACTAAATGATGATAATCCCTGAC
Organism: Rhincodon typus; assembly: GCF_021869965.1. Taxonomy (NCBI): domain Eukaryota; kingdom Metazoa; phylum Chordata; class Chondrichthyes; order Orectolobiformes; family Rhincodontidae; genus Rhincodon; species Rhincodon typus. The sequence continues at coordinate 31,950,720 of NC_063354.1, forward strand.
TTGAAATTAGAGTAGTTACAGGTCACCGCTTTCTTGTTCAGACCTCCAGGTCTACTCCAAGTAACAGATGAGCTTCTACATGACTGCTTGTATTTGGTGGACTGGTCCATATTCAAGAACTCAGTGGCCAATCTAAGTGAGTATGCCACTACCGTCAAGACTTCAATCAGTAAGTATGTAGAGGACTTGCATGCCAAAGAAATTAATCCAATTGTTCTCCAATCGGAAACCATTGATGAACCGGAAGTATCACTCCCTACTGAAGTCCAGGTCTGAGGCGTTCAAGTCGAGTGACCCTGACCGATACAGGAAATCAAGGTATGATCTTCGCAATGGCATCAGGGATGCCAAGAGACAAGACCAAAGTAAATTAGAGTCCCAGACTAACCACATGAATACATGTCAACTGTGGCAAGGATTATACGATATAACGGGCTATAAAGTGAAGTCGAGTAGAATTGCTGCCAACAATACAGCCGTCCCTGATGAGCTCAACACATTCTATGCCTGTTTTGAGCAGAAGGGTGGTGAAATGATGTCACCTGCCCTAACCTGCCCTCGGCTGCACCTGCACCCAGAGTCACAGCCACAGATGTTAGATTGGCTTTCTTGAGGGTAAACCTACTGAAAGCGAATGGCCCAGATGGAATCCCTGGCTGTGCATTCAGATCCTACGCAGACTAGTTGGCCGGACTATTTGCAGACATCCTTAACCTCTCCTTACGACAATGTAAGGTTCCCACCTACTTCAAAAAAGCCACTGTCTAACTGGTTCTAAAGAAAAGTCCGGCAACGTGCCTTGATATCTATTGCCTGGTGGCTCTGAAGTGCTTCGAGAGGTTAGTAGTGGCACACATCAACTCCACCCTCCCAGATTGCATTGAACCGCTACAATTCACCTACCATCACAATAAGTCCACAACAGATCCCACCTCCCTGGCCCTATACTCATCCCGAGAGCATCTGGATAACAAGGACACTGATGTCAGACTCCTATTTATTGACTTTAGCTCTGCCTTCAAGATCATAATTCCAACAAAACTCATCTCCAAGTTCTAAGACTGAGACTCTGCACCCGCCTTTGCAACTGAATCCATGACTTTCTGACCCACAGACCACAATCAGTGTGGATAAGCGACAACACCTCCACAATCCTCAACATCAGTACCCCACAAGGCTGCGCACTCAGGCCCTTACTATACTCCTTATAGACTCATGACTGTGTGGGCAAATTCAGCTCTAACTCCATTTATAAATTTGCTGATGATACCGCCATAGTGGATTGGATCTCAAACAACAATGAGACAAACTACAGGAAAGCGAAAGAGCGATTAGTGGCATGGCATAAAGACAACAATGTCTCTCTCAATGTCAGTAAAATGAAGAAGCTGATCACCGACTTCAGAAAGCAGAGTGAAGGACAGTCCTGTCTATATCAATGGTGTCAAGACAGAGATGGTCGAAAGCTTCAAGTTGTGAGGAGTGAATATCATTAACAATCTATCCTGGTCCATTTACGTCAATGCTTCAGTCAAGAAAGCACAACAATGCCTCTACTTCCTCAGAAGGCTAAGGAAATTCGGCATGTCCACAATCCTATAGATGCACAAGAGAAACCACCCTATCTGGATGTATCACAGCTTGGTATGGCAATTGCTTTGCTCAAGACCACAAGAAATTATAGAGACAAAAACAGAAATGATTGGAAAAGCTCAGCAGGTCTGGCAGCATCTGTGGAGAGAAATCAGAGTTAACATTTCGGGTTGAGGGAACCTTCCTCTCTGAGGAAGGATCACTTGACCCAAAATGTTAAACCTGATTTTTCTCCACGGATGCTGCCAGGCCTGCTGAGCTTTTTAAGCAATTTCTGTTTTAGTTTCTGGTTTACAGTATCTGCAGTTCTTTTGGTTTTTAGAAATTACAGAGAGTTGTGAACACAGACCAGTCCATCACGCAAACCAGCCTTCCATCCATTGACTCTGTCTATACTTCCGACTGCCTCAGGAAAGCAGCTAACATAACCAAAGACCCTTCCCACCCTGGTTATATTCTCTTCCACCCTCTCCGCTGGGCAGAAAATACAAAAGTTTTTAAAATGAACCAACAGATTTTAGAACAGCTTCTTCCCCACTGTAATCAGATTTATGAATGGACCTCTTGTATATTAGAGTTGATATATCTCTGCACTTTTTCTGTAGCTGTAACACTGTACTTTACATTCTGTTCTGTTACCCTGATGTACTTATATAAGGTATAATTTGTCTGGTTGGCATGCAAGACAATACTTTTCAATGTTTCTTGGTATTTTTGACAAAAATAAATCAAATCAAATCAACTCAAATCAAACCTCCATTGTAATGTTCTTTCATCAACATATCCTTGTATAGTTTATAGATAGCATCCTCGTCCACCCTTCACTCACAACACCAGCAAACAACCAGCTTTACCGCATGAACCTTCAGCCAACTCAGAATCCACTTCAGCCTTTTATAACTTCACTTTGGAGCTCAGGGACGTCTTTGACTTGCCTCCTACAGCCTTCAAACACAGGGACCCCCAGCCATCTCATGCATCTAGTTAGCTTCATCTCTTAGCACTCACTCACTTTGTGCCCTTTGTGGAGTGCACAGCATTTTAGCCAGAGGGCAGGAAGGATTTGTAAGTGTGAAGGATGAGAGCCATTGAGCGAAGATGATACATGCAATACTGAGATTGATGATCCAAAGGCATTACTGAGGTTTTTGTGCAGTGTCAGAGTGAATGTGACACAGCGAAGAGAAAATGGTGGCATTACCATTAAGGGAGCATGGAAGATTAGTGAATTTTTCTTGCACTGCTGAGCATTCATCAGACCTTGATACAGCGTTGGCCTGAACTGTTAGCTGTGTACAGGATGTTGGTGCCTGAGCCTCCTCTGGTGGTCTGCCAGCTAGAGGATAGCTCTCCTTTAGACCATCCTCCATTAAACCTCTAGGTCCCTGCCTAGAAGGTGGGATGCCAGCTTCCTTTTTTGAGATAGTTCAGTTTCCTATTTGAACAGCATGCCAGGTAGTACCTGGCTTGTAGCATCAGAGGTATTGTGGATCTCGGCATTAAATATGGTGCCCATGGCTAATATACCAGAAGGTCCCATTAGCCGCAGAATGTTTGCATCTCCTACTTCTTGATTACATGAGATTGATACCAGAGAGGCTAGTTAACAAGAGAGGGAGCAAAAGATAGCAGGAGAAAAGTCGCAGTGACTCCTCAATATAACATTTAGCTTACAACTTTCCAATGGACTGTAAGATGGAACTAATGTTCAGAGAAAGTTCATGCAGGACATTTGCTAGTGAAGCATTTGATAACACCTCTGGAAAGGATCCAAGTGGAAATCTTCATTAGCAGCTGACAGCAGTTGGCCTTCTTCCTTTTCTACTTCACAATCAGCAAAAAAGGCCAGGTGTGTTCAGGAATGCCAGATCAAACATATTAACTCTCACATCTTCCAGCATCTGAATCATTGTAGATTCGATATGCCCTAAAAGATATGTGTCAGGACCCTCTGTAATTCCTGACATACCGAGTCTGTGGAAATTGCCCGAGAAGTTTCGACTTCCAAGAGGCAATTCCCCAATCCAGTATTCTCCAAGGAAATCTCCAGCTCTGACTTAGAGCTGTGGATTTTGGATGATTCCCCATTCAGTTATGTGATAGTTACCCAAGGAACGTTATGCAGATAAAAACCACAATAGTTCCTGAATAAGTCCAAAGGCATGCAGGTTAGGTGGATTGCCCATGCTAAATTGCCTCATAGGGTCCAGGGATATGCAGGCTTAGGTGGGCTAGCCATTAGAAATGTAGGGTTACGTGGATAGGGTGAGGGAATGAGTTCGGGCAGGATGCTGTTCAAAGGCTCGGTGCAGACCTATTGGGCCAAATTGCCTCTTTCTGCACTGTATGGATTCTATGATTATAAGTGTACAATTGATGCTTGACTTCCCACATGACCATCTGACTCACCCCTACCCAACTAGCTCTGATCCCTCCAACTAACCCTAACTTGACCCAGCAACCACAATGGTGCCTCCTACTACCACTCTCACTATCTGAAAACCCCCAGTCACTGGACCACTCCCCACCAACTGGACATAACTACACCCCCAATTGCCCAAATAACTCTCCAGTAGTGGTCACTTTCTCACCCACCCAATTTGACAAATTATTCCATGCCCTGTCTCCCAACTCCGTGAATACCCCTGATCATCTGACTACACATCCGATCTGACGAGATCCCCCTGCAACTGAATATCATCCTAGCATGTTGGACGATCCACCCAACCCGACCTGACTAGCCACAATACCCAATTGTTGCCGCCCAACCCACCCTATGACCCCGAATCAACCCCCACCACCCTATCCCCCTCCCCACTCACCTTATACATTTACTTTGTCTTTGCAGTCTTTCAAAGAGGTTTTGGACATTTTGCTGGAATGCAGCAACTCAGGCCATCAAAAAATGGATGTGACTTTTACTAAGATTCCTTGCATTTCTATTTGTGAGGTTTGCAGTGCTTGGTGAATTCTGCAGGATTCTCCATCAGGAGACAGGCCTGAAAAAAGAAATTGCATGTAAGTAACTGAAATTTATTGCCTGACCTGGGTCAGAACTAGAAATTCAAACCTAAGTTTATATGTTTGGTCTGACATCATGTAGAAGATTTATATTACTTTCCAGTGTTCTTGAAGCATCAAAACCATTTATTTAATGAAGTCCCAAAAATCATGCAATGTATTTTGAGAGGATGGCGGATTAGCATACTCTGCATAATGTGCTAATGGGCAGAACATACCCCGTATACAGTCAACCCATTGTTACGTGAACACCTCATATCCTCTTGATATCATAGGGCCCATTTTTCTAAGGGTTGTTGAGCTGTTTGCCTGATCCGTCCATTATGTGCTACTCCATAATTGACATTATAGCCACTTAGTCCCTGCCCAAAAATGAAAATGAAGATGGACCCCAATAAATACAACTGTGAGAGAAAGCTGACTTAATATTCACACAGTTATAACTCAATCTATTCTCATGTCAAGCACAAAATATTCAGTCAGTTGTCTTGCACTTTTGAGATAGATCCACTTCTTTTAGTAGGATAAAAGACCATCAGATGTTCAACAAGATGCATTTAAAGAATCAAAAATGTTTCCTGATCCTAGGTGAATGAATATATGTGATAGTAAACTGCACACATAGGAAAATCCTAAACAAACACAGAAAGTGCAGGAGAAACCCAACAGGCCTTGCAACATCTGTGGAGAGAGAAATAGAGCTAATGCTTTGAATCTGACATGACTGGCATTCTGAAGACTATAGATGCTGCCAATCCCAGCATTTTTTAGATTCTCAGCTTCCACAGTATTTTTTTTATCTAAGAAAATACCAGTTGATTCAAATTTGGACACCGTTATTGATTAAAGAAGGGATAAAATATATTATTTTAAAGACTATACTCTCTTTCCTGCTCACCATCTAATGGCCGCTGCTTGTGACTAACGTACATCAGTTAAGCACAGGATTAGACTCGCTACGATGTTGCTGACAGTCACTGTCTAAGATCACAACATGACAAATGGCCACTTTGGCAAGATAAAGGGCTGCCAGTGGCTGTGGAAACATATTCTGCCAATGAATTACTGTTCAGGAAGGGACAGGAAAGAAAATGGGAGAACCTGGGAAGGGGTGGGGAAACAAGAGAACATAAATGTTAATCATTATTCTTTGCGACAGAAGGAACCATTATGTCAAGACTGCCCTTGTTTCTGAAAATATCTCCTTAAACTCAATGAAATAACTGCTGAACCTTGAAAATTAACGATTAACAAATTTAAGTGCCTCCCTTTAAATCAAGAAGGCATAAATGGCCAAGCAGTATCAGAATGTCTTTTAACCTAAATGGTCCACATTTTGCTCTGTGACTAAAGGTAGAAAGAGGGAATTGAACCAATACTGCAGTATTTGGTTTAAATCCAGAATAGTCATGAATAACGTTCCTGCTCTCCAGATAGTTTACAATCTAAGATTTCTTAGACTCTTGGTAAAAACTGGCTCCCTATGTCTGGTCCCACACATTGAGGGAAGCATAAGACTAAATGCCAATTAAAACATGTTACTGGGTGTAAGATTCTGAGACCAGTAGTATCAGGATAAAGGGTAACCCCCATCTACACTGTGAAATGAATATATAAATACTTAATAGTTTATCAGGATAAAGGATAACCCCATCTACTCTGTGAAATGAATATATAAATACTTAATAGTTTTAGATTAAAAAGGATTGAATCATATTGAGAATGATTGAGGCTTGGCAGCCTATTCTTGTTTGTACACTTTTATGAAAGATTTTACTGTCCTAAGAGATAACATTAATAGAATTTCCTCCAAACTAAATCTTAAATAGAAGAGTATGAGTAATACAGTGAATTGAAAGTGACTGGTGTTTCTCAAATCCAGGGTCTCAAATGACGCCTTCAGCACATTAACAATGTCTGGTGGAAATCTGTCAGGAAGTACAAATGTTACATTTCTGAAGTCACATCGTTTAAAGAGGGCCGTCAATACCCCTTTTAAAAACTGAACAGGTCAAATGAATTATAATTTATTTTGACATTCTTTTGGCTTGTTTTCACTTAACGCATATTTTTACTTCAACAGTGACCAGAGATGACGTCAGTTCAAGAACTTAATGGAGTTATTGTGCTTTATTAAGAGTTTTAGGGAGTAAATTGGAGAGAGCATAGAGGAGAGGGCAGAGAGAATAACACTCAAATAACCCAGGCACAGACAACACACCAACTCTATAGCGAGCAGCCAACACAAGGATTTCTACATCCAGCCAGGGCTAACAACACTGTGCATTGGCTGCGCACATCAGCGCAGGGTCCAAAAATAGTAACATCCTAACATCATGTAGCCCACAGCTTTTGAAGAGAAACTCATGCACCTGGGATTGGTGCTAGAATGATGCAGGAAATAAATTTGTCCTGAGAAACAGTGAGGAATGGCATATCATCGGGGAGGGCAGGCTCCAAGTTCTTCTGACATTGCACTGGAGATTTGATGGAGGTGATGGAAAGGAATGGGACTAGATAGCAGAGAGTTGGCAATATGTAATGGGCCAAATGACCTTCATCAATGCTGGAGCCGTTCTATGGTGCTATGGAAAAGATGTTCTGAGTCTCCCACGTGAGGCAGGACAGTCTCCAGACTTCTGATCAAAAGGTAGTTGAAGCAAATAGTCATGGAGTACAGTTCAAAGAATCAATCCCCAAGGTTCTGCATGTAGTGTTACAATGAATTCAACAAGTGATCATTAAATGAATGCATTTTTAAATATTATCTTCAGCCAAGTGCATCATCATCTTCAGCCATTGTACAATCCACCAGTCCCCAATCACTTACAACCCAACAACCTCTATCCATCAGGACTCATATTTAGCATTCACCTTACTCTCACAACTCTCACTGCTGCAAACCTCATATTACCACCTTGTGACAACTATTGTGATATCCATTATGCTGAACTGTTTGCATCACAATGTAGGGCGCACAGTGAGGAGACCAAACGAAGACTGGGTGATCATTTTGTAGAACATCACCACTCTGTCCACCAACATGACCCCAAGATTTTAGTTGCTTGCCATTTTAATTCACAACCTTGTTCTCTTTCTCACGTTTCTGTCCTCAGCATGTTTCAGTGCTCTAGTGAAGCTTAATCCACATTTAGGAACAGCACCTTATTTTCTAATTAAGCACTTTTTAGCCTTCTGGACACAAAATGGCACCCAACAACTTCAGACAAAGAGCTCTCTTCCCAGTTTTCATTTCACTTTCTTTGCCACGGGCCAGATTGAATCTTGTCTTGCGTGCTTTTGCTTCAGACACAGCTGCTTATTATTTTGCCATTTACACTCACTCTGGACAAATTAGTTGTTTATTACTCCAACCATTCCCATTTCCATTGCCACTTGTTCCATTTCATCTTTGTCATTTAACCTCACCAGACATTTATCCTCTCTTAAACCTTCCATTTTGGTCTTCCTCTCCCTCCTCTTCAACCCCTTAGAGTTTTGAAGAAAAGTCATATTCAAGTGAAAAGTTAACTCTCTTTTCCACTCCATAGATGTGACCAGGCCTGCTGATCATTTTCAGCACTTACTGGTTTTCAGTGATATTAAGAAAGTAATTTTGGCAAAGCCATCTAATAGTGTTTCATACTTCCATATTCCATTAAACATGCAATGGAGCATCAGTTTTACATCTCAACTGAACCTGCAGACAATGCACCATTCTCTCAATAATGCAAAATTATGTGCCTTCTGGAGTGGGGTTGGAACAACTTGCTGTGAATCAAGTGCAAGTGTGCTTCCCACTAAGCCGACCTGAATTTCATTGATACCAATAAACCAAGTAACAGCAATAAATTATAAAGAAATCCCATTACAAGGTAGCAGAATTTATGGTATTCTCTTTCTGCATTGTAGGGATTCCATGATTCTATGAATCTATACTGGAAACTACATTAACAGTTGAAAAGTTGTTCAGTGAGAAATTAGAAACACACCAGATTCTAAATTCCTGTGAAAATCCAAATCATATTCAACTGCACACATTTCCAATCTCTGTAAATTTGGATTTGTTCATTGAATATCAAAGTGTGAAATTCCCTGCAGATTCTGCCATCAAAACATTGAATTCAGTTTAGTCTTTATACAGCCACAGCTTTTAAATTTGCCCTGAATTAACAGTGTAGCTAGGATTAGTCTCCCTGCTATCTAAAGGAAGCCTTAATCAAACAGATTTGGACTGACTCCATCTAGTTCCCCATTGGTTCTTCATGCACAGAAACCATAAGGTATGGGAAATGAAATGTCATATTTGTGCAGTAATGGCTGCCCTTTTGAGATTTGGGTCCAGACAAGCTAAAATTGGAATTTTATTCTATTGTGTGCAGCCATAGCATATATGCATTTCTAATGCATTGTTCTGGTTGAAGATTCCTTCTTCTCTGTGTGTGCAGAAATTGAAGCAATATTAATGTTCCCCAATACAATTATACTGCTCCTACCCATAATAAACAAAGGCATTCACATCCCTCTGTCCTCTGTGCTGATGATTTATTCCATGTTTGCTTCACTTGATTTTTGTGTAGGTGATGCAGGTACTTGATACAAAATAATGCCCTCTGTCAACTTGATGAAACCTATTGAAAAGTGTTCCCTGACATATTCGAAAGCCTATCTTTCATATAATCTGGTTACTGATTCTGAATCTAGTTTCCTCCTTTCCTAACAACATTGTGGGACTACCAACAATAAATGGACTACAGTGTTCAAGGTAGCTCACTACCACCTTCTCAATGGCGGCTAGGGATAGGCAATAACTGCTGAGCTTCTCTGTGATGTTCACATCTGAAGAATGAATTCAAAATATCAGTCACTTTCCACAGATAAACAATTAGTCTACTTTTTGCGATTAGGCCTGATTCTGACCTTTAACTCCCAGAATAGATCTGTTTGCATTAGGTGGTATTTGCAATGTTTTAAAAAAAAAATAAAACTTGTCAATGCCCAGTTTATAAGGAGATTAAAATAAGGAGATCAACTTGCTCACTTACTCAAAGATTATAATGAGGCTACACACCTCAAAATTGATTATCATTTTATATTTAATCCTGACCAGCTGTCAGTAAGACTGCCGTATCCAGTAGGCCTTTCCACTTGCCTGTTTTATCCATCCTCTTGAATACAGAGAGAAAATTGATCTCCTTGTCTTCATTTCCTTGTGAACTGGACATTGATAAGTTTTCAAGTTTTTATCTTTTCACATCCCACCTAATGCAAACATAAAATTTCCAATCACCCTTCAAGGCTTCTGATGCCTCCTTCCTTTATGTTCATTGACTGAAACCTCATATTAATTGCCTATCTACCCAACACCCAATCAGGCTTTCAATTTGCTTGAGTGTGGTCAGGAAATAGAGGCAAAGAAAATCTTCATCGGGTCTTGTTATTAAGTCACTGAGGCAGGAAAAGAAGGTGGAAGAGAGAGAACAAAAGTCTATTTTAAAGAAGTTCTTATCATCACACTAGCCTTTTTATTATTTAATTTCTCTTCCGTCCAGCCATTCACAGACCTTACCTTTGGTGTTTCTATTTGCTTTCCCTCGGTCTGTCCTTGATAAAATCTGTTATGTCCATAACGTTTTCCAAATTTGAGGAAAGGTCATTGACTTGAAAGGATAGGCTGAATTATGCCAAGGCAGGCCACAATCCTAACCTGAGAATGAATTCTGGGTGAGGACCCTGGAAGAGGTCATGACAGGACCACAGACACAATCTTTCCTGAGGTATTCAAATAAAAAAGTTGCGTTGAGGAATCCTGTCCAATCCGGGACAGCAGCTATCTTCCAGTGCAAATGTAGTGTTCAATTGTTCTGTGTTTCAACATGTATGTTTGTTCACTACTGAATCGTCGTGTTGGATTAGTTAAGTCTGGGTGAATGTCAGAGAAAACTAAGAAAAACATGCAGAAAGCACTGGTAGCAAAAGTGCAGCAAACATGAAGGAAACATTTTAAATCATTACTTGAAACTCATACAAATAAGTCGCTAGAATCATATCAGCTGGTGTGTTATATATGCATAGATTTGAGATAGCAAAATTGGGAGGTCCAATCTGTCTGCCTAGGATCTCCAGCAGGCTCACTGTGAGAGATGCATACTGCTTGGGCAGAAAGGAGCACCCCGACATGAAGGGATTCTTGGAAACCTTCAGCAAATTGGAGCATGAAGAAGTCTGGTTGGGCCATCAGTGTAGAGGGGAAAATCCTTTCACAAGATTGACAGTGGTCAGTTGCCTTCAATATTAGCATCTCCTCCCTCGGGATATGGTGCCTCTATCATTCTGCCCTCAAGGCCAGTAGGGAAGGCCAATAAAGGCCAATGATCTCCTGAATGACTAATAAAAAATCAGCCTGCAAACATGTGGCCACTTCCAAGGAGTTGCCAAGCTCTGGACTCAGGAGGTGGGGAGTAGGGGTAGTGGCAGCAGCTCTGATGTTAAGAACATCTCAAATCCATCAGCAATGTGCTTTCATTTTGATGCTCAGTGGGCCAAACTGACTCCCTGCCATGTAACGCAGCAAGCCACTGCCTTGTTGACCTCACATTAGTATGTTGACTTGGAAAAATGGGAATGTGTCAAGTTGTCAATCACACTTATTATTCTTTAATTTCTCATTTTACTCCAGATCCTGTCTTCTAAACCCACTTTCATTGAGAAAGTTCACTCATTTAATTCAATTTTCCATCTCCTTCCAAATGTTGGCGAACCTGCTAAATATTTCCAGATTTTTCTGTTTTTATTTCAGATTTCCAGCAGCTGCAGCTTTTTTTTTGTTAAAGTATTAAGTATCAGAATGAAATAGGCTTGGATAATTTCAAGCCAATTGGGACCACAGAATAAAACCAGCATAGAATTCGTAGCTGCAGAATGACTGATGTGAGAAATGGAAAGTTATGAAGGTGTGGTTACTCTTCTGAGGTCTGAATTCAGGCATATGTTAGAACAGGATAGAGGGAGCTTTATATTGCAATTGTATGGTCTTTGCCTGCATCCAATATTCTCTCTGTGACTAAACCAGACAGTTCTTTACCACCCTACTTAGGATTGTCAAATTTCCATGTTGTTCTTGACATTCCTAGAAGTAAAGATTACATCTCCAGAGACACTTGAGAAACCCAGGAAGAAAATTGTTAAGCACGTTTTTTCCACCTTTTGAAGAATGTCATTTATAAAGGGTAAAATGACTGGTTAAGTGGACAGAAAGTTTGCAGTCATGTGATGAAATGTCAAGAAATGAATCCAACCAGAGTTGACAGCTCCCCATTCTATTTGGCCCCAAGCTGACCTATGAGAGCCAACTTCATAATATCACTGGCCTCTGACCTTGCTTCAGTCCATATGCTGCACAACACCATGATCTATGCTTCCAGAATTGACGATTCCAAAAGTTATTCCATATTTTAAACATCATCCCACCTGAAATGACGCTGCCCCTATCTTTATCCAAGCGTAAAGTCACCATAGTCTTTTTTTATTCATTCACGGATGAGGGCATGGCTGGCTGGGCCAATATTTATTGCTTATCCTTGATGGCAGTTCAGAGTCAACCACATTGCTGTGGGTCTGAAGTCACATGTCATCCAGACCATGTAAGGATGGCAGATTCCCTTTCCTAAAGAATACTAATGAACCAGATTGGTTTTTCCGACAATCAACACTGGATTCATGATCATCATTAGACTCTTAATTCCAAATTACTTTGAATTCAAATTCCACTATCTGCTGTGGCAGGATTCAAACACTGGTCACCAGAACATTACCTGGATTAACAGTCCTGCGATAATACCACTAGACTGTCACCTTTACCTTACCAGGCCAGTGGGCTGATCTCATTAGAGAGAGAGGCAATTGGTAGTAATTTAATCTGAGGTTCACCATGCCTCAGGCAAAGGAGTGGTTGAGAAGAAGAGTCCTTCATGGTAACCTCAGCCTGTACAGGAATTGAATCCATAATGTTACTCTGCATCACAAACCAATTGTCTCGACAAATGAGCTAACCAGCCCCTATCTTTATCCACTCCAAGGTTAATTCATTATACCCCTGCACTCCCTGAGCTGCATTGGCCCCTTATCTAACAATGTCTCAGATAGAAACATTATATCCTTTTGTTCATTTCTCAACATGGTCTCTGCCAGTATCTGTAATCTTCCCAAGCTTGACAAACCTCCAGCCCTGCACCTTGTTGTCTCGAAACCTCCAAGGGAGCTGTGTTTTTCCAGTTCTGGCTTCTTGTTATCAAACTTTCTTTGTACAATCATTGGTGGCTGTGAAATCAGTTCTGTAAATCTAAATTCTGAGGCTGGGATTTTCCATTCTGTACATTATAATTTGTCACTTCTGCCATAGCACAGGATTAGTTATTTTGCACAATTAAGTGCCTTTCACCTCATTATACATATGGAAGAGTACAGGTGGTGTATGTTAATCAGCAAGTCATATCAAGCAAGCAGGCATGACCTTCTGGGGTCAAAGTTTGTGATGCCACATTTAAAAGCCAGCTATGAAATAACTCCACAGAGTCTGGTATCTTGTCACCAAGTCACCTTTTATTTCCACATAGAGAGTCACAGAGATCATAGAATCATAGAAGCCCTACAGTGTGGAAACATGGCCCTTCTGCCAACAAGTCCACATTGACCTCCAGAGCACCCACCCAAACCCATTCACCTATAACCCACCTAATCTATACATCCCTGAACACTACGGGCAATTTAGCATGGCCAATCCACCTAGCCTGCACATCTTTGGACTGTGGGAGGAAACCGGAGCACCCGGAGGAAACCCACGCAGACACATGGAGAATGTGCAAATTCCACACAGACAGTTGCCTGAGGCTGGAATTGAACCCGGGTCCCTGGTACTGTGAGGTAGCAGTGCTAACCACTGTGCCACTGTGCCACTGTGCCGCCCCACTTGACACTGATCCAGCTTCCTCAGAGCCAGCTCTCAGAGTGAACAGGATGTCTGACACCCCTTCTTATCTGTCAGCCAGGGCTCCCTGATTGGACCAGGTTTACAGCCTCAATCAGGGAAAAGGTTCTGAACCCCCGTTTATATATTTTTTTTATTCCCCCACACTAGTGCTGCGCAACAGTAAGTGCTTACCTTTTCCCCACATCACCCGTGGTGTGTGTAGGTGCAGTGTCTCAGTAAAAAGACACCACATGCAAAAAACTTTATTCAATATTTCCACCACCAGGACAATGCCCATGTGGTCAGTGACCCAGTAACAAGCAAAGTCCGATAAAAGCAATGCTTACATGAAGGAAGTGAAGGAGAAGTGTATGGATTAAAACAAAATGGAGTTGGACGGGAAAACAAAGCACTCAGAATTCATATTCTATGAGGTCCACCTGGCTGACCTTGTTACAATCGTTACGTTCCTCCCCACCCTGAGTCCAAGGACATAAGCTGGTTCTTTCTTCTCTATCTCCTCCTGGGTCATTTTAGCTCGGGTTAGGTTCCTCCAAGTCTGCCTCTGATATGGCTAGCAGGTAACACACAGTAGCTCACCTCTTGTGCCCAGAGCATTTCGGAAAAAATTCATTCTCCTTTTCAGACGGTAAAGGCACTGAGGCGGTGACATCCACCATGTCCATCTCAGATTCCGAGGTCTTTTCAACGCTTGACAGAGAGGAAGAACCCACAGGTTCTGGAACAGTCGCAAAAGCTGTGGAGGAGCCAGGCACATTTTGATCCAGCACTGTTTGCAAGTTTGTAGCTTTCATATGGTCACATATTTGTTCAGGACTATTGCCTCTACCCAAACTTTATACATCAACTATGCCTTTTACCCATGCAGGGTCATTCCTGTGGTTCCTACACCAAACTTTGTCTCCTAAAGTAAACTGTTTCTCTTGCTTAGTCGAGTCTTGTGTCCGGCTTTGGCATTCCAGATGCCGTTTCACCCTCCTCCCACCAAGAAGATCACATTTAACCTGGAATGGAGTCTTCTCCCCATTAGCAACTCTGCTAGGGCTGTCCCTGACCAACCATGAGGGATGGTCCTCAAATCCAGCAGGAACCAGGTGACCATTTAACTAGATGTTTATTCTGATTGATTCTGGTTTGGATGTTGCAAAGCAATTTAACCATTCCAAACCAAATGCAGGTGGACTTGCCAAGGTATCCATTCTCCTCCATACTGGCCTATGAGTTCTCTTACTCAGTTTAGTTCTTGTGAGACTCTTTTCCTGTCTCATGTCTGCATATTGGCAGCAATTACAATGGCTTGTCAGCCTGGATCCTGAAGAAAATTTTAACTGTTTGGCCGAAGCTTGGCTTTGTTTTGGTGTTTTGCCATGAGTGTTGTTGGAGCCAAGCATTACGTGTCTATGGGTGGCACTGGCCACAGGCTGAACATCTACAGGCACCTGATGTGCCAATTGTATGGGGTGTCATCTAACATTCTACTCCACCGTCCGGAACATCCATGAGTTTGTTCATCCCAGCCTGATCCATCTCCTTTACAAGCTACCAAAAGCCATGTTGTTTGGTAGGGGAGTGGGTAGCAGGAGGGGATTCCAAAGCAATGACTCCTTGATGACAGTCATGACTGGGGCCACTGCTAGGGTAGCATGATCACTCAATAGTTAGCACTGCTACCTCACAGTGCCAGGGACCCAGGTCCAATTCCACCCTCAGGCGACTGTCTGTGTGGAGTTTGCACATTCTCCCCATGTCAATGTAGGTTTCCGTCACATGCTCCAGTTTCCTCCCACAATCCAAAGATGTACAAGTTAGGTAGATTGGCCATGCTAAATTACCCAGAGTGTTCAGGGATATGTAGGTTAGGTGCATTAGCCATAGGAAATGCAGAGTTACAGGGATACAGTAGGAAGATGGGGATGGCTCTGGGTAGGATGCTCTTCGGAGAGTTGGTGTGGAGTTGTTGGGCCAAATGAACTGTTTCCATACTGTGGGGATTCCATATACTCCCAGGCAGGAACTTGAACTTGAGATGATCATGTCCAAAACTTTGATCAGGTCCTGGTTTAAAAAAAACGGACAAATCCTTTAAACATTACAGCTTCCAAATAATCTACAAACAAGAGCTGAGTGACATCACTCAGATGTTGATAAGGTACTATCCATAAGGCTACTTCTTAAGACAAGAGCCCATGGCATTGGGAATAGTACATTTGTATGGATAGAGAATTAGCTAACTTATAGAAGACAGAGTTGGAATACAGGGTGCATTTTCAGGATGGCAGACTATAATTGTTGAGGTGCGAAGGGGATCAATGCTGAGGCCATAATCACGTATGATATATAGTGAAAGTGAAAGTAATAGTGCAAAGTTTGTGGCTGACATGAAAATAGGTGGCAGCACAAGCAGTGAGGATGACACAGAGTCTGCAGAGAGTCATAGACAGGTTAAGCAATTTGGCAAAAAAATGGCAGGTGGAATATAATGTGGGAATTTCTGAGTGTGTGCACTTTAGCAAGAAGAATAAAAGAGCTGAATTTTATTTAAATGTAGAAAGACTGCAGAAAGCTGCAGTACAGAGGGATTTGAGGATCTCTGTACATGAATCACAAAGAGCTAGAAATGTAGTGGTTAATTGGTAAATAGAATGTTATTGCAAAGGGAATGGAGTATAAAAATAGGGAGATCTTGCTAAAACCATACAAGGCACTAGAAAGACCACACCTGGAATACTATGAACAGTTTTGGTCCCTCTATGTAACAAATAATATCCTGGCATTGGAGACAGTCCATTGAAGGTTCTCTAATTTTATCCTGGGTATGGAGAGACTGTCATATGAAGAGAAGTGAGTAGGTTGGTCCTGTACTCATTGGAGTTGAGAAGAATGAGATGTGACCTCATTGAAAGATTCTTTGGGGACTTAACTGAGTAGCTACGGAAAGGTTATGTCTCTTTATTGGCAGAGCCTAGGACCAGAATGCATAATTTCAGAAAAAAAGTGGTTGTGCATTTAAGACAGAGATGAGGAAGACATTTAGTCTCTCAGAAGGTTAAATATGTGGAATTCTTTACGATAAAACTTTGTTGAGGGTGAGTCATTAGTATATTTAAGGCTGAGATAGAACTTTTTAATCAGTAAGAGAATCAAGGATTCTGGAGCTAACGCAAGAAAGTGGAGTTGAGGATTATCAGATCAGTCATTATCGCATTGAATGGCAAAGCAAACTCGATGAACCAAGAAGGCCTATTTCTGTTTCTACGACTTATGATCTAAATAGTTATTATATAAATCCAATCATCATAATTAAGTGCACTTGCTGAAAAAAGTCAGCTGTTAGCACTCACTATCTAGTAGAGTGCTCAAGGTAAAGGTAGGGTCTGTAGGCAGAAAATATATCACCTCCTATTATGCTGGAATTCAAAACCATATCTTAAGTGCTTTAGACTGGAACTCTGGATGACTAATCCAGTGACAATACCGTAGCATCATAAAATCCCCATTTTGGATGGCATGAGCTTTGTAGATATGCTGCCAAACTGGAAATTGAAAGCAGATCTCCCACATGGAATTTGAAAGATTGACCAACTAGCAAAGCATGGATTGATTGATATGAGTTGGCTCAATTTGCAGGCTGACTGTGGCTCAATCCCCAGACTGGAGGCTGCTGAGTCGCAAACTTAAATTGGACCATATGCCTGGTTGACCTTAGCCAACAACCTTGTCTAGAAATGGCCCTGTCCCAGTATTGACTGTGGCAGTACCCAGTGACTGAAAGGAGTCCATCCTCACCCCACTAACTATGCACCCCTCTCTCCCATTCACACATCACCATGCTTTTCACACATAGGCAGTGTGTTTGCCATGTATCACACATATCATCCCTGGTGTTGTTGCAGCATGTGCCTTTCAGCTACATGTTGTACCCTCTTTTAACATTGAAAATTAAATGGCCCCTAAAGCCACAAGTTGTTGCTGGTTTTCTGCATTAAGTTGCTACCTCTGAATCACAAGCTGTTGTGTTGCCGTTCTCAACTTGATATTGGCCCAGGTAAATGTCTGCCTTGGTCATCTCTGAAAATGAACACTCATAATGGTTCAATAGAATGAGCAAAATCAAAGAACGTATCTGGACTGGAGGAAAACGACCAAGTCACCAAGTATGTACCTATTACCTGCAGTCAAGCATCTGAAATGTTGTGCACCTTGGTTGGGAAGCAGTTAATTGCAAAGCTGAGCTAATTCCAGCAAGGTGTCTAATTAATGGGATGTAAATACATGGAGATGAGGTTTCTGTCACCTAATGGTGCAAACGTTAGGGATGGAGAACTTCATCGTTATTGTTTATCTTGACAGCAAGAATCTGACTTTTGGACTGTCACCTAAATTAGTTCCCATTCCCAATCTTCTTCTCACTTTCTTTAGGAGCAGAAAATTGCACCTTGGATTTCTCTCCTGTCCCCGCTTCCTCCTACTTTATGGTGTTCCTTAAAATCTGTGACATTATTCAACCTTTTAGTTACCTGTCCTAATAGCTTCTTTGATTCAATATCAATCTTTGTTTGATTACACTCCTGTGAAGCACCTTGAGATATTTTATTGTGTTAAAGGTGCTACATAAACACTCGTTTTTGCTGTGGTTGACAGCCACTGTATAAAATGTATCCTTCGCTGTTAGTTTTTCTCACCTTGATGAGCACAACATCAGTTTCAAAAAGATATACCTTCAAGAATTCTCATTTTAGTTTGAACAATTTTATTCAGAATGTTATCATCTGACTACATCAACTGATCACTAAAGCTTTCTTGTGGAAACGAACAAAATGAAACATGTCAACAAATGTCAACCACTACTGCAGCATTGATGTCTGTGAAATAGGGGTCAGTAAAATAGTATCCGGATGAACAAACATTTTGTCAAAGAACCTTTGGACCATTTGCCTAAGAACAAAGACCTTGTTTTAGAGTGAGTTTTGAAAAGCTGAGTACTTTGTCAATCTCTTGTATGGAAGATTCTTTAGTTAAATCTATAGCCAACACAGAGCTAATCATGAAATATTATTTATAACCCATAATTGACTTGAGATTACAAAGCTTCTGAATTATACTTGGATTCTCAGCTAGCTCTTCATATTCTTCATCATCAAAATAATGTCATGACTTTATTTATACCACAGTAAAGATCCCTTGAGTACATCTATCGAAACCAAGCCTTTCCTTCCTCTGGAGGCCTTGACTAGCTGTCAGCTTAAATCATCTTTGTGGGATGTTAAGAATAATGAACTAATCTAATCTTACAGTAGTATATTCTTCTTATTTATCACGGTCACAAACTACTTTTGGTTTCTGGATCAAAATTGCGGACGTGAATTGTTGGTTTTACTACAGGAGATGGTATACCTCCATCATTCCATTTTGATACATGCCTTCTGCTCAATGTAGAACTGGAACAGGAATTAGCTATTTAATGGCACAGCTTCAATTTCTACAGCATAATTGGAAACAGAAGTATAATGCTTATGTTCATTGTAATACTAACATTAAAGTTACAAGTCAAAAAACAGCAACTCACTCCCGTCTATGGAAAGGTGTTTGATTTCAAATTATGTTCCTTGCACACACAGACACTCAATCAAGAAAGGAAGAGTGAATAAGAAGAAGAACAATGAAGGAAAGAAAAATAATATTTATGTCCAAATGAGACAAGGGCATTTCACACAGTAAATTGCTTTGAAGTCAAGTCACTGCTGCTGCGTAAGGAATGTAGCAGCCATTTTGCATACAGCTAAACACTTCCCTATAGTGAGGGGGTGGGAGAAATAACATCATCTTGGCTCACTTTTATTCAGCTTCTGCTGGCTTGCACACAGTAGCATTGGCACAGATGGAGAATGTTTCAGCCAAGAATTGTGTTTGGAGTAGGGAACCTATAGGGAAGAATATGCTGCCATGGCATCAAGCAGAAGTAATGCAGTGTTCTGTCACTTTCTGTTCTGAAATGTTAAATGGTTTGTGCAAAATAGCAGGGAAGAAGACGTTAAAGGAATTGATGGTGTAAGGAGATACATTGTACTCATACATAATGCACATATCATTTTATTGTATTAACAGGTTTGTTTATGGACACAAGTTATCAGCATACAAACCATGCGGTCTATGTAGTAAAATACACTTCTTACTATTTACAATGTAATAGATCTGACAGCAGTAAGTTAAAATTTGTTGTATCACATCTTCTTGCATTTAAATAGCACCTTTCTTGTCAATATGCTACATAAATTATTTTTGAAACTACAGTGACTGTAGTAACATAAGCAATGCAAAAACCATTCCACATTGTAGTCAAGCACACATTACACATGCGTTTGTAAATAACTTGCTCAGAATAGAAGTATTAACTGGAACACTGACGGAATTGCTTTTGTTTGAATGTTAGTAGGGGACATTTAATGTCCCACTGAAGCACCAGAATATAAGAATGAGACACATGTAAGACACCAATCCCTCAGCATTGCAAGAGTATAGGAGCAAAGAAATCTAGCTTTAATTCTATAGAGCACTGGTAAGACCACACTATAAGTAATGAGTGCAATTCTGGTCCCATGGCTGCTTTGGGAGTGCAGCAGAGGTTCACTGGACCGAATTCAGGGATGGTCGGATTGTCCTATGAGGAGAGGTTGAGAAGACTGGGTCTGTATTATGTGGTGTTTAGAAGAGTTAGAGGTGATCTCATAAAAGTTTTACAAAATTCTTAAAGGGATAAATAGAAAAGTTTCAGAAAGAATGTCGCCCTGCACTGTAGGACCTAGAACCTAGGGGAACAGTCTCAGAATAAAGGGTAAATGGCTTAGAATTGAGATGAGGAGGAATTTCTTCACACAGAGGGTGGTGAAACTTTGGAATTCTCTACCGCAGAAGGTTGTGGAAACTCAGCCATTAATTACTTTCAGGACAGAAATTGATAGTTTTCTAGTTAGTAATGATATCAAAGGATACAGGGATAGCAAGGGATATGGCATTGAAGTCGATGATCAACTATGGTTTAGAATGAGAAGCAGCTGAATGATTTACTTATGCTCCTATGTTCCTATCATACAGGAGTATCAGCCTTTTGAGCATCTGCTTGAACCCTGGTGTAAGTACAATCTCAAAACTTTCTGACCACTATTTTATTAACTAAATTGGAAGTGCTAGTAAATATGTGGTATAATTAATTACTTTGATATTCATGAATTACTGCATGATCATATGAAAAATCCGAATGTTGACAACTAGAAGAAGGAATGGCCTAATTATTTTTGCAACAACATTTCATACCAAACAGTGACAAGTTTGTTTTTGCTATGGTGGGGTAATCAATGCTTAGAAATTATGTAATTAAAAGATGTTTATTTGGCAATTGATTTCACAAATTGCCAAGCTGATGCATCCATTGTGAAATCTGAGTAAAAAGACATTTGTATCAAGGCCAGCATGACCAAGTCATCAGTGACATTTCATTGAATGAACATTACGCAAAATAACAGTAAACATGTACGCAAGAGGCAAAGTACTTTTAAACACAAACTTAAATAATAGGTCCAGAATGGATCTAAAATCTACAACAAACCATAAGATCCAATGATCAATTTCTACATCATCACAGTCATAAAAAAGACAACTTGCCCTCAGCTGTGCCATAATATTAGAGCCTTGGAATCGATAACATTTCATAGGAAGGTTTCCTGGTGACTTCATGGGCAAATGCATTTTTCAATGTGATATAAAGCAATGTAGACTAGGACTCTCGAAGATGTAATCTTTCTCGTCCGGGGTTGGCTTTTACTGAAATAGACTGGTACCATGTAATGAAGGCAAGGATAGTATCCTCATATATGTACACTTAAATGCCTGATGAAAACAAGATTGGGCCCATCTGTGATGTGATCCGCAGCATGCTGACGATTGCTTTGTAAAGCCTTAGAATAACATCTATTGATTTATAAGCTTATAAGTGAGTAAAATATCAGAAAACAATCTATGCCTATAAAGACAGTCCAGCAAATATTTGTTCCATCAAGGAAGAGAAAGTAGAGGGTAGTGGAAATAAAACTCACGTCTTGTAAACTATTCTGCAGAAAACAATGCACAATGTAACATTGATGACTGCATTGAATGTATAAGTAATCATTATATCTGACTAAGTAGTACAGTTGAAAGCAAGTGTCTTGCAATTCTCATTCATAAAACTCTCATTCAAAAAAGCAACCATTCATTTTGCAAGAAAGACAAGCCTGGGTTGTAGTTCTCAGATGGGAATGTTAGAAGTACGGGGAAATGATTAATGCATATTTACCATAATTTTAATTTTTTCCAAGTAAGCCTTAAGCTGCATATTTGCTAATAGCATGAGTCAGAAATGCAATTGAAAAGTCGGTCAATCTGAATCAGTTTCACGCGTTAAACACCGGTTTTCTCTTATGGGATTGTTTTAGCAATTCATCTTCTTTACTCCTCACCACAGGGGACTGTGAGTGACTGAAGAAATGAGTGGGTAAAACTTTCTACCACTAGCAGTTTGGAAAAGGTTAGGTTCGACACTTAAAAATTGAGCACTACAGCTGCATAATTTCCACATGTGGCTTTCCGCTGATTGTACAATAACCAACCTTAAATATAATTTTGTAAGAATTTTGTCAAACAACAAATATCAGTGTCAATGATATCGGGGTCACCTGTAAACAACAATCATCCTTTGCTTGATACAAGTAGAGAAAAATATTAATGCGCTCATTCTCAATATAGTGCCTCTTTTCACTAGACACAATATATCAATAAAGAAGTTAAACAGTCACTTCTGATGCATTCAGTTTGGTTCACTTCAGTCTGAGTCAGCTGTCAGGCCTGGAACTGTCTGTGTTCTCCTGCTCCAGTTTTTGTGTTTAAATGAGGGCAGAACAGATTCCAGTGACACCTCTGAGGTGGAGCATGAGCATGAACCTGACCCCCCAATTCTGATTGACAGGTGTGACTGCAGAACCCAGTTACAAGTGGAATCCGGTTTCCCCACATATAAAGAACACCGTGACCAATCAAGTCTTCTGTATGCAGTGAAACATTATGGGTAAAATGCACAAAAGCTGAGAGGAAACAAAACAAAATAAAGGGAAAAAGAAATGCTTAGATAAAGCAGTTTTCTGTGGAGCACAGGGTATGGAAAGATGAATTCCTCCTGAGCAGTTTATGTTAGAAGCAGTAAAAATTAGGATTGATGGGAGAGTGGAGTGGCAAGTGAAAGGGGAAAAGCAGATGGCAGTCGCTTCCCAGGAGCCACACAATTTCATGGCAGATTTTCTAGCGATGAATTTGCAGTAATTCAAGCCTGGGGCTGACATTCTCTTGTAGTGTGACAGAAATGATTTATAAGGGCCTGGTCGTACCCTGCTCACGGGAACTTTAGAGGCCAGGCATACTTTCAAAGAAAAAAAAGATATGGATCTACATCAGAACAGGACACTTGCATTAGAAAGGGTCACTTTCATCAAGGAGATAGGTCGGAATTTTATTGTAATGAGGTCACTGCAAGTTAATAGACTTCAGTCCTTAGCTTGGGATCCAACCCTTCAGCTTATTAGTCAATGTTAGGATGAGCTATTGAACTATTAAAGTACTCAATAATTTCAATTTTTTTAAAAGAAAAAAAAATTGATCTCACATTAAATTCCTGCTTTAGACTTTTTTGTTTATGTTACAAAATTTTACAACAGTTGTGTAATGTCAATGTTAAACACTGCAAGCCTATCAGAGTAGGAGGATTAATTTTGCCGCTGAGTCTGCAGAGAACTTGACACATCACATCACATCCCTAAAAAGACATCCAGAGAGGGTCAGAAAATAGAATCAACCCCATCTCAACTCTGTCCCCGCCACCAACTGCCCCAAGCCCATCCCATTTCCACCTGTCATGGATCATGTTCATTTGAGGCAACTTTGGCATTAGACTACTATTAAACAAGGAAACCACTTTACTGAGGTTTACAATGGGCAGTAATAGATCAACAGCCCATTATATACTCTAATGACTCACCTGCCAAACTACCTTCCAGAAGAGGAATATCAGGCAAACTGTAGAACTACTGCCTGGAACATAACACAACCAAAACTCAAAGTTTCACCCCATAATTCTAAGGGCAGAAACTTACCTCTCTAAATGGGTATGGATTGCTGTTGACCTTTCCTCATCTTGCATCCACAAGTAAAAGTAGTGCATTTACAGTGGCTGCCACCACTCATTATAATGGAAGCTCTAACTATGAGTGTGAAATAAATTAGAATCATTTACATCCAAAAGAGATATCTTTATATTTGTTATTCTTTCTTACAATAACTAAAAGAAGTAAAGTTATCTGAGGCATCAGCACCATCAGTAGGGAGCTTTGTTGCTGTAATGTGTGACTTAATCAGAAATCATGGAAGCTTTGCTAACAATGTTCCCTTCTGGTAAATGTTTACACCCTGATGGCTTGGATTTTCATTCTTTTGGTTCCAGTCTCTTCCAGCTTACAGCATTTTCTTCAATTCATTCTTGGGATGTTGGCCTCTGGGTATTGTTTACTGAGGAACGCCTTGCAGATCATACAAATTTTAGCCACTAGTTGCCAGCAGTGTAGAACATCAACATTTAATAAATGCCAAATAAGCAGACGAGTGTGCCCTGGATTTGATGGTGTATAATTGCAGCTGCTGTCATCGAAATGGAGGGTATTCCATCACATTCCTGTCCTGTACCTTGTGGGTAGTGGAGAGGCTTTGGAGAAACAGCTGTGCCATTTTCCACAGACTATCTAATTTATAACCTGGTCTGGTAGCAAGGTACCTTTACTGACAATCAGAGCCTTGTTGTTGCTTGTTCTTCATTTTATCTCGGTACACAGGATTCTATGAACAAGATTCATTATTCATTAACCATGGCGTGTAGAACCTTGTAATTGGCATCAGTGTCATTTTCAACAATTCAATCCTAGCTTTGCAAATCTAATAGTTCCTTTGCACCACAACACTTCCTCTTTGATCAATTATACATTACCAAAAAAATTAGAAAAAAGGAATAACATCCTCCAGTTAACATTAAATTATAAGATGTTAACAAATGAAAGGATACATTAGGCAAACATCAGTTCTTTTTCTAACAGTAATCAATCTTTGAGTATATTTCTCCATGTATTGACATAGTGCTGTGCATAATTTTAGTAGTAATTGTTGTATAAAGAAATGGTTCTGAAGGAGCTAATGTTCATAATAATTGAGTTTCACCCATTCAATTGATGCCACACACAATGGCAGGCAGTGGCATGCTGAAAATATCACTAGATGAGCAAAATCAATGCCCAAGCTAATGGGTCATGGGTTAATGGATTCACATTCCACCATTCACCCCCTGACCCAGTAACAGACACCTGAGGTGACCTGACCCCCATCCTATGACCCAACGCCCTTTCCTCCCCATCTGGACTGGACCTGACTTGATACAACGCCTCATCAGGACTGCCCCCACCCAACCTGACCCGACGTGACACTCTTCCCCCCAACTGCTGTTGGACCCAACTTGACACAGCACTGGCACCCCCCACCACTCGCCAGATCTGACATATCCTTTGGCTGGACCAAACCTGAAACTCCCTGCCAGACCAGTCCTGACACCACACCCCACCTTCCCTCCCAACCCCGCTGAACTGATTTCTACTACCCACCTGACCTAACCTAAATACTGCAACATTGCCTTGCACCCTAACCAAATGGCATCTGACTTACCTGGCACCCTACCACCTCCCCGATGGTACCCTGACTGGAGAATGCCATCGAGGTAGGTTCAATGGCAGCTATCAAAAAGGGTTTGGTTAATTATCTGAAAGGAAAAGGGTGGGAAAATGGGACTTGCTGTCTGCTTTTGCCAAGTAACAACTAGCAGTTGTCATAAAAATCTGTCTGGTTCACTGATATCCTTCAGGGAAAGAAATCTACCATCCTTAACTGGTATGGCCTGCATATGACTCCAGACCAACAACTGGTGAGCAACATCCACATCCTAATGAATTAGCCTCAGTAGCTTTTGGATGCAAATATATTCTGTACAGCTCCCTGAAGGAGCTGGCAAGAACATGGAGAAGTTTTTGGATGTGGCAGGATAAGCTGAAAGGCTGCTGAAAAGGTGAACAACGCGTTTGGTTTGCTTGCCTTCATTGATCATTGAATTGAGTACAGGAGTTGGGAGGTCATGTTGTTGCTGCACAGGACATTGTTTAGGCCACTTTTGGAATACTGCATTCGATTCTGGTCTCCCTGCTATAGGAAAGATGTTGTGAAACTTGAAAGGGTTCAGAAAAGATTTACAAGGATATTGCCAGGGTTGGAGGGTTTGAGCTATAGGAGAGGCTGAATAGGCTGGGACTATTTTCTCTGGAATGTCAGAGGATGAGGGGTGACCTTCTAGAGGTTTATAAAATCATGAGGGGCATAGGTAGGATGAACAGTTAAAGTCTTTGACCCAGGGTAGGGGAGTCTAAACTAGAGAGCATAGGTTTAAGGTGAGAGGGGAAAGATTTGAAAGGGACCAGAGGGTCAACTTTTTCACACAGAGAGTGGTGCGTGTATGGAATAAGCTGCCAGAGGACGTGGTGGAGGCTGGTACAATTACAACATTTAAAAGGCATCTGGATGGGATAAACAAATAAGAAGGGTTTCGGGGGATATGGACCAAATGCTGGCAAATGAGATTAGATTAATGTAGAATATCTGGTCAGCATGGAGTTAGACTGAAGGGTCTGTTTCTATGCTGTACATCTCTATGACTCTATGAAAAAGCTAATGAAATTCTTGGCCTGATAAATAGGAGTTTCTAGTATCGAATCAAGGAAGACATTATAAATCTTTATGAAATGCAGGTCTGACTCTAACTGGAATACTGCGTCCAATTCTAGGAATCACGCTTTCAGAAAGGTATGAAAGCTCTGGGGAGACTGTGGTGGAGAATGACTGGAATGACGCCAGAGATGAAGGAATTCAATTATAGGAAGAGACCAGAGAAACTGGAGTTGCTCTCCTTAAAGCAGAAATGGTTAGGTGCGAATTTTACAGAATTGTCCAAAGTCATGAAGGTTCCAATAGAATAGATAAGGAGAAATTATTTTCAGTAGGGCCAGAAGGGGCAAAAACCAGATGATACAGATTTAAAGTAATTGAGAACAGAACCATAGTTGACAAGGGATATAAAAAATAAGGTGTGTTGTTGTGATCTGGATGCTATTGTGTGAAGGGACTGTGGAAGCAAATTCAAAAATAATTTTTACAAAGGAATTTGATAAATATCTGAAGGAGAAACATTTGCAAGACTACGGTGAGAGCGCAGGAGCGGGACTAATGTATGACATCTATTACAAGTACTATATTCTAGCATTCTTCCTATGCTTTTCTGAATATTGGCTATTCTGAAGTTACTAAAATTCTTTTCATGCCTTTCAAGGGTTTGCACTTGTTGCATAATCCATGAAGTTGACTGGGGGACCCAAAACCTCAGTAACACTTAAAATCAATAAAGAATAATTTAAAAATTAACCAGAGAACTTCATCTGATCCAGCTGATTTTATGATTGCATGGAACAAATGAAGGGCATATAATACCATAAGCAGTATCAAGAATTTATGTTGTTTACATAAATGAAAAGTCAAAACAGTTCCTAAACATGTCCCTTCAGGAGCAAACAAAACCTGAATAACCTCACATTGATTTCTGGTCTGTATTTGCCTTTGCAACATTTCAATATTTACTCAGTGTCCACCTGACCTATAATTCTGAGACAAGGGGAGTTCAAAAGTACAATAAAGATTAATAAGCAGTCAAAGTCTTGTTATTAGAGGAAATAGGGTGAACACAAAACCACAAGAAATAGGAGCAGGAGCAGATCATGCATCCCTAGAGCCTGCTCTGCAATTCAATATCATTGTGGTTGATCTTCAGATTCAACTCCACTTTCCAGCCCTCTCCCCACATCCCTTGATTCTGTGAGAGACCAAGAAAGCCTATTCGTTGCAGCCTTAAATATATTCAATAATGGAGAAACCACAATCCTCTGAGGTAGATAATTCCAAAGATTCACAACCCATTTCAGTGAAGTACTTTTCTCGTCATCATCCTGCTCTCAAATGATCGGCCCTTTCAATCTAAGAATGTGTCCCCATGTTTTAGATTTCCAACCTGCAGATATAATCTCTCGGCATCTACCCTGGAATAGCCCTTCAGAATTTTGCATTTCTTTCTGCTAAATCAAGAAAATATAGACCCAATTTAATCAAACTAAAAAGAAAAGGGTGGAAATAATTTAAGTGACAAATTATTAAGTTGAGAGGATCTATTGTTTGTCCCAAATTAAAAGACTAATACAAAAATGTAATTACACAGCAGTGTATATGAAAACATGAAATATCCTCAGTGGAAGATGAAAAAATGCATATTGTCTGAGTCAAACTCCAGGGCCAAGCGACAATGCCACACCGTCTCATGAGTCACAATGGGACAGACTTGTGGGGTATGGGATATCCATGAACAATTCATATGTATCTAATTTGTCTTTTTAATGAAGACCAGGCTGTTCCACCAACTGAATCTGTGAAGCTCCTTGCCATCTGGAAGAAGTTACTTCCAGCTAATTGGTTTTCTGACTGGAGTCCATGTCGTTTCCAGTAGTAACAGTGTGTATATTCAGCCACCAAGAAGCAAGTGTACAAACAATATGCTGAAATATCCAGCAGTGACATTAGCATCATGGTAAAGGGTTTGCTGCTGTTTCTCTTCATTTGCTGAGAAAGTAGAGGAATTAAGGTTTTGAAGCTGGAAACGGAAACAGAATTGGAAGTCATTAACTGCAGCACATAAAACTGATCTTGTCAAGTTTACCTCTGCTTTATGTTAAAGGCAACAGTGTCAACGATAAGCTCCTGAAGCCAAGAGTTGATTTTGGTCAAATATTTGCCAATAAATGACACTTCAGGAATCGCCAGTTTGAGTGAAGGAGCTTTACTGAAGCATTATTACATTAATATTGTCTTTATCAATCATAATTTCAAAATACAAAATACACATTTCAACTTATCTTGATAGTTTTTACCCTTGCACTGGAATTTTACATGAAGAATTTCCCATTGCTGCAAGGCAACAAAAATACCACCTGCAAATTATGTGTCAGAGTAATCTTTGGTTCCTACAGACTCCAAAGCCAAAACCCTGTTGGCAATAATCAGGTGGAACAGTTGGGATTTCCTTTATTCAATTAAAGAACAATTTTCTCATCTCCCAATCTATTACTCTTCATCTCTACAACAAGATTAATCGTGGCTTTTACCACCATGGATTTTCATCCATGTTTCCTCTTTCATCCTTTATGATCTTATTACCATTGCAAAATTGAAATACATAAGTAATAGGGGCAGGAATAGGCCATATGTCTCCTTGCTCCTGCTCTTCCATTCAATGAAATAATTTCTGACATGATCTTGGCTTCAAAGCCACTTTTCACATGTTCCCTGTAACTCTCAATTTCTCTATAACTCAAAAATTGATCGATCTCAACCTTATTCATATTCAATGTTCCACAGTTCTGTAAGGCAGAGAATGCCAAAGATTCATAACTTCCAACTACATTGCAATCTTAAACCCTTATTCTGAAACTATGCTGTTCCCTAGTTCTAGATGCCCTCATGAAGGAAAACACCCCTTTAGCATCTTCTTTGTGAAGCCCCCTGAGAACCTTACATGTTTCAATAAAATCACCTTTCATTCTTCCAAACTCCAATGAGATCGGGCACAACCTACTCAACATTCCTTCACAAGACAACATTGTGGCAACACTGAGAATCAGCTCAGTGAAGCCTCTCTAAACTGTGTTCAAAGCAAGTATATTCTTTCTTAAGTGTGCAGATTAACATCATACCAAATACTCTTAAGTGTGGTTATTAATCTCCTGTACAGCTGTAGGTGCACTTCTTTACATTTACAGTCTATTTCTCTTGCAATAAAGGCCAACATTTCATTTACTTTTCTCATTACTTGTTGTACCAATATGCTAACTTCTTGTGATTCATGTACAAGGATAATCAGATTCCTCTGTACCACAACATTGTGTAAACTGTTTCATTTCACTTCACTCACTTTATCTATTGGTATTTCTTTGCAGACTCAGCGTCGTCCTCACAACTTGCTTTTCGAACTTAGTATCATCAGCAAATTTGCTTCCAATACATTTGATTCTTTCATCCAAGTCATTAATATAAATCGTGCAGTATTAATATATAGTAAATTTCTTTCAAGGCTATGGGACCAATCTTTTTTTTTGTCTCTACCTCACCTCACTGTGATTTGTTACACGGGCATCTTGTCCAAGTAACAATTATTAAGGTGCAATGTCTCAACAGAGAGTATTTCTAGATTATTTCAGCAGAGTCTTATGGTATGTATCCAGCTATTCTTGGATAATATTCATTCATATACACTTCTAACAGAATCCCTGAACAAGGATCAGATGCAAAACCCTGACTGAAGATTTACTTCCTAACTCAGGAACAAAAAGCAGTCTTTGTCATCTCAAGTTTCCTGGATTTTTGCAGCTGAAACAAGACTTAAAAAGTCAAAGCCATCCTGGAAAAAGTAACCCACTTGATAGTCAGCCATTCTTCCTCAAACATTTATGGTGTCCGCAACTGATGCACAGTGGCAACAATACTTACTAGGTACAAAATGTAAGGGCAATCAGTGATGAGCAACAAAATGCTGATTCTCAAGTCCTGTGAAAAAATTAAAAGATCTGCCAAAGCACAGACTGACAAATACAACACAAACTGTGGGCCAAAGTTGGGAAGTCTCCTGGTATATGTAACTCCATTCCTTTATTATCCCTAGATCTCATTGAAATTGCTACAAAAAGCATAGGAGAGGATGGTGAATAGCTTGCAGTCATTGGGGTATAGTGACAGCGAAAAAGCAAAAACATAGTTCTAAGTTAGCATGATGGGTAGATTGACAGGGAACTTGTAGGTAGTGGTGTTCCAACATATCTGCAGTTATTATCCTTCTAGATGCTAGAAGTCTTGGATTTGAAAATGCTAGCAAAGGAACCTTGATGAGTTTCTGCATTGCATCTTACATATGGCACATACTGCTGCCACTGTGCATCATTGGTGGAGGAATGAACTTTACTGCCTTTGGCAATTGGAAAATATGCAGCTAACTTCCACGGTGTATAAGTTTTGGGAATCAGTTAGCTCAGTTGGCTAGATTACTGATTTGAAAATAGAGAGAGATATTAACAGCACAGGTTCAACTCCTCTACCAAGCGAAGTTATCAGGCAGATTCCACCCTTCATCTGGAGTGAAATGACTCTCAGGTTGAACTCACAACCAGGCAACTCTTTCGCTAATCAGAGCACAGTCTTTGGTTGTCTGAGACTATAATGACTTTACTCTTGTTTGTCTTTTTCGTAATTGTTATATTTGACCAAAATTATAAATTTTCCAACCATTGGAAGTCTGATTGCTATCATTTGTGGCATATAAATATAATATGAGAGTTGCGCCATGACTTTATGCTACTTATTTTCTGGTGATCTACTTTAGGATTCTTCAAAATAACTTGGTACCTGATGTTTACGTTCAGGTTACAGGGAGCATATTTCCTTTCTGCACGGAAAATTGGAGAGAGATGTTTTAAAAAGTAATCTCATTTGCACAATAAATTGGTCAACTTTCTTTAATCTCATGCAGAGAAACAGTGCTCTTTTGCCAGAAGAATCAAAATCTTACATATGCATCAAATTATCTGCATGATACTGCAGCACTCCAAGCATCTAGCTAGCAGCAACAGGAAAGCTTAAAAAGTTCTTTTACGACTCTCTACTACCAAGAACCACATATATGCAGCTGAATTCCTGCTGGAATTCAATCTAAACAGGTTGATAGCTTTCTACAAATAGTTCAGGCTTTACTTGCTTTCTTTGTGAGTAATCAGAACCACCTAATTCAATCATTACCTTGGAGATCACTGACAGGCATTACCCTCTATTTATTTCTCTTGTACTGCCATTAACATACAGCCCATTGCACAACTCAATAAAACTGGAGAAGTCCAAACAATGCGTATCATCACCATGTGTACTAGTTATTTTTGGTGCGCTGTATCTTGATGTTATTCAAAGACTTGACAGAAAGACCCTTCTGTGTCTCGTTCTGATTGAGACTCTATGGTTAAACATATGTGGCATGAGATTTACCAGCTTATGTACTCCATTATTAGATGCTATGGAAATGCTGATGAAGGAAATACTGCTCGAGAAAATGACTGAGCTATGCAAGAAGAACTGATTGAATTTTCTATCATTAATCCTTTCACTGACACCGACCATTGTCCATGAAGTTTGAACAAAATGCTTCCTGGACCCCATTAACCTGTATTGTTGTGCTTACTTCTGATCCTTTCCTTTTGTGCCTATGGAGTATTTTACAGCTCTACTGACGCTCTGTGGGAAGCAGAAATGATGAATCAGACAGAAAGGGCCTGGACCCTGTTTTCCACCAGCAAAAAAAAATCACCTGACTGCAAAACTAAAAATCAATGTTAATACTTTTTTCACCATTTCTCAAGCGTTTTCTGAAAATGTTTTCTACAACATCATTGGGGAAATTAGTCTGCTGATTTACGAACAAAATGGACTTCACCTATCTACTGGCATTAATTCATTTCATAAAGAAATACAAATCCTGAACAGGTGTTTATTGACTCTGATTTCTCTGATTGCAATACTCTAAAATTTATGAGGAAATCATTTTCATACTCAAGCTTGCAGCTAGAATTGGAATCAGAGGCTTAGGTCTGGATTTGCACCTGTCAGTCAGGCGCAGAGAGTTTGGTGAATTCCAGGCTCTACCAACCAAATAGGAACATCAGCATTTCAGTCTGGGGTATACCTCAAGCTGGTCATCCCGCACCAGTGACAGAAGATGTGAGGTGTGGAGGTGGACTGAGTGGAAGGCATTGAATTGATGTTTTAAAAATCAACATAAAATAGCCCTCCAGCCTACAGCTTAACATTCACACCCCCTCAACCCCATACACTGCGAAAGCTCAATCCATGCCAACTGATTCCATCACATGCCTGGCACTCACTAACCATAACTTGGTAACCTCCATGCCAATATATTCTCTTACACCCACCCCCATGACTCTTCATGCCAATATATGCCTGTCTACCCACTCCTGTGGTTCTTCATAACCCAAATGCCAATTTATGCCAACCCATGCCCTCACCCACCATCTTCTCCAGTTGCACCCTCCTGACAATTATTCTTTGTGACCTTGGAAGTGTTTGGATAAAATAAGACGCTATTAAATAAAGTTCCAAATGTATATTACAAACTTCACCATGTTGAAAAAGCCCTTGTGCATTAAAAAATATTATATTTGCACTATTTCACGACGGAATTCCTTATAGCAACAAAACATTTAATTCAAAGAGTTTATTACCACTTGGAACTGTCAATCACACAGTTAAATAGCAAGTACAACACCATGACAACTGATGATTGTAAGATCAGTCATGCAGTGAAATGGAAACTATCAGGCTTATGTCAATGGGCAGTGTGGAATCGCAAGCAATTTAAAAAAAAAAAAATCTCTGAAGTGTTTAAAAGATGCAATGGGCAGAAGTTTTAAATACTTCAGCAGCTTAACAAGTGCCTTTACCAGGCTTTCTTGAGAGGTCATCTTGGCTATTGCTAATAACATGTCTGTTAACAGTTCCAATGAGCCTGAAATATAAGTGTATGCACTTTTTACCCACATTCATGCCTATTTTAACCATTCTAAAGGACATCTTACCTTCCCCCAAAGGGCACCTGACCACTCTGAAGGTACTCTGGGATCAGATCCAAAGGTGCAATCTGCTTCCCTAAATGGGTACTTGGCTATCCAAAGGAAGGCACAAAGTTCAAACCTGCTAAGCTAGATGACGATATTAATGGCCAGCTGCCTCACTGAACTGCAGGTGCTCATTCCTAACTCAACCTCATTCCCATCTCCACACAAATGGAAGTGTCACATTTGGAGATAAAACTTGTCATTTCTGTGTTTATTTCACCATTTTGCCATGACAAAACAAGTGCATACCAAACCAAGGTAGGAACTGTCAGATGGCCAGAAAGTATGTGACTCAAAGAGTCCCTTGAAAGGATGACAAACCAAGAGGGTTAGGGAAGAAATTCCAAAGAATAAAATAATATATGAACCTCCTAAAAAGTCATTGATGAAATAAAGCTTGAAAAAGATGTGTCTCTTTTATAAAAATCTTTCTGAAGGGTCACTGGACCTGAAACTTATGTCTGTTTTCTCTCCACTGATGCTGCCTGACCTGCTGAGTTTTTTTCAACTATTTCTTGTTTTGTCTCCTTAATATTATATTGACATGGAGGTCTGGGGTTATGGAGTTCTGACACTTTTCCAGATTAGTTGATTTTCATGGAACTTCCCTTGTTACCTCATAATGTATACCAATCCAAGTTTTTTTTTCCCTCTTGTATCTAATTGAAAATGTACTGTAGTTTATTATTCATAATTCCAAAAAAACTGTGAAATAGACAGTTATTAAGTAACAAGAGGCATTCCCTTGCAGTTAATTTATATGCACCAATTTTAAAAGTCAAACATTATTTCAAATCTAACACAAAAAGCCCCTACTTTGCTAGAACACAGCCTTTAAGTTATTTTAATAATTTCCAGTGGCTGGCAGTGAATTCATTTCTTTGTAAACCAAACTTAGTTGTTATATCACATTGTTATTTAGAAACAACTGTTTCTGCACTTAATTTCATGCACTTTAACTAATGTGGACACAGATAAACAGAGATGGAAAAATCACACTGTCTACATAAAGCCTGACCATGACCCATGAGCTTCAGCCCTGCCTGAAGGACACCAGCAGTACTTATTGTTTAAACTAACTGTTAAGCCTGACCTTGATGGAAAACATCTAATGCATGCAAACAAACATATCTGAATGAGCATTTAGATGAACCATTTCAGATAGTAATAGGAGGAGGATACAAGGCTCTGATAAGAATATTTTTGCTCATTGTTGTTGTTGAAATTATTTCTGTTCTCATAATATGCAAAGCCTCAGCCCAGTTATTGTAAATATAACCCATTTTGTTAAAATGAATGTCCAAACTCTATTGAAGACAGTAACACAAGAATGTTTTCACCTGCACTTAACTACACTCAGTCCTTATAACTTGTCACTACATATTCATGGAAATGTTATCCTAAATGTGTTACACTTGGCTGTCATTCACTACACCTGTAACATTTCAAATATAGTTGACTCCTCTTAATTGCAATCTCGTGGGACTTTTGGAATATAATTGCAATTAGCCAGCAATATGCTGCTGTATAAATATTACAGCATTGTAATTATAGCACATTGACACAGTACGTTCTGGATCATTTAGATTTGCTCAGCTACATTCAATTTCCATATCCATTTATTTGGGTACAACAGTCCAGTGCCACAATAGTGTATCAAATGTGGGGAGTTAAGGTAAAGCATTTTCATCGAAGCACATACCATGCTTTTTTCTTTTAGTCACTCAAGTGATATGGGCTTCGCTGACTGGACCAGTATTTATTGCCTATCCCTATTGCCCTTTGGAAAATTGTGGTGAGCTGGCTCCTTGAGTTGCAGTTCATTTACTGTAGGTACACCCACATGCTATCACAGAAATATATTTCCAAGTCTGAACAGTAAGTGACTTGGAGGTGAACTTGCAGGCGGTGGTGTTCCCATGTATTTGCTGCCTTGTCCTCTAGAAGGTAATGGTTGAGAGTTTGGAAGGTGCTGACGAAGGAGTCTTGGTGCATTTCTGAAGTACGTCTTGGAGACGGAACACACTGTTGAAGCATTGGTGGAGGGAGTCAATGTTTACTGATGTGGTGTTAAGCAATCTGGCTGTTTTGTCCTGGATAATGGCAAGCTCCTTTAATGGCATTGGAACTGCACTCATCCAGACAAGTGGGGAATATTCCATCACAGTTCTGATTTGTGTCTTGTAGGTGGTGGGTTTATTCTTCATTAGAACTGTCCCTCGAGCAAAATTCACTGCTGCCATCTTTTAATGTTGTAACAGAAATTTCATTTTAACTTGGTTTCATTAGGTTTCCATTACCCTCTCCACATCCATCGCCCAAAAACCCAACTGCTTTTGGAAATTAAATAAAAAGTAGGTTTAAACTGTTAATCTGTTAAACTGATCCCTGTTAAACAAAAGCTACAACCAAAGGAGCAGGTAATGATGCAAAATGGGCCAGCAGAATCTTGGATTTAATTATTAGTGCTAAATGTCATTTAAGGCTTTTACCACTCAAGGGAAGGCAGCTTTTGTCAATCTTGCTTAACTCCGACCACAAAGTCAACTGTAGAAAATTGTTTCTGAAGATGGTCAGGAATGAAACGTTTGACTTTCTATGTAATGAAGTCACAGGTGAGTACTACATGCTACCTGAGCTGGGTTTGATGTTGGAACCAGACAAAATGCCAGAATAACCCCTGGGTCATTCAAATAACTGGCAGATTAGCCACACTCCTGTGAATTGATGTGGACTGCTGGATGCAGCTTTCTGATTTTGCTACAACTGCAGGATATATTTTCCTATGCTATACAAGAGTCCAACAAAACCAAGCTGCAAACATTAAGAAGACTAGTTCCATATTTTTTATGTGTCTTAATACACATTGTTACTTAAGTTAAGATTCTCTATAAATACTTTTTTTCTCAATGCATCTTCCAAAACGTTATAGATACATTTCTGCAAAAAAGAGCATTTACTTTGGGATCAATGAAAGTGTGATACCTGAAAGGATGATTTTGAAAATTCATCACAACCCCTGAAGTTGTTCACATTATTACCAAGAATGCTGCTCAAAAATCACTGATATCCATAGACAGACCGTAGCACATGGAATCAATCACATCTCAAGCTTGTGATTGTTCAGGAAATATAATACATAGCTGGACAGTGCATTATTAAGGAGTAATTCAACCAAGCAATTCATTTTATGTTCTTCTCCCTGAAGCTGCTAACTTGCCAATGCTGAAACAGACTCATAAAGTCCAAGACAGTGAGAGTTGTGCATTATTAATTTAAACTCCTAGTAAGTTTATATTGGTGTCCAAACTTAATGTAGTTCAGGTGAGCTCATAGGATAGTGAGCAAATGTGAGAGATCTTTCAGATTTTTGGCCAGAGGAAAGGGGTAAAATAGCTAATTGTGGTATTTTGATACATGTTCACTCCCTATTGATGTTATAATCTACACAACACACGATGTAGGTGTCAGCCTTGGCAGCACTCTTGGTTGTAAATTTATGGTCCCATTCCATAGTCTTTCCCATACTGTTTAGACCAAAGTGCAGCACTGAGAGAGCACTCCAAGTGAAATAACATTATAACTGGCCCATGGATAGACAGACAATTGGGTGGTGGGGACAGGTGGTTTAGGATGGGTGTGTAGAGTCAAAGAGAATCTCTGCAGGAGTCACACCCCTTTTTGTAAACAATGCTTGTTTGAAAAAAAAATGGAGTATTATTCTGGCAATGCACTTGAACCTGAAGTTGATACCATTGATATTTGTTTCCACACTGCACTAGAAATGGAAGTTGGATTTGAAACCAGAAGTAATGAGCCCATTGCTGGTGCCTCTCCCACGTTGCCCCATTTTCTACTACCTTGGCCGCCCCTTTCTCCACTCTGTTCTCTGCTCCCTTCATTACCTGATTCTCCATCCTATTCACTGCCCCATTCACCATCCTGTTCACGCCCCAGCTCCTACCCTTGTCACCCTGCTTGACACTTCGCTCAGGGAGTGGGGTGGTAGGTGAGGGCACTGAGGGCTCTTCCTGAGGGCTTTTCTGGGTCAATGGTTCTTTAATTCACTCCAGAGGAATAATTCTGCTCAATGAATAGTGTGTCTTATCCCACCTCACTGGGGTAAGATCTCTTGCGCTGTTAACATTATCAGTGTGTGTCTGCAACTGGGCATTGGGCCCACTCTGTGCACAGGCATGTCCATCACTTTGCTCTGCAAACATAGCCTGGATGTCAAGGGCTGTCACTCCCATTTCATTCTCTGGAGTTTACCTCTTTTGCCTATTCTGAAGTCAAGGCTGCAGTGAGTTCAGGAGCTGAATGGTTGTGGCAGAACCCAAATAGAGTCGCTTGATAACTAAACTACCTGATCTCAGTTGAAAGTCAATACTGCAATTACAATTGGCCTGGACTATCAGGCAAGCAAAGCAAAATACCAGGTAAGATTCCCACTTTTGATCAGTGTTTGCAAAACAGTTTTGAATCAATATCAGTGAAAACTGGATTGGGGTTGAGATGATGCATTGCATAGCTAAATTGTTTTATCAATTAACAGGCATTGAAAAGAATCGCTTCAATGCAGCGCTGTAGGACCATAAAAATTTCTGGAAGTGAATGCCAGATTTTTAAATGAGGGAGAGGAAATGCATTTTTTAAAATATCCTTCCCTTCCCCTCCCAGAGAGATATAGGTGATCTACCAGCACAACCACAACCATTTGTCTATTCAAATTAACAGAACTTCACCAGTGCAGAAAAATAGCATTCAATTTTCATCCAGCAATCCCTCTGCACAGTTAACTGAGCTCTGCAGGGGTCTCTATTTAGGATTTCAGCGCAAATAAGGAGTAGCTATCCTGCTGCAAAGGTTTCAAATAGGTAGTGACAATTAATCTGTCATTTAGTGTATAATAAACATAGACTAAGAATCATTGCTTCAGATATTTCTACTTTCCACGGACATTATACAAATGTCTTTGCAGCTGAAGTCTATCATAATAAACAATTGACCTAAAGGTGACTGAATGAGACCAAAGTCAAATGCCAAAGATATTGCTGTGCTCTTTGAGGTCACTATAGTCCTGTAACCTGAGAGGCATTAGTTTGCCTTTTGACTTGAGTACTTCAATTACACTATTACAGAAACGTGGATTCAGAATAGGGTCCCTCCCTTTCTGCATGTCATAAACTTTGTGCTTGTCTAAAAGCAGTGATATTATCTCAATCCAATTGTTCACATATTCTCATGGTTGATTCCATTCTATTATCGACAATTAAAAGCCAAAGTCAAACTTGGGTTTTCATACGGAATTCATTCTCATTTCCTTTGCTTATACAAATACAGCATTGTAATTGATTGTTGTAGCAACAGTTTCTGCCAATATCATCTAAATCACAGAGATTGAAATTATAAATTATAAATAGATCACAAATTCATTGTAAGAATTTGCATTTTTCTGGGCCAAAATTTCTTGCTCCAAGCAAACCATGAGATCTTTGACCGAATACAAATATTGTAAAAAGCTGCAATCTATTTGAAAATTCTATTTGCTGACAATTTCTAAACCTTATATAGAAATGCTCAAATATCTTTTCACCTTGCTTGTTTAAGTTCTGACTTTGTTTTTGCTCATTGCTAGCAGTTTGGTAATTTTTTTTATCATAATCATTAAAAATCCCAGTTTTCAGAAATAAACACAATTTTTCTCCTCTAACAACAGCTGAAATGTACCTTTTCGCTTCAATTTTGTTATAAACATAGTGATTGAATACTGCCATTCAAACCAGAGACTCTTATCAAGGAACAATCAAAGTTCTACATTAAAAGTTAATCAACCTTTTAGATAATACATTGCTGCCACCTGATAAGTGACATTTTAAAACTGAGAATTACAGGTCTCGGGTCTTAAGGGGCCACATAGTGTGTAGTTGGGATCCTTGAGGATCGCATATGAAAGGAGTTACACTCAGATGCTAATTGAGGCTCTTAAGTGGCAACGAATGCTTGCTTAACAGTCTAACCTGCGCTCAGCTGGAAGGGGAGTTGTATTGCAGAGCCCAAAAAGCATATTGACCGGGCTTCCAGGAAAAGGTTTCTCATTCAAAGGCACAGTGCCTGATCGAGGAGACCAACGGGTGTCACTGAAAGCCAACCGTTTGACAGTCTCCCCATCCCATCGTCAATAACATTCCCACTTCCTATCAGCCCCCTTTCCCACTCTCACTCACCTGTGACCCTTGTCCCTGATCAATCTGAGGAGTCTGGTAGATGAATTACCAACAGCGCCCTCGGTTTCCCATATTGCTGACAGGCAGTCTGGCCTTTGTTAGCCAGCTCATCTTGGTGGGCTTTGAGGGACTCTGATTCTCTGATGTAGAGAAGCAGTGAGGCATTTTAAGAGTGGTGATCGATGATCACCAGGAACTTCAGAAGATCAGCAATGAATCCTCATTGACACTACTGAAAGGATCTTCTGTCATTACTACAGATAAAATACACTTAATTATGCGATATATAGAGAGAGAAAGGAATGAAAGAAAAAAACAATGAAAGATGGAAGGAAAGAAGGAAGGAATTTATAGAATACCTTTCACATCTTCAAGATCCCCAAGACTTTTGGAAGTGTATTCACCAACATTATGTAGTTAAGTATGGCAGCCAATTTGTGATCGAGATCAATGTACAAGTAGCAAATGAGATGAATAATTAAAGCTTTCCTTGTTGGCAAAGAAAGAAATTTTGGCCAAGATCCCAAGAAACACCTTGCTCTTCAGTGGGATCCCTGTTTGGATCGGAGTGAATGGATCCCACAACATCATTTCATTCGTTTGTTGGCACATCTGACACTGCAGTACTCAAATGGCAATGAGATCATATGTTCAATTTCTGGAGTGGGATTTAAAATCACAAGTTTCAGACTCAGAATTGTACCACATGAGCCATGCTGGCAGATTACCAGAGGCAAACTTGCTGCATCACAGAGTGGCTATTAACTGCTGGTACGGTATTAGGCATAGATGGTAAATCCTTACAGTGTCCTTTCCATTTCGAGTAGACTTTTAATAAACTTCATCCATGTAGCTTGACTGTTTACAGCAAACATCACATCTGGAATAAATTGGCATTATCTCATAGAACAGCTGCTTCTGACATATCTTTGACCAACAAATTTCCTGTTATCATAAACTAAGGATCAGAACATGTCATATAAGGGAGCATTGAGTCTCAAATCAAGTATTAAACAGTGAACTAGCTATTGGCGTTGGATCATCTCATATATTGACCTTGACTATCGAGTGATATTACAGCTGTACAGTTTATCTGTTTCAAGAAAATAGCTAAAGCTAATTTTTTTTGCAGTGGACATAATTTTCTTAAGTCCTTTTGTATTCTCTCCATGGCTCTTGTTCACACAACAATGAATTTTTTTTTAGCTAGAATAATAGAAACAAATGTATAAAACATTACAGCAGAGGAACAGGCAATTAAGCTCAACAGATCTACTAAGTTAACAAGGTGTAGAGCTGGATGAACACAGCAGGCCAAGCAGCATCAGAGGAGCAGGAAGGCTGACGTTTCGGGTCTGGACCCTTCTTCAGAAAATCTACTAAGCTCTTTTTTTTCACCTGCGCTACCAAATTGCTGTGTATTGTTTAGTATTTCATAAAATCTAAAAGCAGCTGAGACTTGAACCCTCAACTTTTGAGACAAAAACATAATGCTGGAGAAACTTAGCAGGTCTAGCAGCATCTATGGAGAGAGGAATGGAGGTAATATTTCAATTCCAGCATGACTCTTCCTTGGAATTGAAGGGAGCTGGAAAAGTAATAGATTTCATACATTAAAGCCATTGCTTTTCCAGCCCCCTTTAGTAGAAGAAAGTCATTTTGGTCCTGAAACATTAACTCTATTTCTCCCTCCATGATGCTGCCAGGTGAGCTGAGCTTTTGCAGCTCATTCTGTTTACATTTCAGATTTCCAGCATTTGCAGTAATTTATTTCCATTTATATCTACACTGAATATGCCATTAGATGCCTATTATGTCATTATGTTGGATATTAGTGGAGGATGTCACCACAAGGTCACATTATCAAGGTTCTTTTTATGCAGTATAATCAAGTGTAATGAGTGGACCCCAAAGTAAAGTACTCTATTTTCCTTCTTATACAGTGCAAAAGAATAATTTCTCCTTTAACTTTTATAGTTTTCCATTCAAAAGTGCACAGAACTAAATATATTGATGCGCACCTCAATGCTTCCTATTCACTTTAAAAGAAAACCTCAACTTTGTCCAATGCCTGCCTTTTCTTGAAGGGTGCAAACAGGTTATGTAGCCAGAGGCCCACTTCTCTTAGTTCCGTGCTGTAACCAATGTCAATCTGCCATACTAATATGCCGTTCATAACATTAATCTAACTGAGAACCAGTAGATGCTCCATTGAGTTAAAACTGGACTTTGCATTTAATTTAAGAACAGGCAGGGAAAATAGTCACAAGCATCTGAAGAAACAATTCCATTTTACATGGAGATAGTAAGAACTGCCAATGCTGGAGTCTGAGATAACACATTGTGGAGCTGGAGGAACACAGCAGGCCAGGCAGCAGAGGAGCAGGAAAGCTGACATTTCGGGTCGGGAATCTTCTTCAAAAATTTTCTGAAGAAGGGTCCTGACCCGAAACATCAGCTTTCCTGCTCCTCTGATGCTGCCTGGCCTGCTGTGTTCCTCCAGCTCCACACTGTGTTATCCATTTTACATGTACAGTTTCAGAGCATATATAGTATTTCAGAGAGCATACCAAATTTTTAGAAGAGGCAGTCACTTTAGACAACTTGGAGCATGGAAGCATGAATTTACAACAAACTTTCAAATTTACAAATTTCTCTTAACAATTATCAATTCAATTCTAATTGACTTCAAGGTGTATCCACTTGCAGTAATCACATAGAAATGATCACACATTATTGGTGCAGTCCTTCATGCTGAATTTACTTATTTCTCTGTTTATTGAAGCAAATATGCTAAATTGTAACGACGTTGTCGGTTTTGGAATCCTACAGAAATGGAATAACTGTATTTATAGAGCTCCTTTCCGGAGCCGAGGTGAGCCTAGAATGCTTCATATCAGTAAAGTATTTTTGAAGTGGAGCCCAAGTTGTAACATGGAGAAGGCATCAGCCAATTTCCACATGGTAAGATCCTACAAACAACAGAGATAACGACCAGTTACTTCGCTGCAATATTATTGGTTTAAGGGAATTGAATATTGGCAAGGACACCAGGAAGAATTTCTCCTCATCTTCAAAATTATATCATGGGATCTTATTATCCAAGACAGCATCCATACGGAGATTGGATCTAACATCCCACCCAAAAGACAAATAGGAATAGCATAATGTAAAAAGAATGTCACGAACAATACAGCAGTATTAGAACTATGGATTATGTCATTTGTCCCAACATGCACAAGATGAGAATTGGATTCGTTGCAGCTTTTGAGTTTTGGTATTTAACCCTGAAGCTCCAAAGCTAGTTATATTGGAACAAAACCTAAGTAAAAGGTTGGTGAACACTTTGGTAATGGATCAAACATTTGGAAAAC
This sequence comes from Rhincodon typus, assembly GCF_021869965.1. NCBI lineage: Eukaryota > Metazoa > Chordata > Chondrichthyes > Orectolobiformes > Rhincodontidae > Rhincodon > Rhincodon typus. Next base: position 31,993,855 of record NC_063354.1, read on the forward strand.
AAGCATACAAAAATAAATGGAAGTAAAGGCAATAGGCCTTCCCATGTAAAATCTTATCTATTCAACAGTGGACCTCATGGTCCACCCTTTGGACAAATACCATTGCAAGATTAACAATAATTAGCACTGTCTCCATTTCAGTACTAGCATTTGCACAGATACTCCATGAGCCTGGATTGCTCATTTGGCTCAAGAAAGCAAATACTGTGATTGTACCACCAGCTACCAGGGATTCATTTTACCTGCAAGATAATGGATAATGGAAGACAGATGTTGTGACCATGATTCGACAATGGAAAATGTTCAAATTTTGCTTATCTTCATAACAAGGGAGCAGGCGTATGCATTACACAGACACAGTCACCAATCTTGCAAAGGAGATCACCCAAAGTAAAATACGTACCCATAGAAAGAAAGAAAATAATTCTTGTCACAACTCTAAAATAAAACACATTGTGAAAGCAAATAAAAGGTCACTGGACCCGTAAGATTAACTCTGCTTCTCTCTACAGGTGTTACAAAACCTATTCAGTTTTCACAGCAATTTCTGTTTTAATTTCACATTTTATTTGTTCAAACCTAAGAGTGAAAAGAAGACATATTAACTTCAGTAAATGTCCTGATTTTAAAAAAGGCTCAATTCAGACACTTCTGAGTTTCAATCAAATTCCATCTTAATTAAAATCAGAGGCTACTGATAAGGTTTATTTATTTTACCAATCAGATTTTGCCGACAGCATGTTTCATCTAGAAATTAAATTCAGAATAGGGGTATAATGTAATGAATGTTCACCTTCTTGTATTATAGGAGATCCTTGTGAGGAAGTGGTATTGTCCTTACCAATGGTCCAGAAGCACTAGGTTCAAATCCTGCACCAGGACATGTTGGCCACAGAAAGAGCATTGGCAGCAAGTTTTAATAGATCGACAATTATCCTGAAAAGCCTTCCATCACTTCTTCACCATGCACCAAAAGGGGAAAAAAAGTGTGTGAAGACATGCTAAAAAGAAACCCTTCTTAGCTTGCACTGCAACGCCAGCTCGGGAATATAGAGACAAACAATGAAATTTGGCACTATATTTGTTTATTTTATTTCACTCTCAAAATCATGAAATGTTGTTGGTTATTCTTAGGAGAGCTTAGGGCTGTAAATCCATTATTCAATGCAGTAAATCTATTATTCAACCTCTTCACTCAATTCTCATATCAGATTGAAGTCTGTTGATGGCTTACTTTTGATGTTTGGTGGGAAAATGTTATATGTGGTGTTAGTATTTGGTAGCACAATTGACTTTCAATTATATCCTTTCAATACTGTCTGAGAGAAAGATTTAACACTTGTTTTAAACAAAGTGACACTTCAGTTAACAGGGGGAATATAACACAATGACATGTTTGTACATTAACATTATGTAGAAGAATTCAGTTCAATTAATGCTTAACTTGTCACTTTACATTGATTCACTTGTGCTTGAAGTGAAGAACAGGAATTGTCTCCTCCTGAATCAATTCAGCTGCAAAGGTATTCCATATCTCCAAAACAAAGGGTTTAAAAATGACCCGAAAGTACAGGTTCAATAATTCTTATGCATCAGACTCACCATTTTTCATGCATGTCCTAGGGAGCTTTGGGGTGGGAGTGTTGATGGGGTGTTGCACAGGGTGGTCCAGCCATCTGGTTTTGTACTGCCTGAGCTCACTTTGCAGATGATGCATAATCACGAAATGGAACAAGCTGACAATAATCTTGAAAGCAGAGGCATCATTGAAGCACAGCTAGGGCTCAAGAATCAAGGAGGCCCAGAGGTCACCAATAAATTAACAATACACTCTAACTTCGCTCAAGGATCCAAAACAATAGTCAAGCATAGCTCCAACAGACCAACAGCGATTTGACAACCACAGTTGACACTTTAGCAGATGGTGGATGACATTGAATGGTTGTGCCATTTAGAGCTGATGCTAGATTGTTATATACTTAATCTCTTATAGAGGTTTTTGTTCTATCATTGAGGAAGTAACAACCAGGTTAGGCCAAGGAGATCCAATGGATGTTATCTATCTGGACTTCCAGAAGCCTTTGACAAGGTGCAGCACAGGAGGCTGCTGAATAAGATAAGAGCCCATGGTGTTAGAGGCAAGGTGCTAGCATGGATAGAAGATTGGCTATCTGGCAGAAAGCATACAATGGGGATAAAAAGGTCTTTCTCAGGATGGCAGGCCAGTGACAAGTGGTGTTCCACAAGGGTCAGTGTTGGGACCACAACTTTTCAGTTTATACATTAATGATTTAGATGAAGGAACTGAGTGCATTCTGGCTAGGTTTGCAGTCGATGCAAAGATAGGTAGAGGGTCAGGTAGTATTGAGGATGTGAAGTGGCTACAGAAGGATTTGGACAGGTTAGGAGAGTGGGCAAAGAAGTGGCAGATGGAGTACAATGTGGGCAAGTGTGAGGTAATGCACTTTGGTAAGAAGAATAGAAGCATGAACTGTTTTCTAAATGGGGAGAAAATTCAGAAGTTTGAAGTGCAAAGAGACTTGGGAGTTCTAGTCCAGGATTCTCTCAAGGTAAACTTGTAGGTTGAGTCAGTAGTTAGGAAGACAAATGCAACTTTGGCATTTATTTTGAGAGGACTTGAATATAAAAGCAGGGATGTACTTCTGAGGCTCTATAAGGCTCTGGTCAGGCCACATTTGGAGCATTGTGTGCAGTTTTGGGCCCCATATCTCAGGAAAGATGCACTGGCCCTGGAGCAGGTTCAGAGGAGATTCACAAGAATTGTCCCAGGAATTAAGAACTTAACACATGAGGAACAAGTGATGACTCTGGGTCTATACTCGATGGAGTTTAGAAGGATGAGTGGTGATCTAATTGAAACTTACAGAATACTGAATGGCCTGGACAGAGTGGAAGATGTTTCCATTGGTAGGAGAGCATAGCCTTAGATTAAATGGAAGACCTTTTAGAACAGAGATAAGGAGAAACTTCTTCAGCCAGCAAGTGGTGAATCTGTGGAATTCACTGCCACAGAAGGCTGTGGAGGCCCGGTCATTGAGTACATTTAAGACTGAGATATATAGGTTCTTGATTATCAGGGGGATCACGGGTTATGGGGAGAAAGCAGGAGATTGCGGTTGAGAAATTTATCAGCCATGATTGGCTGAAAGGCCTATTTCTGCTCTTATGTCGTATGGTCTTACATTGAAGACAGGCTAATTACTCTCAGAAAGAGGATTTTGAAAGCTTAGTTGGCTGCACGGTTGTTTTGTGAAACAGAGTGATGACATCAGGGTAGAATCAACTCCAACATCAACTGACGTTACCGTGAAGGACTCTAATTCTCAAATTCTAACCTCACCCGAGGTGTGGTGACCTAAGGTTAAATTACCACTATTCAATTTTCTTTAATGAGAGAGCAGCCCTATGGTCTGGTAAGACTATGGTGACTTTACCTTTACTCTCAGGCCGTTCTTTAGAGATATAAAATGGATCACAAAATGAGACACAGAATAAAGAAAACCGTTCTAATCAAACAGTTGAGTAAATTTTTGTTGCAGTGAAACTGTTCTGCTAATCGTGGATCAGATCGTCTACTCCCTGAGTAGTTGGTAACTCCCAAAATACCCAGCAGGACCCCTCAGCATTCCCAGTGAATGATCTGTAGTACATTTTAACTTCCAGTGGGAAATTCCCATTCTCCCTGTGATCCTCTGACAAAGTCTCCAACTTTCAGACATTTCTAGCTTACCTAACTGGACATTTATCCAGGAAATGTTAGCTGGCAAAATCCTAGCCTAACACCTGGGTAACTATACAATTGATTCCCCAACCAACCCTCCTGACTTCGCAACTCCACCACCCTAGCACCAACTCAATCCTGATTTCCCCTCCCCAAATCAGCCAATCGCTGATATTCCAACTCCACCCACAACCCATTCAACTCACCTATTTTCTCCTCCCGGTCCAGGAACTCCCCACCTACATCCATGACACCACCCACGCCCTCCACCAGAATTTCCGATTCACTGGTCCTCAACATCTCATCTTCACCATGGACGTCCAGCCCCTATATACTCGCATTCCCCATGCAGATGGCCTAAAGGCCCTCCGCTTCTTCCTTTCCTGCAGGCCCGACCAGTCCCCCTCCACTGACACCCTTATCTACTTAGCCGAACTCGTCCTCACCCTTAACAACTTCTCCTTCAACTGCTCCCACTTCCTACAGACAAAGGGGGTGGCCATGGGTACCCTCATGGGCCCAAGCTATGTCTGCCTCTTTGTAGGATACGTGGAGCAATCCCTCTTCCACAGCTACACTGGCCCCATCCCCCAGCTCTTTCTCCATTACATCGATGACTGTATCGGCGCCACCTCGTGCTCCCACAAGGAGCTCGAACAGTTCATCCACTTTACTAACACCTTCCACCCCAACCTTATGTTCACCTGGACCATCTCTGATACCTGTCTCTCTTTCCTGCACCTCTCTGTTTCCATCTCTGCCAACCATCTGGAAACTGATATCCATTTCAAGCCTACTGACTCCCATAGCTACCTAAAATACACATCCTCTCACCCACCTTCCCGCACAAATGCCATCCCCAATTTCCAATTCCTTCACCTCCACCGCATGTGCTCCCAAGATGAGGCATTCCACTCCCAGACATCCCAGATGTCCTCGTTTTTCAAGGACCGCAACTTCCCGTCCACAGTGGTTGAAAACGCCCTCAACTGCATCTCTCGCATTTCCCACAATTCATCCCTCACAACCCCTCCCGCAATAACAACAAAAACAGAATCCCCCTCGTCCTCACACAGCACCCCACCAACCTCCGGATTCAACGCATCATCCTCCACCACCTCCGCCATCTGACCCCACTACCAAGGATATTTTTCCCTCCCCACCCTTATCTGCCTTCCAGAGGGACCGCTCTCTCCGTGACTCCCTTGTCCGCTCCACACTCCCCACTAGCCCCACCTCACCCAACACTTTTCCCTGCAACCGCAGGAAGTGGCTACACCTGCCTGTACACCTCCCCCCTCACCCCCATCCCAGGCCCCAAGAAAATCTTCCACATCAAACAGATGTTCACCTGCACACCTGCTAATGTGGTATACTGTGTCCGCTGTTCCCGATGTGGCCTCCTGTACATCGGGAAAATCAAGCGGAGGCTTGGATACCACTTTGTGGAACGCCTACGCTTGGTTCACGACAAACGACTGCACCTCCCAGTCACAAACCACTTCAGCACCCCCTCCCACTCCTTGGATGACATGTCCATCCTGGGCCTCCTCCAGTGCCACAACGATGCCACCTGAAGACTGCAGGGAACCTTGCAGCCCAATGGTCTTAATGTGGACTTCACAAGCTTCAAAATCTCCCTACCCCCAACCTCATCCCAAAAACAGCCCAGTTCATCCCCACCTCCTTGACCTGTCCATCTTGTCTCCCAACTATCTGCTCCTCCCACGTCACTGACCAACCCCCACCCCCACCTCCTACCTACCAGCCTCATCCCCACCTCCTTGACCTGTCCGTCTTCCCTTGACTGACCAACCCCCACCCTAATTACTCACCTTTACTGGCTCCATCCCTGTCTCCTTGACCTGTCCGTCTTCTCTCCACCTATCTGCTCCTTTATCCACCTTCCATCCACCTCCCCCTCTCTCTCTATTTATTTCAGAATCCACACCCCCTCCCCCATTTCTGAAGAAGGGTCCAGACTCGAAACGTCAGCTTTCCTGCTCCTCTGATGCTGCTTGGCCTGCTGTGTTCATCCAGCTCTACACCTTGTCAACTCACCTAAGAATCTCCTCTGACCTCTACAATTCCACTATTGACACACTGACCACCTGCCTGAACCCTGAATCACCCAACCCTTGCTGGCCCCCCTCGAATCCTGCTTAACCTCCAAAAGACCCACCCTCACTACCTGCTCCTAGCTCACTTATATCACCAACTCTGCCCCTTTACATACTTGGCTCACCCATCCTATACACTGACACATCTACACATTCACCCATACATTTGTGTACACACACTAACTCACTGCAACATTCTGAGACATTTAAACATTGCTTACCAGATTGCACCAGTTAGTGCCAAAAATTGGCTGTGCCTTTTATGAAAATTCTCTCCATTGTTTCCTCCAAGGATGCCTCTGCTTTTTGAGTTTGAAAGTGTCTGTGTATTGGAAGACCAGCCTGAAAAATTGAAGGAAAGTAAATGGTTGTCTTTTTGTCTGGTTAGCATTGGGAAAAAAAGAGTTCTGGTACTGACAGGTAGATATGGGTGTCTCTAAAAATAGGGATGTTAAGAAGTTATGAAATAAAACTTTTGTAAACATTACTTCGTACAATGAATGCAACATTGTCACAAACATGAATCAATAGTCAGAAAATCTCTCATAACAATTGACTAAGAACTCTGAGGGACACAAAGAACCAGCTGCGTCCAAATATCCCACAACAAAAGTAGAGCGAATGAGAGGCATCATGACTTGCTCACTCTGCTTCTGGCAAATGCTTGGGACGTTCATGCTATTGCCCCCCAGACAGAGTTACTTCCCCTGCCAGTTCTCATAACACTAACACCATCATCATTTTGGAGCCAAGTGTTATGGCTGATCTACTGTACACTTCGCCGAATGTGTAGAGTTAGAAGAATAGAGAGGGGATGTACAGAAAAAGTCACAACTGTCGGATTGATTAATAGAGAGAGAGAGAGGAAGAGAAAAAAAGCAAAATGTGTAAGACAGGGGTGGGAACTTTGAAACTAGAGAAGTGCTTTTATTTTAAACTCATGAGTGACTCATTTTTGTTTCAGAAAATGGTAGCGACCTTCAAGAGGGTTGCCCCAGGTTATGAGAAAAATACACCTGTATCTCTATTAATACTTTTCCATTCAAGTGTGATAAACCAATTCATCTATTTTACACATTCTAGGCAATTAACTAATCTCAAGTGAACTGAACGGTCAATTAGTATTTCAAATTAATATAAAGACAAGTCCACAAGTTACTGTGCTGATCAAACTGTTCAAACAAACCAAAGACAAGAATGAAGTAAGCAATGCATTTACCTAAAACTTATATTGAATGTAAATGGCTTGAGTTTTGGAAAGTTCTTGTGGATATTTTGATAAGAATGTTTCATCACTCTATGTGTCATGGTCTCCATCAACCTCACCAACAGTCTCTATCAAAGCTTGCTGTAGCAGTTCAGCCCACGGACTTAAAGAGAACAGATTTAAATTTGGAAGATAAGTAACCTCCAATGCCCCTCCATGTCCCAACTAGATGTCATAGGTTTGATGCAATTTTAGTGAACAGTTTCCTCTTGCAATAATCCTCCTACATTTTCTACAAACAGAAGTAGCATCGTCTAGAAACTGAATGTTTCAGCCCTCCAGTCTCCTGTGGAGACCATAAAGCATTTTAGGCTTAACTGCTGAATTAGCCTTTGAACTGCCTAGAATCCATGACTGATTATGTTGGATGTAAAAAAATGGATATTGATGGTACAATGTTCACTACAGCAGTGTCACCTCTGGATTGAATGATCTATAGGCAATTATTCACATTTCACAAACAAAATTTCACTGACTTCATGAATATATACATAGTTGCAAGTCAAAAGCAAAAATATCTCCTAGATGCTATTTCTGTCAGAACTGAGTGACATGTCGATCTTCCCTTTAGTTTTACAATTTATAGATATTAATTTACAGTTATACATAAAGCAACTTCTATCTACATCTATATACAATGGTAATACTACACAAATTACAACAATTAGCTAGAACCTTTAACTATCTCTTCCATTAAATCCATTGTGACATTGTCAACATAAGATCAATTTCATTTTGTAATTTCATTTCAAAGTAGTCTCTTCATCCATTTAATGACTAGATATTGTATTTCATCAGTGTGTTATTCAAACTGAAAGGAAATGAAATGTTAATAAAATTATTAACAAATATAAACACTTGAACATGCTATTCTAAAGATTGCCATATTTCGAATACTTACATTTCAGTAGGCCATTAAAAATCATTACAGTAAATCCATACCTTAAGTTCTGCCTTTTTAAGTTGTTTGATTTATTGTCAATTGATTAATGGAATGGGTATTTATGTTTAGCACAGCTCAGGTGGTGTAATCTGTTCAACACCATTTTTGACAGCCTAATACACCCACTTACCTACTCTCCTGCTTGTTGTACATGAGTCTGAAGAAGTGTGAAATGAGTTAATATTGAGGAGTGCCACAAGCGCCACACACTATGATGATTTCACAATGACTTGTGGACAAAATGACTTAGGATCTCAAAGGAGTGAGACCTAATACCTGTTCCCCTTAAAGCCTCTATAGCAATGTCTATCATAGCAACTTAACCTGTCACTAGTCGCTAACATGCAATAAATTTTATCTTCTTAATTACTATTAGTTTTCCTCTACCAAACGAAGCCAGATAGACTCTGTAGTTTCAAACAAAGTGAAGGCAGCAACCTCCATCATAAGCATACAGCTCATACAGCGTTGTGAGCTGGCATGCCATTACAATGCTGCTTGTGACTCGCCTCCATCACCCTACAACTCTCTGCTGCTCTCATTCTTCCCACTTCTCATCACACACCTCCCACAGCCTCACTCACAGATGAGAGTTCTGGAGAGAGAAACAGTGAGGGAGAGAGTTAGCAACGAGGGAGTTGGAAGGATTGGCAATCAGCAGAGAAGGCGACTGAAAGGCAAAAGAGTTCATGTTTTCCTTCATATTTATATATTTATTTTATTATGAAAGTTAATTCATTTTTAAAAGTTATTTTGCTGAAGAATATAGCAATTTAGCAATGTACAGTATTTAATCTTACAAGGTATAATGTTTCAGTTTATTTTCGTTGATGAGAAACATCCCACATGACCTAAGTAAAACTTTTACATTCATCGTAATGGGAAAATAGAAAAGTTCTGATCACCTAACATTGTTTCTTTTAAAGTTGTAATTTTGAGGAACATTAACCAAGGAATTACTGTACTTGGAAATGTTTTAACATCTTCCCTAGAGAAAAGTCAGCCTCTTTTATCAACCATATGGTGCACTAGAGGGTTTACAAAAGCAAAGATGCTTTCCTTAGGTCAGAAGTAACATCCCTCCCTCACTTAGTGAGGTCACAGGACACAAATATATGCTTCTGCTTGCCAGAAGAGTAAATAAACAAAGAGTTTCAAACTATAAGTGATCAAATATCAAGATTAACTTTGTGAAAGGATAATTAAGGTTGTTTTTGTTTTATTCTTTTTAACTTATTTTCCTTTAGTCCAACTTCAACATAATTTTTATTCATAATCATAGATTATAAGCAAAACAACTTTAGTTGAATCACAAACAACAACTCTCTAATAAAAGCATCTGAGTAAAAGCTATCTCTGAAACAGCATCAATTTACTGCATTTAATTTAAACTCAGACCTGCGCAACAGCATTTTATGAAAGCTGTGTTCATAATTCAATGTTACCTTTCTAAAATTAATAGAAGACATCAATGTATAAAGGACCTTGACAGATGAGGACTGTCAAGAAATATATTCGAACTCCTTGAACAATTTAAAAACAGGCTTAAATGAGAAACAACTTGAAAAGTCATCCCTTCATTCCCAGCGCAACTTTTCAAAACAAAAAGGGAAGGTGAAAATATTCTAAAACATGATTCAGGATTTGCTTTGTTAAAAGGGTTAACAGCTGCCGTCATGTTGCAGAGTATGAGGAAGCTTAATAAACAAATGTAGGAATAGAAATAGGGCCGACATTTCAATGATTCTACCCTATCTTCTTGCCCTATCGGTGGCAGAGTACACATTGCAATGCACTGATAGAGAAACAACATGACCCATTGCTGTTTACAAGGTCAGAGCAGGATCAGACATGTAAATATTTCAGACAGGTGCCCATATTGTATCTGTGTGCCTTGAGCACTGCTAAGTTGGGCGGGGTATGGGGGGGTTGTGGGAGAGTGGAGTGAAATCAGAATGAAATATTGTCTTGGAAACTCGTGTAGATTAGGAGAGCAAGACCAGCTAAAAAGCTGGTCAGCTCAAGGGCAGAATTCTGTCTTCAGGTGTGTTCCAAGTCCTGTGTTCAGCCTGCAAATCCTTTAGGTTTCACATGGGATTTCAGCAAGTTGCTGACATCTTACAGATTCAAAAATCGGTGAGCAAATCCAATAGATGACATCATACTCCTTGATCTCACTTCATTTCTAAATGTCAAGCCTCCAGATAAGTTGTTACTACCTCAGTGTGAACTACTTTAGTCAGATTTATAGACAAAGATCTTGAATTATTAGGTTCTCCCGTGTTTTCTGATCCACCAAAGCTACAATTCCTAGATGACTGCTCGAAAGGTGCCACTGCAAAGAAATCCATCTATTTAACTTAATTCCACTCCCTCTTACATTCAACAAAATGACTGTGATTGAAAATCTAATACCAATTAGAAAAACATTAAGAATATAGCATAATGGAGGTAACTTATATCAATGCACCACTGTATGATTCCTTTCTTTCTCCCCATTAACTATAGGGTATGCCAAGATTCCCCTGAAGAAAGATTGCAGGAGTGGATATCATTCTATCACGTGCTGTTAATTTTACTATATATTCACTAAATTCAGTTAACTTCATAACCTCTGCGTGCAGACCTCCTTCATTCTTTTTGCAGTCAAGGTGCTGGACAACACGCCTTGATATCATCCATTGCCTTTGTTGAGGGAATGAAAATCTAGGTTTAGTTTTCCACAGTAACAGAGATTCCAGGGACCTTTAAAGCTGGATTGTGAGGGCTAGATACAGAGGACCTGCCCCCAAATCCAACAGATCCGAGTAGAGGAAAGGCAGCAGGATGTGGCACAGACAAGGGAAACCAGAACTCAGCAGGGCCATTTGAAGTCAGTACTGCATTAAAACACAACCATTTTCACTGGAACTTATCCTGCAGTGAGTGTTATGATCTTTTAGAGTATGAATAAATGTTCATGGAGATGGATATGATTTGAAGAGCCGCCAATCTCTAAAGTTATTTAAATAGCCATCCCTTTATGATATTGTAGAAAATATCTGCTGTGTGTCTGGGAATTGATAGAAATCTGTGCTCGCAGTTTCAATAGCTGGTTGTTAACATATCTCTAAGAAGCATTCTGGCATTATTACTGCTTGACTGCATTCCACATCTTTCATTCTCACAGTCAGTGTAGCTGCAAGGTTGATTGAAAGCTCAGAAACAATATTAAAGATTAACTTTATTGTGGTCGTATAAATACAAGTACTTTTTTTTTTAAAGGGATTAGGCACTTGATGAGCGTAAATGTAATGAATAGGCTTTCATGAAATAACTTTTTTTATATGTGAAGTCAGTTGCACATATTTAAAACAATGCATTATTTCATGCCAGCATGGCTCCTGAGATGATGCAACGATGGATACCTGGGTAGGTTTGCTTGGAGACTGCAAGGACAAAAAGTAGGCAATGGGAGCTTTAGATGGTACCAAGTTGCATAGGAGGTACCCAGTATATGAGAGAATCAGTTGGCAAAAGTTGGAATGTAAAAACATGACAAGTGCAAGACAGATAAGGGGAGACAAGAAATGAGGCTGAGTGCCTAATATTTAATGAAGCAACTAGGACAAATTCCAAAAAATCAATGTGAGCCTTTTATGTAACGCATTTCAGCACTCACCGGCCTTTGTGACTGCTTCTAATCTGCAAACAGGGTGTTGGGACTGATTCCATCCAGCACCTCTCTCTCCTAGAGCAAATACTCTGCCATTCACGGCATTTTCCCTCGCTGTCAATGTGAGTGACAAACTGATAGATTCCCCAACCCTACACACCTGCTTCCAAACCACAGCTCCAGGCACTATTTCCTTTTAATTCTTCTTAATAGTTTCTCCATCATATCAACCAACCCACAAGTGCTTTTTTTTTTAATCTTTCATTTTTCTTTCCTGTATCCTTTTGTAATCTCCACTTCTTGGTTGTATTTTCTCCATTGATCTCAAATGAAGTCAGTACATCAATCCCGATGCCAGAATTGCATGTTGTCATTTTACCTTTTCTAATGCTGATGGTCATTTATCTCATCAGTCTCAGCTTGTTGCTTTTGCTTCTCAATAATGAGAAATGTTTTAAAGAACTGCATCAATTGAGGCATAATTGGGACAACTATCCATCCTCAGGTGTTTTTTCTGTGTTATTGGAAAAACATCTAGTGATATGTAGTGAATATAGACTGAAGACAACAAGTAAGAAAAAGAGACAACAAATAGAAGCTACTATTGGAGGCGTTTAATGAGAAGAAATAACAAACTGGTGACCTTGAAAACATGCGTGACTTTGCAATTAATTTATCATTTTCTCTTCATGTTGATGACTACCCCGCTTCCTGTTCACCAGCCTTACCCAATGCTCTTAGTTTGAATGTGGGAACATAACTAGTTGGCCAGCAGCCTTACAGAATCATTCCACATTGGAATCCCTCACTCCCTCACTCTAATCAGCAGGCAAAGGGCAAGTCCTGCCTTTGTAAACACAGAAAGATTCCTATGGAATTCCTAGTTTTAAAAGAAATATACTAGTTGATTTTGGAAATAAATTAAGCTCAGATTAATTATATAAATTCATCATTACATGTCACAAACATGTCACATGGAAAATATAGAGATATGTATAACTATGTATTTACAACACATGTTCAATAATACGGAAAATCATATCTAATGATATCTTGATACATATGCATTCTGTAATTCAAACATAATTCCAGGTTGAAATAAAATACATGAGCTACATGCATGATATAAGAAGCCAGTTTCTGAATTCTATGCTCATTTTTGTCAAGGTACTGTTTTACTGATTAACTACATTTCAGGATTACAGTTATGAATCATGTTTTATTCCTGTCCACTGGAGAATGTCTAGAATCTTGACATAAACATTTTCAATTTCATTATCTTTTTTGCAGCCAAGTAACACCAGTATCCATTCCCGTAATATCTTCTTGCTGCCCTCACCTACCCCCCCCAAAGCATAAACATGATCTCATCACATAAATGGAATTTAAATGTCAAAAGGTTTCCAGAACATCATCATGCAAAATCCAATGTGCTTTTCAACCATTTGTTTTTTTGCATGTTTTTCTACTTCTAGTGAACGTTCCACTTAAACCAGAGAATCTGAGAAACTCGGAATGCCTGTTGCCATTGTGGCCTGCAGATTATTGATATTCATTCCGGTTTCAGTCAGAAAAGTTTTTTTTTAAAATCTGTTTTAGGCTGTTCATCATCTCTAGGCTCAGGGGATGTTTCTGGCCTGTCTGGGCAGGAAAGAGCTGCTATCTGTGAAGCCTCATGACTGATGCATTCTGTAAGTGGCCACATCCAACCCTAGTTAACTCAAAGTTGTAACAAATATAACTGTCAGGCCTTGAAACTGTTGTAGACATGGCAAAGAACAAAACACATCTGGACATCCTACCAAACCAAAGTTCATTTAGGAACCAGAGCTCCCAGTGATATTCCCTAAAGCATAGAAGGTTCATTTTGCAAAGCAAATATGCTTTTGCAGATAACTAAAGAATGGATTAATCCTTCTTGGATTGTGTGCACTACCAGCCCCTACATCGCATTCCTCCCTTGTGCACACAATATGCAATGCAGTGTGACAGGAGCATTCTAATAGGTTAGAGATATTGATTTAGGATTTAACCTCCTCTTCCAAAATATGATTCAAGATGGGGAGGAGGACAGTCATTGAACCAGGCAGGAATGTGCCAGGAAGTGCCCCCATGTCTAACTGCCTCAGCCCCAAATAAGCGTGGCACCAAAAAACCATGGGTAATGTTCTACCTGACTGCTGTTTGAGACTATTAAGTGGGCAATTAATACCTGCTTAAGGGCCTCATTCCACCACTATTGAAATTCATCCAGCAACAGGCAGTGCATTTCTCATGCAAGAAGCTAGAACAAGCTCCTGGGGTTGGGTGAGGGCTTGTCCTTGCCTTTCAGGCACTGTGCCCTTGATTCAGGGACCAAGCGTTGGAAAGACGGGAAGTCCACTGGGAGCCACCCTTTGCCCTTTCCATGATGTCCACTCCCTGCCAACCAGTGACACCCACTCCCCATGTCCCCATCCCACCTTAACTCACCTGTGGTCTGGGTCCTGGGAGTCTGGTTGGATGCATTCCCAGCAATTCTTATCACTGCCCAGTGTCACTGACAACAACGGGAAGCCCAGGAAGGTAAGCCATTGGGCATTAAGTAACTGACTGGCATTTAACAAAGGTGGGACCTTTCCCAACTGAGGAGCTGTGGCTCTATGAGTGGCTGTGCAACCAGGGTGTGAGAGCCCCGTTGCCTGAATTAAATCCCACCACTATTGTAACCTTTGTCTTCATAGTTTAAGACAATATTTCATTTAATGAAAATATTTAATTATTTTCAGAAATGGAACTGTGTCTATATAGTGTTAAAAAAGATTAGTCACTTGACACAGATAGATAGGATCAGTCCTTCTACTCTTTTCCTCTAACACTGGCATTGGTCTTTTCTTTCTCCTGGTCAATATCAAGAAGTTTCCAATACAATGCACTTGTCTTCTCTTAAGGATCTGTTAACTCTTATATTTTGATGTCTATACCATTTGCCAATTAGGACTGATTTTTGCCTAACAGGTTTTCTCATGCTGTCATGCCAAGTTTGCCTCATTTCTACCTAACCCACCTCCATAGACTGCCTCTTGTCTGACACTAGCCGATTCCACCACTTATTGTAGCTGGATGAATGTGCTACTACCTGAATATCCCAGAATAGACTGGCATCCTTGGCACTGGTGCCATCTTGCAACCTTGACTGAAGACTTGGCTGATTGTTGGCTCTCTGGAGTTGCCCTTCACTGGCAATGTAGCAGCACAGGAGCCACAAACCTACACTGCTCATGGCACATCGCTGGCACACTGGCGCTGCCTCATGCAGATACCTCCACTTTCTTGCACCAATCACTGGTAAACCACCAGGCCAAAACAGTGAACTTGTCCTTAACCACATGCCTTCTCTAAGTCACCGATACTTTCTTCCCCAATTCCCCTACAAACCACCATCTCATTGCCCAGTGGTGGATCATCACATACAGGGAAGCATTCAAACAATGCCAAAGACTATCTTTTATCTGCAATCAACAGAAGCAAACAGAAACAAAATCAAACAGAATGTAAGTAAATTGCTTGCACACTTTCAAACAATGATTTTATAGTCAATGATTGTTTGCAGTACTCAGCTCTCATCTTCTGTATCAGGTCCCACATGGCTTGCGTTGCCCAAGACAACTAAGTTCAGTCACATACAAGATGACCTTCTCCTCATCTTTTTCCAAAATATCCTCATGTTTCTCCATGCTGCTTGCATTGTCTCAGTCCCTCAGTATTTATCACATCCTCTTTTCGCCTGCTCCAATTATGTAGAGCACAGCAGATCAGGCCACTTGCACATAAATGGAATGGAATGGAATCCCTTCCCATTGATGAACTCCCCAGCGTTGTGATATGGCCCTCTCACTGTGCAGTTAATAGTAACCTACTCCTTGGAGAAGCCAGTTAAGCTGCTGAATCCTATTGCCCAGGCAGGAACACTGACCTCTTCATCAAGAAATGAAATGAACTCGTGTGATCTTACCCAGATAGTATCAGTAACTGTCTTGATGTGTTTGTAGGTGCATAACTGAGAGATCCCATACAGGTCACCAGTGAATCCTGGGAGGAGCCAGTTGCATAGAAGTTCAAAGCAGTTGTCAGCTTCACACCCATCGGGAGTTGATGTCCTCCCACTCCTTCAGGTCACATGAGACTGGCACAGCTCCATCACAGTGCCGCAGGGCCGGTCGAACGTATGCCAACACTGTGCTTTGCTCATTCTGTGGAAATAGCTTTGAGGATGAAAGACTCTGGTCTCCTGAGCCTCTGATGCATCCTGAGGGGCCCTGAAGCTGTGACCACCTCCTCTGCTGGAGGCTCCTCACTGTTAAGAAGCAGAGTTCAACCTAATTAAAACCAAAATATCCAGAGAAGCTTCCCTCACCATTTAATCTGTTAAAGGAAGTGTGAAAAGTGGTATAACCTGCCTCTCACCCCCAGACTCTGTTTTAAAGGGCAGGTTAAATAAAATGAACTCCTAATAGTCTCTCTATTATCAACAAGTAACAATTTATTTATTTAACTCTAACAGTGAACAAATTAACAGAACTACAAACAAACCAAACAATTTCCCCCTTAACTATTCCTGAATAAAATAAAATTCTAATGGTATGCTGTTCCAATAAATACAAGGGCCACTTATATAAAATAAAATAATAATTAAATGAATTAAAACTTAATCTCTCAAAATTACAGCCAGGATGCATCATGCAGAATGCTTGATCCCTTCTCTGCTGTTCTTCCATCAGGAACTCCTTTCTCCATCAAATTCTTGTGTCAGGAATATTAGCTAAGAGTGCCGCTGTACCTTAAGTCAGATGATGGTTTTCTGAGAGTTCAGAGAATTCCGTGAGAGCCAATGATTTTCTCTTTAAGGCTGCTGGTCGTTAAGTCTAACACATGGCAGTTGTTTTCACATCAATTTTCAAAACCCCTTTTCTTTTATACTCTTGATGACCTATCAATTTCTTACAATAGGATTCGTCCTAGGTTGTCAAAACCATCAGATTTACATTTAATTGGTTTTTAGTTTCTAAGTGCCTAGTTTAAATTAATTGGCTGATTTTCAAACTGATTGTCTTAACAACAAAACAAACTACTACCTGGCCTGTTAACCACACAGCCTTTTGATGCGATCTTTTCATTTCAGGATCTCTCTGTGCACCTGCACTTTTTTTTTATTCCAAACCTAGAAAAACACATCATCTTTTAAAGGCACAATGCACTCTTCCCCTCTATCATTTTACAAGCATCAAATACTCTACCCAACTTCACAACACTCACCTGCTGCAGTGTTCTGGTTGCATCACCTGGGTTTGCTAACACATTGAATCCATTTCCACCTGTCTTCACTTTCTCAGCAAGGCAACTGACTGAAGAGTATCCCACCTGCAGCTGGATCCATCATTGCTGCTGGCATGGACTTGTTTTGGGAATGTAAAGAACAGAAGAGGCTCCTAGCATGGAGAAGAGTCAATCCGGTGTACCCTGCCAATTTCAGTTACACACAGTCCTCCATACAATGAGACATCCCTGGCAAGGAGGGTCATGTATCAATTTATCACAGCTGTTTGAAATAGGCACTTACATGGTGGAGTTATTCTATCAACTGAGTCACAAATACATAGCCGTGTACATGAGCTTTGACCCCTTCCAATCCCAGCCCCACAGCAAACATGAAAGTTGTCACTGTAAACAACATGCAAAGACTTACAGTACAGGTAGAAAGGGATTTAGTTCCGAGCCCCACAGCAACTCTGGAAGTCACCTAAGAACTGTGGTAGTCGTTGCCAGTATCCACCTTTTTAAAGTTGGTTGCAATAAATTCTGCTTCATTGAGATGTTGCAAGTTGCGTGGACCAACGACATGGTGGATATCACAAATACTTGTACACTGCATTCATTTCCGAATCACCATCATATGCTTGCAAATGACTTGAAGCCACAGTTTGAAAGCACATGATTGTAGATTAACAGTAGGAACTCAGCTCAGAGGACGCCCTCAGCATGTGCCTCAATCTGGTTGCAGCCCTTCCTCCTGCCACCCCCCACCCCAACTTCACTATGAGCTGCCATGTCCCATGTCCTGGCAGTATCCAGTCAGCCCATCTTTCCATCAATTCCCCATTATGGACACCCACAATATTGAACTGCACCTCCAACTTTCCTGTTTGGCCTCGGAGCCGCAGCACTATAGTTTGATGATGGCCCATTGTGTGCTGTTCATTTCCCTTGTAAAGACCATATATTTTTATTTTTCTGTATTTTTGATTGTGGACTGAAATGGGAAAAAATGCTGTTTTCAAAACCAAAAACTGAAGGATTACTGCAGTGATACTATGAGCAAGTCACCTAACAGTCATTGTAAGTACTGTTGACACAACCTGCTGGTTTAAAGCATAAGTGAAAGTGTAGTTTGCAGATGAGTTAGAACTAAAGGCTATGTACAAATGGAAGTTCAGCCAGCAACAAGCAACTAATTGGTCTGTGGTCTAGAAACCAGTTATTGATGACAAAGGCCTTTTGCTTGCTAACAATAATGTGATATGTTCCCAGGTAGTTGAACAGATCAAGACTGTGAACAAGATAGTGAGCATCTATCAGCTCCCTGCAGGTTCTAGATCTGTCTCTGTTCTCTGCAGTAAAAGCCACTTTAAGCCTGAAGAAGGCCAGTTTGCTTTTCCTTCAATGGTCGATGTAGGCAGTGTGTTTTAAGTGATAAGCTTTTATAAATATGAACCAGTCAACCTGAGCCTCCTAAAAACAAGTAAAAGCATTCAGAGAAGGAAGACTGAGAAGCAACATTCTGATCAACACAAGAGTCATTTTAACAAATCATCCAAACAGGGACAACTGAACTGCTGTCCCTGATTTCCCTCTGCCAATAACATCCATGAATTTTTCCTGTCTGTATGTGCGTGTAAGGAGAATTTATAAAGTTTTAATTAATAGAGTTACGTGGCTCATAATTCCTTATGTGTAGCTAAAGTCTACTTGTAACAAATAATGATTCTTACGAAGGTCTGTGTTTTGTGTCAACCTGGATTTAAAAGATAGGTAAATTGGGAACTCTGCTTACTTTTTAAAATCTTTTAAGTTTTTTTTTAATGACTGTGAATAGCAGGCCTTGATTTCAGGCTTGCTACTGTAGTGAGACAATAGCTGGTTGAAGCCATCTTGGTTGTCACTGCATATTGCTCTCCTCTTGTAGCCTTCCATGACCCCCTATTTTTTACCAGCTAAGTCTCTTATATCTCGAGTCATAGACTTATACAGCATAGAAACAGACCCTTCGATCCAACACATCCACACCAACCAGACATCCCAATCTGACCTAGTCACATTTGCCAGCATTTGGCCCATATCACTCTAAACCTGTCCTATTCATATACCTGTCCAGATGCCAAATCCGTGTTGTAATTTTACCCACCTCCACCACTTCCTCTGACAGCTCATTCCATATACGTACCAGCCTCTGCATGTAAAAGTTGCCTTTCAGGTCCTTTCTAAACATTTTTCCACTCACCTGAAATCTATGCCCTCTAGTTTTAGACTCACCCACCCGAGGAAAAAGACCTTGGCTGTTCACCCTATCCATGTCCCTCGTGATTTTATAAACCTCTATAAGGTCATCCCTCAGCCTCCGATGCTCCAGGAAAAAAAGCCCCAGTCTATTCAGCCTCTCCCTATAACTCAAACCCTCCAGTCCCGGCAACATCCTTGTAAATCTTTCTGCACCCTCTCAAGTTTAACAACATCTTTCTTGTAAAAGGGTGACCGGAATTGTATACAATCTTAAAAGTGCCTCACCAATGTCCTGAACAGCTGCAACATGACGTCCCAACTTCTTTATTTAATGTTCTGACCAATGAAGGCAAGCATGCAAAATGCCTTCTTCACTACCCTGTCTACCTGCTACTCCAATTTCAAGGAACTGTTCTCCTACACTCTTAGGTCTCTTTGCTCAGCAATACTGTGGTACATAAGGAGCAAGAGGGTAACTAGAGAAAGGGTTGGCCCGCTCAAGGACAAAGGAGGGAAGTTATGCGAGTGAGATTCTTAATGAATACTTTGCGCCGGTATTCACTGAGGAGAGGGACATGAGGGATGTTGAGGTTAGGGATAGATGTTTGATTACTCAAGGTCAAATCGGCATAAGGAGGGGGGTTTTCTAAAAGGCATTAGGGTGGACAAGTCCCCAGGTCCGGATGGGATCTATCCCAGGTTACTGAGGGAAGCGAGAGAGGAAATAGATGGGGCCTTAACAGATATCTTTGCAGCATCCTTGAGCACGGGTGATGTCCCGGAGGACTGGAGAATTTCTAATGTTGTCCCCTTGTTTAAGAAGGGTAGCAAGGATAATCCAGGTAATTATAGACCGGTGAGCCTGACGTCAGTGGTGGGGAAGCTGCTGGACAAGATACTGAGGGATAGGATCTATTTACATTTGGAAGAAAATGGGCTTATCAGTGATAGGCAGCATGGTTTTGTGCAGGGAAGGTCATGTCTTACCAACTTGATAGAATTCTTTAAGGAAGTGACAAAGTTGATAGATGAGGGAAGGGCTGTAGATGTCATATACATGGACTTCAGTAAGGCGTTTGATAAGGTTCCCTATGGTAGGCTGATGGAGAAAGTGAAGTCGCATGGGGTCCAGGGTGTACTAGCTAGATGGATAGAGAACTGGCTGGGCAACAGGAGACAGAGAGTTGTAGTGGAAGGGAGTTTCTCAAAATGGAGAACTGTGACCAGTGGTGTTCCACAGGGATCAGTGTTGGGACCACTGTTGTTTGTGATATACATAAATGATCTGGAGGAAGGTATAGATGGTCTGATTAGCAAGTTTGTAGATGACACTAAGATTGGTGGAGTAGCAGATAGTGAAGGGGACTGTCGGAGAATGCAGCAGAATATAAATAGATTGGAGAGTTGGGCGGACAAATGGCAGATGGAGTTCAATCCAGGCAAATGCGAGGTGATGCATTTTGGAAGATCCAATTCAAGAGCGAACTATACGGTAAATGGAAAAGCCCTGGGGAAAATTGATGCACAGAGAGATCTGGGTGTTCAGGTCCATTGTACCCTGAAGGTGGCAATGCAGGTCGATAGAGTGGTCAAGAAGGCATATGGCATGCTTTCATTCATCAGATGGGGTATTGAGTACAAGAGTTGGCAGGTCATGTTACAGTTGTGTAGGACTTTGGTTCGACCACATTTGGAATACTGCGTACAGTTCTGGTCGCCACATTACCAAAAGGATGTGGATGCTTTGGAGAGGGTGCAGAGGAGGTTCACCAGGATGTTGCCTGGTATGGAGGGCGCTAGCTATGAAGAGAGGTTGAGTAGATTAGGATTATTTACATTAGAAAGACAGAGGTTGAGGGGGGACCTGATTGAGGTCTACAAAATCATGAGAGGTATAGACAGGGTGAATAGCAAGAAGCTTTTTCCCAGGGTGGGGGACTCAATTACTAGGGGTCACTATTTCAAGGTGAGAGGGGAAAAGTTTAAGGGAGATACACATGGAAAGTTCTTTACACAGAGGGTGGTGGGTGCCTGGAACGCGTTGCCAGCGGAGGTGGTAGAGACGGGCACAATAGCGTCATTTAAGATGCATCTAGACAGATACATGAATGGGCAGGGAACAGCAGGATACAGATCCTTGGAAAATAGGTGACAGGTTTAGATAGACAATCTGGATCGGCGCAGGCTTGGAGTGCTGAAGGGCCTGTTCCTGTGCTGTAATTTTCTTTGTTCTTCGTTGTTCTACTCCCCAGGGCCTTACTATTACCTGTATAAGTCCCTCCCTGATTTGCCTTACCAAAATACAACACGTCACGTTTATCTAAATTAAAATCATTCTGCCACTCCTCGGCCCTTTGACCATCTGATCAAGGTCCTGTTGTGCTCAGACAATCTTCTTCGCTGTCCACTACAACTCTAATTTTCCTACCTCCCCCTACCTTCCCCAGGCCCCATCCCTCCTCTCTATTTATTTTGGAGCTCCCTCCCCACTCCCCACTTCTGAAAAAGGGTCCTGACCCGAGACATCAACTTTCCTGATCCTCTGATGCTGCCTGGCCTGCTGTGTTCCTCCAGCTCCACACTGCGTTACCTCTGACTCCAGCATCGACAGTTCTTACTATCTCTAATTTTAGTGTCGGCTGCAAAGTTACTAACTATACATCCTGTATTCACATCTAAATCATTTATATAAATGATAAAAAGCAGTGGAACTAGCACTGATCCTTGTGGCACACTGTTTGTCACAGGTCCCCAGTCCAAAAAGCAACTCTCCACCACCACACTCATTCTCCTACCTTCAAGCCAATTTTGTATCCAATTGCCTAGCTCCCCCAGATCTCATGTGATCAAACCTTACTAACCAGTCTACCATGCAAAATCTTGTCAAATACTTTGCTGAAGTCCATGTAGAAAACATCTACCATTCTGCCTTAATCATTCTTCTTTGTCACCTCTTCAAAAAGTTCAATCAAGTTAGTGGGACATGACTTCCCACGCACAAAGCCATGTCGACCATCCCTAATCAGTCCTTGCCTTTTTAAATGCATGTAAATCCTGTCTCTCAGAATTTCATCCAACAACTTACCACTACTGATACAAGGTTTACCAGTCTGTAGTTCCCTGGCTTTTCCTTACAGTCTTTTTAAAGTAATAGCGTCACGTTAGCCAACTTCCAAGTTTCCAGCACATCCCCTGTGGCTGTCGATGATACAAATATCTCAGCAAGGGGCTCAGCAATCTCTACTCCAGATTTCCATAAATTTCTAGGAAACACCTGATCAGGTCCTGGGGATTTATCTACCTTTCCATGTTTTAAGACCTCCAGCACCTCCTCTTCTGTAATACGAACTCTTTTCAAGACAACACTGTTTATTTCCACAAGTACCCTAGCTTCCATATTCTTTTTCATGGTAAATACTGACTCAAAGTATTCATTTAGTATCTCAACCATCTCCTGTGGTTCTACACACGGACAGCCACGTTGATCTTTAAGGGGCCGTTTTCTCTCCCTAGTTACTCTTTTGTCCTTAATATACTTACATAATCTGTTTGGATTCTCCTTAATGCTATTTGCCCAGGCTATCTCATGTCCCCTTTTTGCCCTCCTGATTTCCCTCTTTAGTACACTCCTACTGCCTTTATACTCCTCTAGGAGTCCACTCGATCTGAGCTGTCTATACCTGACGTAGGCATTCTTGTGTTCTTTCACCAGAGCCTCAATTTCTCCAGTCATCCAGCATTCCTTACACCTACCAGCCTCGCCCTTCAAACTAACAGGAACATACTATCTTTGAACTCTTGTGATCTCATTTTTGAAGGCCTCCAACCTCCCAACCATTCCTTTACCTGAAAATAGCTTCGCCCAATCTTTTGAAAGTTCCTGTCTAATACTGTCAAAATTGGCCTTATTCCAATTTAGAACTTTAACTTTATCCTTTTCCATAACTATTTTAAAACTAACAAAATTGTGATAATTTGCCCCAAAGTTCTCCCCCGCTGACACATCCGTAACTTGCCTTATTTCCCAACAGAAGGTCAAATTTTGCTCCTCCTCTCGTAGGAATATCCATACATTGAGTAAGAAAGTTTTCTTGTACACACTTAACAAATTCCTCTCCATCCAAGCCCTTAACTTTTTGGCAGTCCCAGTCTACATGTGGAAAGTTAAAATCTGAGATCTCCTTGTATATTTGCTTCTCAATTTCCCACTGACAACTGGGGGACCTGTAATACAATCCCAACAAGACGATCTGCCCTTTCTCATTTCTCAGTTCTACCCATATTACTTCACTGGATGATCTCCCAAGAATATCCTCCCTAAGCACGGCCGTAATGTTATCCTTAACTAAAAATACCATTCTCCCTCCTCTCTTGCCTCCCTTTCTATTCTTCCTATAACATCTATATCCCAGAACATTAAGCTGTCAGTTCTGTCCTTCCCTGAGCCACATTTCTGTAAAAACTATGATATCCCAATTCTATGTTCCCAACCATGCCCTAAGTGCATCTGCTTTATCTGTCAGGCTTCTTGTATTGAAGTAAAAACAATTTAATTTTTCAGTCTTTCTCATTCTCCAACTTGACTATTTACCTTGCTCCTCTTAGTGATTGGAATGAGGGCCAGATAGATCCATCGACTATGAGATCCTTGATTGGAGTTGTTAACCTGGGCCGATCAGGGAGCCCTGGCTGACAGATAAACAGGAGATTCAGAGGGTCTCCTCATTCTAGGAACTGGTAATGAGCTGCTGGTCGGAGCCCATGTATTATGCACATGAAAATAAAGGGTGACTTGGTGATGGGATACCAGCAGTTATTTCATGCTGCTTACCTACTGTACCAGCCTCAGTCTTTTCTCTCTTCTCAGTATCATCCCAGCCCCACCCCTTCCCCCCCTTACTAGTTTAAAGCCTCCCAAGTAGCACTGGCAAATCTCCCCACAAGAATATTGGCCCCCTTCCAATCCAGGTGGAACCTATCCCTCTTATGTTGGTCATTTCAATCCCTGAATAGATCCCAATGGTCCAAATATGTGAATCCTTGTCCTCTGCATCAGATCCTCAGTTACACATTCATCCATTTTATCCTCTTATTCCAACTATCACTAGCACATGGCATTGGTAGCAGTCCAAATGTTACTACCCTCAGGGACCTACTTTTTAATCTCCTGCCTAGTTTCCTATATTGTCTCTGCAGAGCCTCATCCCTTTCCCTACGTATGTCATTGGTACTAAAGTGCACAATGACCTCATGCTGGTCACTGTCCCTTCCAAAACTTGACCCCGGCACCATGGAGGTAACATACTACCCTGACGTCTCGCTGATGGTCACAGAAACATCTGTCTGTGCCCCACACTAGAGAATCCCCTATTACAATTGGAACTTCACATACTCATCATTACAATAACATGGCTGCCAGTGCTATACTCCCCCGACAGACCTAAAAACAAACACCATCTCTGTCACTGTCCTTGATCTCTCTTCATTTCATGCCTCTGTCTCCCCTCCCCGGTATAGAATGCCCCAACACCCTGTCACCACAGACTACCCTTCCAATCCAGTCCCGTTTAACATCCCCTCACTGTACTGATCCCAGGACTGACTGCTCTTTTCAAACCCCTGACTGACTTGGACAGTCAGATCTACAAAATGATGGACCAGAACCCTGGCCACTCCTTGTAGCTTCCAGTTGATGATACACAATCCCCTTGACTGGTTGCAATAGCTCCACAGAACTGTTATTAGGATAGAACCCCTGGTCATGACTGTGCCAAGTGGATTACTGATTGTGGCCAAGCTCCTGGAAGCAGTGTGGTTTGTGGCCTTGAGTCACTGTACGTGGACCCCTGGCTGATAGTATCCCACCTTGACCCAGGTGAGGACTACACCCCACGGACTTTCAGACGTAGTCGTTTGGTTGAAGCATTCCGTAGCTGGCATGTGCTTAAGGTGTGAGATTGAGGTATTAATGTAGCGTAAAGCAAGATGTCTACCCATTAGATTGATCACTGCAGATAAGCATGAAATGTTCCTGGCCTCCTGCTTGTTCTGAACAGCCAGTCTAAATGACAGTACTGAGAGTTTTGAGGTTCTGGATGAGGTGCCAAAGCACTAAAAGGTCATGGCACTATACAGCAAGGCAGAGCTGCTGTGACATGGAGGTCTGTGCTAAAAGAGTGAGTGCTAAGTGAACAAGTGAGCAGCCCTGAGATGCGGCCTTGTCCAGTCTGTGCAAAGTGTCCTTGAAGTAGCATTTCAATATTAGTTGCTGGTGCTCCCCTGAAATGCAGCTTTAAACTGCTAAACCGTACTCTGAGTGAATCAAGGATGTGCCATGAGGATTCTGAAAGGTTGGTGCATATCAGATCCCAGCTTCCATGGCTGTGATGTGCATGAGGCTGCTGTATAGAGGTCTGGAGGAACAAGCAGTAAGCTGGATGAACCTGGCACCCAATTAGACTTTCAGTCTCAAGAATTCTCACATTTAGTTTCCGTTCAGTGGGTGATAGGATGGGAATCTCAGACTCCTAAAGGATTCCCTCCCATATAACCACTTTTGACTTATATTCCTCAATACCTTTCAACAAAGAACTTCCAATCTAAAGTTAAAAACACGAGTGATTCAGCATCAATTGCCATTTCATAAGAGAATTCCATGTACCTACAACGCATTGCATGATGTTAGCTGTTGTGAGGAAAAAAATAACTGGAGGCCATCGATGTAAGATAGTCACAAAGAAATCCAAAAGGAAATTGATAAGAAATGTCTTCACCCAAGAGACATGAGAATTTGGAACTTGCAATCGCAGCAAGTGGTTAAACTGAATAGTCTTCATGCATTTAAGGAGAAGCGCAAAAAAATTTACAAAGAGGATTATATTGGTAGATTGAAATCAGAAAAGATAGAACGAGGCTTGACTTGAGCATAAACTTTAGCACAGACTGGTTTGGTTGAGTGTGTGTTTCTGTGCCATACAGCCAATGTAATGCAATGTAACATTTCCTAATTTTACACCTGAAATGTCTGGCTTTAATTTTTAGATCAAACCGCTATTCCTGGGACCAGATTTGGGGATACTTAACTAATGATATATGGGACCTGGATGCAAAAGTCTCATCCCAATTTCCAACTGATCCAATTGAGGAAGTGGTAGCCTCGTGGTATTATCACTCAATTAGTAATCCAGAGATCCAGGTAATGTTTTGGGAATCTGGGTTTGAATCCCACCATGACAGATGGTAGAATTTGAATTCAACAAATCACCTGGAATTGAGAGTCAAATGATGACCAGGAAACAGTTGTTGATTGTCAGGAAGAACGCATCTGATTCACTAATGGCCTTTAGGGAAGGAAATCTGCTATCCTTACGTAGCCTGGCCTACATATGACTCCAGACCCTCAGCAACTCTTAACTGCTGTCTAGGCAATAAATGCTGGCAACACATTACCATCAATTCAGCCATGCCTCTGGTTGACTAAGGCCAATCCCCACTTTAGGCTTTGTGATAAAGGGAGAGACTTTTCTCTAACTTCTTTATTTCGCTGTCACCATATAATATTGATGGTTTAGCTAGAGTAATGCAGATATTTAGACTATTAGGGTATGTAAAGTAAAACCTTTATTGTAACATATTTTATAATAGATTCTATCTTACTACATGGGACTGGAAGGTGGCATGAAATACATGATCTGAATGACAACAGAAACGTTTGAACCAGAGAGCAGGAGCAATTCCAATTATTAGCATGATTCCTATTTCATAGAAAAAGCTGAAGAATTTTCATGTACAAAACCCACATTCTTTCAATGCTGAAGGTGGGAACTTGCACTAGAACTTGTTGAATATGTGTATTTGCATTGCAGCCTATTCTATGACGATTTCATCTTTAACTTGATTCAGTGATAGCGCTCTCCTCCTTTGTTCAAAATGTATTCCCTAGAAAACCAACAGGTCACAGCTCAGAGTAGCAAGTTGTTTAAGGCCTGATATCGGTGTAGTTGTGCTGTTTTAGGCATATCAAAATTCAGCTCCTTGCTAACTTTGCAAACTTTCTCGTTGACAATGTAAAGCATAACATGGGATCCAACACCATACTAAACAATTTAAGGGCAGTGGAGACAACTGCTATAATCATGTTCAAAGCAGATAACAACTTGACTGAAAAAAATTGATACCTTGGGGGAGAAATTTCACATTCATCTACCCATGGATAACTTTGCACACTCCATTGCATAATTTTATTGATATGTTATTGATAAAACAGCAATGATCCAAAATTGTTATCTTGTGACTTCTGTGACAAGTTTAAAGAATCTTTTGATAAATGATGCTATTCCTTCTAGACTCTTCCATGTAAAATAAAACTTGACAAGGTGACGGAGTACCCTCTTTGTTAATTTAGGATACAACTCTTCTGACTACTCAGTTGAGAAACCATGATGGATGATGGCAGACATTGACACAATTTGAACCTAAAAACTTGACCTTTGGAGCCTGCAATTAGCAGTGCTCAGTCATCTGGACCCAGGACACAGTGAGAAAGGCTAAGATGCTTGACTTGAACACATTTCCATTGTTGGTATGATGCCACTCTTATTAATATCTAGTTTGACCTAATCTAATTTTCTTTTCTGATTTTATTATGTGGCATAGTGCAAGCATCATGCATTCTCTAATATACAATCCCATGTTTGTCATTACACAATATACTGTGGATATGAATAATATAGTTAATATGCCACATTTGTTAAAAGTATTTTTTTCCCATTTATTCATTCACGATATCTGGACGTCACTGGCTAGAATAGCATTTATTATCCATCCTAATTGCCCTTGCTAAAGTGATGGTGAGCTACTTTCTTGAACTGTTGCAATTTGTGATGTTGGTATGGGAAGTTTTACAAAGACACATTAAAGTTCTCTTTGAGGAATTGTCCCTTTGAGATTAATGACTGGGAGGAGTTTTTTACACATCATTCAAAATGGCAAGAATCGTGTCTATCAATCTGCAGCACAAGTTGAGACCAAATGTCTGAATGATGAGGCAGAGCACAGCAGAAAAGGAAGCAAATCCTGCACTGTGGATCCCACTAGTCCCTGGGATGTCAATCCACATGTCCCCAAAGATCTGCAAGTCGAGAATCAGCCTGTTCAGTCAGATGAATGCCTTTATACATTAGGAAACAATTAACATTTTCAAATGAGCTTTATCCTGATCTGGAAGAGCATAAAACCAGTATTCACCGAAACCACCAACCTTTCCTGCGTCAGATTGACTAGGTAGTCCTTGCACTTCAGACATGTTCAAGCTTCTTCCAAATCTTAAAAAGGTTTGTTAAGTTGTCATGATAGTGCAGTCCTGAGAGCACTGCATTGTCAGACGTTCTGACCTTTGAATTAGACATTGATCTGAAGATGTGCCTGTTTGTTCGGGTATATGCTCAAGGTCCCATTGCACCAAATTAAGTAAGTACTTCTGATGCCCTGATTGCCATTCCACTCAATAAATATCATTTTAAAAAGCACAGATTAACTAGGTCATTGACCTTGTTGAACTTTGTGAGATATTCCCGTACATTGGACAATATCAAAATCCATTCTACCTCCCACAATCTTACTTGTATTGTCCCCATCAAGTATAATTATGTTTGAGATTCCAACAGAACAGTTAAGATTGTTGCCCTTGCTTCCAAATCCTTCTTTAGTTTTTCACCATTCTTGCTTATTGGAATGTCCCTCAACAGTACATCCCAGACTATAGCTCCCTCACCCACCTCAAAGTTATAGTCTGACGAAGGGTTTTGGCCTGAAACATTGAATTTCCTGCTCCTTGGATGCTGTCTGACCTGCTATGCTTTTCCTGCCTCACACGTATAGACTCTGGCTTCTAGCATCTTGCAGTCCTTATTGTCTTTATAGCACAATTCCATCTGCTCCACCAATAGAAACCAATCTTCTAGCCATTAACCTTGTTCTCAATTTTTATCTCATTGTCTCTTTAAAAACCTCTGCCAAATAAAGGCAAATTATGTGAACAGTAATGTATGAATGCAAGTTATTACGTTGAAAAGGCTGTGAAATGGATCTATTAATTTAGTATGTATTTTTAATAAATTAATATGGAAATAAACTGTGTTGACAAATAAACCTTAATTCTCCTGTCAGTGAGAAACAAAGTCTGTATATCATAAGGTTCCCAAACAAATTGCCTTCTCTTAAAGCAAAGATCGAAAGAAAATTGCTTTATCCTCTTAGGAGCTTACCAAAGAATCTTGGGAAAGGTAGTCTGAAACTATTTCCTTGTTTTATCCAAGCACTAAAGCAGGGTTATTGTGCCTGATGGACACAAACTATTTTCTCCTCCACTTCACATGGGTAGCTATTATTAACTATGAGGGTAGGACTACTCTAGGGCAAACATCTGCCATTTTTTTTCCAATTAAAGTGCCCAAAAACAATAGAACATGAAGGCATGATATTTCCTGTGGGTGCATTCTCTCAGACTACAAATATAATCAATGTATATCAAATTTGACAATCATATTGGTTTTGTAGAAATCAAATCCATTTCGTTCAGAGCTCTTGCAATATTAAATCCAGTTCTTCCATCTGCTGCTGAGTTTGGAATGTTATGCAAGCTCTAGCATTGCAGTGCTACTGTTACAGAGAAGCATTTTTTTTATTTTAAACGCTCACTCAGGTCAGCATGTGTCGGAAAATCAGTCCTAGCAAGTCATTTTTGTAATGAAGGGCAGGGATCATCATAGAGTCATAGAGTTTTATAGCATGGAAACAGACTCTTCAGTCCAACTCATCCCTGCCGACCAGATATCCTAAATTAATCTAGTCCCATGTGCCAGTATTTGGCTATATCCCCCAAAACCCTTCTTATTCAGGTACCCATCCAGATGCCTTTTAA
Source organism: Rhincodon typus (assembly GCF_021869965.1). Taxonomy (NCBI): domain Eukaryota; kingdom Metazoa; phylum Chordata; class Chondrichthyes; order Orectolobiformes; family Rhincodontidae; genus Rhincodon; species Rhincodon typus. The sequence goes on from NC_063354.1 coordinate 32,024,039, forward strand.
ATGTTATAATTGTCTTGTGGATTTGGAAATGAAATGTCCCTCATTCTATGCTGTTCCAAAGGCCAGCATAGAATCCTAGAACCCTTACACTGCAGATAGAGGCCATTTGGCCCATGGAGTCCACACTGACCCTCCGAAGAGCATCCCACCTTGGCCCACTTCCCCCATCCCCATAACCTCATGGCTAAATCCACCTAGGCTGCACAACCCTGGACACTATGGGGAAATTTAGCATGGCCAATCCACCTAACCTGCACACCTCTGGACTGTGGGAAGAAACCGGAGCAGCCGGGAGAAACCCATACAGACATGGAGAGAACGTGCAATTGCACACAGACAGTTACCCAACTGGAATCAAACTCGGGTGCCTAGCACTGTAAGGCAGCAGTGCTAATCAATGTGTCCCTGTGGGGGGTAATTGGAGATAAACAACACCCTTATGCGGTTTGTGGGAATCCAGTGATACAAGTCCTTTGCACAGGATGTATCGTGAATAGCCATCTCTTTGATGCTTGCCCATGACAAAGCCAAAGTACACTGACTTGGAGCCTCCTGTCAGTTCCCTGATTTCCTGATTAAGGCGTCTGTACTTATACATTTTCTCAAACCAAACTTTTTCCAATGCCTTTTTGTCATCCTCGAACCTGACCATTAGATTTACCATCGCAGTCACTTGGACTTTCTTAAAGATTAAATCCAGCTTCCAAAACAGCTCATGTTTGCCTTTTAACCTTGGTTTGATGAATGGTGTCAATCTATATTTGCCAACATATTTGCCATCACTGTGGAAGCCATGATTATGTATGCTGATATATAAGGTGTAAACTTACAATTTGGTTGATAAGGCTCCTGTGAAGTCTCTTGGGATTTTAAAAAAAGTTACATAAATTAATGTTATTGTAATTAAAGGTTGTCAGGCCTTTTCTATTTTTTGTTTGGTTTCCTATGTTTGGGGATGAAATTATGGAATGGTGTAACAGATATTCTCTTCCCCTCTTTGTATTTGAGGAGACACCCATATCGTTGAGGGAGAACTGGATGATGGACAATTTAAAAGTCCCAAAAGGGATTTTATCACAGAGAAAAGGAATATTTTGATGGATTAGAATATCTATATGCATCTCTCTATGTATATAGATTCAAAAGGACATATACAAATACGAAGATATGAATATAAATATATAGAAACAGAGTTGGCACTGTAGCAGTAATGTCTTTAGGCTTGTAATTCAGAGGCCCAGATTGATGGTCTGACAACAATGAGTCTGAATTCAAGTCCCTCCATGGCAGCTGGTGGAATTAAAATTAAATGAATAAATCAGGAATTATGAGCTAGTCTAATAATAATCATGAAACAATTGCTGATTGTCCTAAAATCTCATCTGGTTCATGACATCTTCTTTAGGAAGGAAATCTGTCATTCCGACCTGGACTGGCATACACATGACTCCAGACCCACAACAACATGGTTAACTCTTAACTGCCCCCTAAAATGGCCTAGGAAGCCACTCAGTTGTAGCTAACCACGACAAATTGTAGAAGGAATAAAGCTGGATGGACCACCTGACTGGATAAGAAAATGAATATGCAAGGTTTGGAGGGATATGGACCAAGCACAGGTAGGTGGGACCAATTTAGTTTGGGATTATGGTTGGCATGGTCTAATTAGTCTGAAGGGTCTGTTTCTGTGCTGTATGACTCTATGACCTGGCATTGACTTAGGCAATGGTCACAACAACGGCACAGCCTGCTATGTCAACCTGCAAAGTCCTCCTTAGGGTGTATTAGATGTACAGACTAGTCAAGCAGGACGCTTGCAAAGTTATACTTATTGAATTGGAGGGCCAGACAGCACAATCACCATCTGCAGTTGCTTTTGGAATTCTGAACATTGACTACAGACCTCATTAAGTCTCATGGCATCAGGTCAAACAGGAAACCTCCTGTTGATTGCCTCCTAATATAACCACCACACCTCTAGCCCATCCTTCAGTTACTCTTCCATGTTGAACACCAGTTGGAAAAAGTACTGAGGATGGCAAGCACATAGAATATACTCTAGATAGGGGACTTCAATATCCATCACTAACAGTGGTTTGGCAGCACAGCTACTACAGCAAAACAGCATGTCTAGAACAGCACCAGTCATAACTAAAAACCAAGTGAAGCTAAAACACAACCACTTGCACGTCAAACAGCAGAAGCAGGATGTGACAAACCTAAGCAATTCCCCAACCTACAGTTTGGATCTAAGATCTGCAGTCTTGCTGCAGGTAGTTGTGAATATTAGTATACAGTCAAACAGTTAAAAGGAAGAGGCTGCTCTACAAATATCTACAACCTTAATCTGCAACCAGAACCAGCACTCAGTCCAAAGATTAGGCTGAAACATTTACATCCATCTTCAGATAGAAGCACTAAGTGGGTGACCTGTCTCACCTCCTCCTGAAGACCCCGACATTGCAGATGCCAGTCTTCATCCAGCTTAATTCTCTCCACACTATATAAAGAAACATCTAAAGGCATTGGATATTACACATGCTATAAGACCAAACATTGTTCAGAAATATTACCGAAGACTTGTTCACCAGAATTAGCTGTGCCCCTAGCCAAGTTGTTTAAGTACAGCTACAACACTGGCATCTGTCTGACAATATGGAAAATTACCTAGGCACACTTGATTTTGAAAAAGCAAGACAAATACAACCCCGCTGAACTACCATCTCATCAGTCAACTCGCGATTACTGGAGAAGTAATGGAAGGAGTCATTGACAGTGCTACTGAGCAGCATTTACTCAACAGTAACCTGATCACATTTGACAGAGTACAGCATCAAGGAGCCTTAATAAAACTGAAGTCAATGGTGATCAGTAAGAGATGTCACCATCATTTGAAGTCATATCTGGTATAAAGGAAAATGCTTGTGGTTATTGGAGGACATTCATCTCAATCCCAGAATATCTTTGCAGTAGTCTCTCAGGGCAATGCCCTAGGCTCAACCATCTTTACTTACTTCAATGATGAATTTCCAATCTCAGGTCAGAAATGGGGTTGTTAACTGATGATTACACAATGTTCAGCAACATTAGTGCCTCTACAAATATAGAAGCTGTCCATGTCCAAATACAGCAAGACCTGGACAAGAGAGTGGTGGAGGAGGGTTGTTTTTCGGACTGGAGGCCTGTGACCAACAGTGTTCCACAGGGATGGATACTAGGTCCACTTTTATATGTCATTTAGAAGATTCAGAAAACATTTACCAGGGTGCTGCCAGGACTGGAGGGTTTGAGTTATGAGGAAAGGCTGGATAGTTTGGGACTTCTTTCCCTGGAGCATTGGAGGATGAAGGCTGACCTTATAGACGTTTATAAAATCATGAGGGTCATAGATAAGGTGAATCGAAAAGGTTTTTTTTTCCCTAGTGTTGGGGAATTCAAAACTAAAAGGCATAATTTTAAAGTTTAAAAAAAGGACATGGGACAACTTTTTTTACATAGAGAGTGGTTCATGTGTGGACTGAACTGCCAGAGAAAGTGGCAGATACAGGTTGCAGTTACAACATTTAAAAGACATTTGGATAAGTATATGAATAGGAAAGATTCGGAGGGATATGGGCCAAATGCAGACTAGTGGGATTAGTTTAGTTTGGGAACATAGTCCAGAAGGACTAGTTGGATCAAAGGGTCTGTTTCCAAGGTGCACCACAGAAGTGGCAAGCAATGACTGTCTCCAACAAGAGAGAATCTCACTATCCCCCTTGATATTTAATGAAACTAGCATCAATGAAACCTCCAGTATCAACATTTTGGAGGCTTACCATTAAACAGAAACTGAACTGGACCATCTATTTAAGTATTGCAATTACAAGAGCAGATCAGAGACTTCAAATTCTTCAGCAATTCACTCACCTCCTGACACTCCAAAACTCATCCGCCATCTATAAGGTATGAGTCAAAAATATGATGGAATATGTCCACAGCCTGAGTGAGTGTGGCTCCAACAAGACTCTAGAAGCTGAATACCATCCAGGACAAAGCAGCCCACTTGATTGGTAACATTTCCATCATCTTCAAAATTCACCACTTCAGCTCCAATGCACAGTAGCTGCAGTGCGTACCGTCTACAAAGCACTTCAGCAACTCACCAAGGCCCCTTCAAAGCACCTTTCAAACCCATGCCCATGCAGATGGACAAGGACAACAGATCCATAGGAACATGCTACATGTAAATTTCCCTACAGGCCACATCTTTTCCTGACTGGGAACTATCCTTCACTGTCACCAAGTCACAGTCCTGGAACATCTTTCCAAACAGCTCTGTGGGTATCCCCACACCACACGGACTGAAACAATTCAAGAAGGTAGCTCAACATTAATTTCTCAGAGCTTAACCAGTGACACTCTCATTCCATGAACCAATTTTGAAATAAAAACATGTATTTATACACATATAAATCTAGTCGTTCTCTCAAAGGCTATGCTGTTAATTTGGTGATTTAACATCGCAAGCCTAGGTACGGGTATAATCCACCAGAATGATAACAGACCTGGGGAATTTTGCTCAAATGCTTTGCTGGCCTAGCTGACAATTGCACTGCCTATTGTGTAAATAAGGTGTGTAGAGAGGGAAAATTCAAGTTGAATCCTTGGTTGGTGTTGCATTAGATCATGCTAGTCCTAGTGGCAAAATAAAGCATTCCACAAATCCCTCAATACCATAAGGATGGAAAAAAAAAAAAAAATCAATCCAGATTCAAGGTCCATAGTGTTTTCCAATAACCTGCTGGAAAATAGACCATGGGCAGGATCCAGATCACTTGTGAAATTCCCTTGATACCGAATAGCATGTTGATACTCACTGTCTGGATAGAAAAAGCTATGGTTAACCAGTCACTGTGCAAATGCGTTCCAAAGAAAGAAGGGAAAATGAGGTGCAGCAGCTGGTCAGCTGGCATCCATTTCGCTGAGAAAATGCTCAGACTTTAATTAGCGCACAATAAAAAGTTTACATGAATGGAAACAATAACCTTTCGTGCAGAAAGCAAGCTTTAAACATGCCTGCTTAGTTACTTATCGTTCATTATAAACCATGACTTTTATGGTAACTAAACTTCTGTTCACAGTGTAGTATTGAAGAATGCAGCTTCAGGGGAAATAGTTTACCTAAATACTTAATTTTGACAGCTTAGATCGAAGAGATAATCCTCGCAGCTGTAATTATTCCTGCAAAAAAGTGTAAGGCTGCTGCATATAGTCACACCATGGCCAGGATTTTACTGTTATGTCATTTACCATAAATTTTAGTTAAAGTTTAAAGCAAAACAATACATCACAGCCCAGCAAGGTGAAATATAAACAGTAGATCAGCCATTAAAACAATGATTATACATACCTCACTGAAGTTCATTATGCCTCTTTAGGAAGGTGCAGATGGAAATGAAAACATAACGAGTTATAAATTGATGTAGGTCCTTCTCAAATGTGCATCGTATAACAGAATCACAAATTCCAGCAAAAATGACTTCAGCATTCAGAAGACATTATTGTAGGAATTCTTCATATGTTTATAGTCGCTAACCCAACTTCACTCTAGAATGTTAGAGGCTGCATTGCTTAAAATAGTGACCAATCCAAATTTGGCAATTTGAGTTGAACATTCCCCTGCTCCTTCCATCTTAACTTTGCACAACTTAAATTGTACCAAGGTGTTCAAATGTTCAGAAGTATGGGAAATATTTGGAAAAATAGAAAATATTTCGAATACACCTGTCTGTCAGAAGAGCAGGCCCCAAATCATTAACTGGCCTTTCTACACAGACACCATTGGATCAGTTGCTTTCACCAGTTGTATCAAAGCTTTGTGCAGTTCATTTGATTGACTAAGAAATATTATGGGGATAATTTTGTAATTGTGCTTGATGCTAGTTAATATGGCACAAAGTAGGAAAGCTGGGACAAGAGAAAGAGAAAAGGAATCAGGAGATGGAAGGGAAGTGGAGGCACTGATTGCATTGTGGCAAAGTTATTGAATGTGATTACGGAAAAATCACTCCCAAATTTAACAGGTCATGTGCGTAACTTGTTCCTCATTAATATACACCAGGTTTAATTATGGTAAGAATGGGAGGCAGCAGCTTTTCTCTTTTTAATTTGTCACTACAGAGATACTTGACATCTCAAAGAGAAGCGCATAAAGAAAACTGGTTATTGAACTACCACAAGGCTCAGTGCCAGCCCCAGTGGTGTACAGTATTTATACAAATGACCTGTCCTCAATCGCATTCTGCTGGTGATATCTGTTGTAACACCAAAGTGCCATCCTTCTGAACCCTGGTCCAGACCTTTATGAAAATGTTACAAAGTTGACAAACTACTACAGCACATGGCATGTCACATTGAATCTCCCCGACCCCAAATCCAGTGTATTCTACTTCCACAAGGCCAGTTCAAGAACTATTTGTATATCTGCACAGATGGTCAGAGTCGAAAGCAAACTCCAAGCCAACAAACTTTGGAGTGATTCTAGACAGGACTTTGTCCTTCCAGGAACATCTGAAGAAAACAGCAGCAATGATCAAAACCAGAAGCAACCTATTAGCGAATCTCACTGGATCCACATGGGTCGCTGCTACGACAATCCTCCAGTGCTCAGCATTTGACTATCACACTCCACAACAGAGGACTGTGCACCTGTTCGACAAGAGTCATTTCACACACACATCTTGTTGGCACTCACCTGAATGCAACAATGTGCACTATCACTGGAGCCCTCCAGTCAATCCCCCTCCCCTAGCACCCTATTCTCACAACATCACACCCCCACACATCCACCGAGTGACAGAAACCCACAATTTGGCTGAAACCATCCATGCTGCACATCACTGACCAAATCTATGGTGATCTGTTCAACTCCCCTACTGCCTGCCTTCCATCTCAATGCCCCATGAACAGCAACCTTCCTGAGGAAGATCTACCAGCAAACATCCTGTAGATCAAGGATTGGGAAAGCAGGAAATCACTAACAAATTCCTCATGACAAACACCATCTGTCAAATGACAGTTTTGAACTGACACAGTGAGAGTGGACCCTGCAAAACAGGGTGTGAGTTCGGAGGAAGGGTCACCAGACCTGCTTTTTCTTCACAGATGCTGCCAGACCTGCTGAGCTTTTCCAGCAACTTCTGTTTTTGCCCCTGCAAAACAGGCTCAGGATAAGCCAGGGCCCTTATGCACCACCTTGACTCCTGGGGCTTCAGCACAAACCCCTTATGTACTGGGCCATTGTTAGGGAGAGACACAAGCAATGCTGAACATTACCAAAGAATGTGTCCTCTACAGAGGGCTCACCACTCATCACTCAACAAAGTGGAGACAATCACTTGCCTCCAGGGCTTTGTATTTACTAAAATGTCACTGGGTCAAGATCCAGTGATGTACTTACTCTGCAAAAATACCAGCAGTTTAAAAGGGAAGTTCACCATGTTCTGCAGGGCAATTAGAGATAGGCAATAAATGCTGGCCAAGGCAGCAACATCCACATCCTATGATCAAATGAAACAAACAAATAAACAAACAAATGAAATAAATAAACAAACAAACAATCACAGAGCTTTGGTGTAGATTTTCATAAAGTTGCACTAATTTGGGAGAACTTTGAAAATGCCAGTGGAAGTAGATTTCAGGATCTCCACTTTCATTCCTGTTTCTGCCCATTTTTATTGGCACAGGATGCAGGTGTTAGTAGTGACCCCACATTCAGTATTTCCACTCTTGCCCAGCTCTGTTATCAGGGTGGATATTTCAAAGTAGCCCCCGTATACCCCACACCCACAATTTTGACTGAACAGGAACAAAAACAGAAATTGCTGGAAAAACTCAGCAGGTCTAGCAGCATCTGTGAAGAGAAAGAATCGTTAAAGTTTTGGGTCCAGTGGCCCTTGCTCAGGACTTTTTTTTGTAAGAACAGGCCTGTCCTATTTGTAAAGGTGATCCATAGCACTTAGAGGAGGTGTGAACCTCACCAAAACCCTAGTCTCGAGCCTGGAACCAAAATAGTCCCTTTGAAATACATTACCCCTCTTAACTTCTTATAAAGCTGCCAGACCAATTCACAATATCAACAACAAACCACTTTTATCTATGTTACACCTCTTAAATCTGATACAAGTAACCACCCAGGCATTTTTTAAAGAAAATTTTTCAAAGAAAGGTCAGATCATTATAAGGTAATAAAGATATCAATGCAACAGAGTTATCAATCTCCTGCAAACAGCATCAACATTATCTATAGGGCTAGAACCATGAATCATCGATGGAGCTCAGCCAGATATTCATAACAAGACCGATGCCTGTCCAATTCCCCAGCCTATTTTGTGGATACAGTTGCCAAATTATAAACGGGTATGAGGAGGGGGAGTGTCTATTGATAATGACTACACCTGGATCAATGTCATAATACACAAGGCTGCTAAGCCTGCTGTCCTTGCTATCTACCCACCTCTGTTGGTGCCTTAGGTCTGCTGCTAGAGGTAGACAGGCCAATTCCATCCAGCCCAGAATCCCCACCCCCATTCCTTGGAATGAAGATATGGTAACTGCGGGCTCCTCAACAGAGACAAGTTTCAAGACTCACTTCTGTCTCTTTCACAAAAATCTAACCATTGAGATAGAAGTGCATCATCTGCTGGAAATCAAATCAAGGTCATTAAATGTGTATTTTAGAACATTTGGAATTCTAGTGCATGAATTACATCCAAATTCCATTGCCCCATACCAGAATTTCAGGCCCAGATTTTTTTTCTCTGTGGTCAACCATTGACCATTTCTTGGTTAGTCTCATGTCAAGATTGTGGAGGGAGATCAAGAGAATTACTTCAGAATTTCAGAGCTCAATTTTGGTTATCGCTGTCATCCTGGGTAGTGTTTTTTTGCTCCTCAGTTTTTTTCCCCACATATACTTATGGTACCTGTTGCTTATCCTAACATTTATTCTGACATTGATTTGCATAATGCTTGTATAATTATTTAAGCATGTAATTTCTTAACATGTAACCTTGTTTTTCGAAGTTGGTGTTAAAGTGGAACAGGTTAACCAAGAAACACAAAATCAACAATTTGGGCCATAGCAAACAGTCATTCTGAATGCAAAAGGTCAGAGAGCCCATATAGAGAAAAGAGAGGTGACTGCTAGAAGCATAGGAATGCTTTGATAGACACCGTGTTTATTTCTAGTAACCTGCACCTGTCACAGTTCACTGCTGGCCTACTCAGCTCTAGAACAGGCCCTCGAACTCATCAGCAAAAGACAAACAGAGATTTCTATTGATCTATATGAGGAAACATTATCCATTTCATCAAACAGACAGCACTAACTGAAACAACAGCAAACCTGTTTGTTTAAAACAATTGTTGGCATATTAATTTACTTTGAATTCACCAGGTATGTAAAGTGAATATTTGTTTAGTCAGCCTGCATGGACCATTGCTTGGACATTTCAACTGAATCTCCGTGCATTCAAACATTACAGATCAGCCAGTCCTGAAGACAATGCATACAACAAAATAATTTGCTTTGTCCTGAGCTTTGTTACCAGTCCATATTTCAACAACATCCACGGCTGTTAGAACAGAGGTTATGTTGAATTGCAAAGCAAAAGAAGATTTGAGGGAAAAGAAGCATACCATGATTCACATTTGAAAGCATATGCAAGTAGTTGATATTCAATAATGATTGAGGTGTGCACTAAAGTTGAGTTTATCAGAGGTTTAACGATTTCACACTTTAGTTGTTTGGACTGAAATCTTCTTTGTGCTCAAGTCATTGAAGTGAGAAATACCTTGCTGCATATTTTTTAAAACTGTGGTGATACTTCAGTCTATAATGGCTTATGAAGAGAAAATAGATAGGGACAATGGAAGTACAAAACCAGCAACCATTAGAATAAACAGCCAGTCAAAAAGCACAAAAATAATGGAAGTGAAATTGGTTTATGACAGCAGGACAAAATGGGCTTATAGCAAATCGACGGCCAATTTTTCATCATGCCAGATTTATTTTCCACTGACTTGGAAAGTTATGTCAAAGTGTTGAATCTTAAACCAAGTAAAAGGAACAAATGAGTTTATAAAATGTTGCCTCTAAAAACATTCTGACTTCTTGTTCCGTGTACTTCAAGAAAAAGGTCAGGCATGATGAAACATTGGCTGCTGATTTACTAAGAGCCCATTTTGCACAGTTAGGACAGACCAATTTCAACCTCAACAGAGGAAGCAATCACAGCTTTCAGTGGGGTGCTGAATGGATTAGAGTGGTGTTATTACTCTACTGTACTGTACCGTAATTTACTGTCTCAGGCACAAGGCAATTTCTCAATTTGAGCCTTAAACAGCTTGAAGACAATCACCACATAACCAGCCGTTCAAACCAGCGGAGAACTCCTCTGAGTTGGCACTTAATTGCATTTTCAAGAGCGGAAAAGTTTCTAATGTAAAGTACAGTAAGCAGTGAAACCATTTAATGTGCTAAAATGTAAATTTTTTTTATTAAAAGGCTGATAGCGAAATATGACAGGGTACTTAAAATTCATTCATGGGACATGGGCATCCCTGTGAAGACCCTCATTGATAAGAAGGTGGCAGCTTCTTGGACAGCTGCAACCCATGTGGTGTGGGTACACCCACAGTGCTGTTAGGAAGGAAGGGAGTTCCAGGATTTTGACCCAGCAACAGGGAAAGACTGGCAATATATTTAAGTGAAATGATTTGTGATCCTACAGGGAGCTTGCAAGTAGTGGAGTTTCCATGTGCTCTTTGTCCTTGTTCTTCTGGGTGGTGCAAGTTGAAAGTTTACAGTAAAATTTGAAGCATGAGGACATGGAATTTAATAGCATAGAAGGAGGCTGTTTGGTCTGTCACTCCCGTGCTGGCTTTTTCAAAGAGCTCTCCACCTTATACAGTTCACAGTTGTTGCTGAATAGATGTTTTTGCTCATCTTTTCTCATTACGTGAGTCAGAGATTTCATCATTGAGAGATTAACAATAATTTAGAAAGAAGGTTAAAGAAGGGTAGATTGGAATTATTTTTGCACACTTCATGATAAGCTAATAATCAAAAACATGTCCAAAGTGTGCACACCAACTTCCACCAGGATGCACACAGTTCAACATTTTGGGAAGTATTTTTGTGCATGCAGACACCTGACTTATCACAGCCTCCCCTTATGACCACACCAGGAAGGGTAATTGGTTCCCAATTTTTAATCTCCTCACCTTTGGTAACCTCAAGTACTTTTCTTTTTAACCCCAACTATCACACCTCAGTTAAAGATGTAGCTGACAGGATCAAAATGAAGAAGGCAATTACCAAAGTATTCTTGAGTGAAAAGGGAAGCAATTTTATTCCCAACTAACCTTGAAAGAAAAACAAAATACAACATCAAACACAAATAAGCTTAAATGGGGAGAGAGCCTGGTATGGATAGAAAGAGTCAAGCTATGCATTTTGAAAGTCCTCAAAATCTTTCAGGTGGTAGATTTTTAACATGAGACTACTGATGTTTAATTATTGACTGGTATCTTTAGCATTGGTAAAGTTTGTAGATACCTTTGAGTTCTCAATAAATGTTTATTTCCCCAGTTTGAATTTTTGATGCTGAAATGATGCTGAGAGAGAAGTGAGAAAGGGAGGAGTCTTTCAGTTCATGATTACAAATTCACTTTCCTTTCCTACTCTGCTTCTCGAAAACTGCTGGTGAAATATATTTCTGTGTTTATTCCTAAGTCTTGCTGTATTATATTCCAAGCTGGCTAACTGGCAGGCAGGCTTTTCATCTCCCATCATACAAAATAATCATACAAGCGTGAATTAAAACAGGGATGCCAATGTTTTGATGCTGACTCTGTTGCAGGGTTTTGATGTCTTTAGTAATTTCAGTGCAGCCAATATCATTTATTACACAAAGCTTTCTTCAGACTGTGATCAGATGACCACTGCAGCCACTTTAGGTCTATGTTTCTTCCCTTTGAAAAAGATTCACCTCATGGTTGCTCTCAAATATAACAGTCAGATGCTAAAAATTCAAATGACATTGACTTATGAGTGTGGGAGTTAGCTCCACATGGTATTGATATTGCCATATAAAGTGATGGAAGGTTCATCTGTAAAGTGATGGAAGGTATCATCAACAGTGCTATCAAACAGCACCTGCTCAGAAATAACCTGGTCAGTGACGCCCAGTTTGGGTTCCGCCAGGGCCACTCAGCTCCTGATCTCATTACAGCCTTGGTTCAAGCATGGAAAAAAAAGAGCTGAATTCCAGAGGTAAGGTGAGAGTGACAGCCCTTGTTATCAAGGCTGTATTTGACTGAGTGTGGCATCAATGAGCCCTAGCAAAACTGGGATCAATGGGTATCAGGGGGAAAACGCTCCGGTGGTTGGAGTCATACCTGACACACAGGAAGATGGTCGTGGTTGTTGGAGGTCAATCATCTCAGCTCCAGGACATCTCTGCAGGAGTTCCTCAGGGTAGTGTCCTAGGCTCAAACATCTTCAGCTGCTTCATCAATGACCTTCTCTCCATCATAAGGTCAGAACTGGGGATGTTCGCCAATGATTGCACAATGTTCAGCACCATTCATGACTCCCCAGATAATGAAGCAGTCCATGTTCACACGCAACAAGATCTGGACAATATCCAGGCTTGGGCTGACAAGTGGCAAGTGATATTCACGCCACACAAATGCCAGGCTACGACCATCATCAATAAGAGACAATCTAATCACCGTCCCTTGACATTCAATGGTGTTACCATCACTGAATCCCCCACTATCAACATCCTGGGATTACCATTGACCAGAAACTCAACTGGACTCACTACGTTAACAGAGTGGCTACAAGAGCAGACCAGAAGCTGGAAATACTCACTTCCTGACTCCTCAATGCCTGTCCACTACCTACAAGGCACAAGTCAGGAGTGTGATGGAATACTCCCCACTTGCCTGAATGAGTGCAGCCACAACAACACTCAAGAAGCTTGACACCATCCAGGACAAAGCAGCCCGCTTGATTGGCACCACATCCACAAGCATCCACTCCCTCCATCACCGACGCTCAGTAGCAGCAGTGTGTACTATCTACAAGATGCACTGCAGAAATTCACCAAAGATCCTCAGACAGCACCTTCCAAACCCATGACCACTTCTGTCAAGAAGGACAAGGACATCAGACATATGGGAACACCACCACCTCCAAGTTCACCTCCAAGTCACTCACCATCCTGACTTGGAAATATGTCGCCATTCCTTCACTGTTGTTGAGTCAAAATCCTGGAATTCCCTCCCCAATAGCATTGTGGGTCAACCCACAGCAGGAGGACTGCAGCAGTTCAAAAAAGCAGCTCAACACTACCTTTTGGGCAGCACGGTGGCACAGTGGTTAGCACTGCTGCCTCACAGTGCCAGGGACCCAGGTTCAATTCCACCCTTGGGTGACTGTCTGTGTGGAGTTTGAACATTCTCCCTATGTCTGCGTGTGTTTCCTCCGGGTGCTCCAGTTTCCTCCCATTGTCCAAAGATGTGCAGGCTAGCTGGATTGGCAATGCTAAATTGCCCATAGTGTTCAGGGATTCATACATTAGGTGGGTTACAGGGGGATGGGTTTGGTTAGGTGCTCTGAGGGTCAGGGTGGACTTGTTGGACTGAAGGACTTGTTTCCACACTGTAGGGACTCTATGATTCTCAAGGGCAACCAGGGATGGGCAAGAAATGCTGGCCAGCCAGTGACGCCCACATCCCACAAATAAATGAAGAAAAAAATATATAAATGTAAAGGGAAAAGGAGAGCAGTTTACTCATTTTCAGAATGTAGCAATACAAAAATCTGGAAAGCAGTTGAGATCCTACTATTGCAACACCCTCAGAATATAAGGTTGTGTTCCCAACACAGGCAGCCATTCAGGATGGCTGTTGAGGGCAATCTGCCCATGTGCAGTTTAGTGATGTTGGTCTCCAGTGATAGGAAGTGTGCTTCTGCATGTACGGGGGTGACATCATAACTGGCACACTAGCAGTTTTCACTCTGGCTTTCAAAGTATAGAAAGCAGAACAGTGATAACCTTATACTGTGCAATATTGCAGTAAAATGGATTACATAAAAGCAGTATGATTGTAAATTATGCAAGCATGGTGCTGGAAAACGTAAAATAATAAAAAGTTACAGCAAATTAAGATCCGGTTCAGAAAGAAGAGATAAGCCTGATTGATCAGAGGTGTCATTTGTACGAATATAAACATTTGAAAGTAAAACCCAGTCCGATTATCACAAATATTTTGCTAACCACCATCATCTCTCTACACAACCTCTCACTGCCTGTTTCTTTTTCTTTCGCCCCCATGCTCCCCCTTTGTATTTGTTCTTGACTTGTTGTCCATGTGATACTTGCAGCTCCGATGTAAAACTTCAATCTGGACTCTTTCCAGCAAAGCCACCTCCCTGTTTTTATGGGGAACACTAAAGTTTGGTTACATCCTGTGAATATATGGATAGCACCGTACTTTCCGTTTGATCGCTGGTAGTGATGTTGCACTTCAATGCTTCATTTCTGCTTGTTTGCTATACCTAGTGGTTCCATTACCCATAAGGTCAGCCTTGAAGTACCCTAAGGCACTTTACACAAACATTCTCAACCAAAAAGTAGGTTTCTATTTTTCATGTCACTATATATTACCATGGCTGAAGCAAGGTCAATGCTTTATCACCCATCTACTCCCAAGGGCAACATGGTCATTGCAATGGAGAACATGGAAAAGAATATTTCATTGCCAAATCTATGGTTATTCCTGCCCCTCATTATGATCAAGACTTGATGGGGCTGATTGTCTTTCACACGTTGTTATGGATTGGCTTATTTTCTGAGCATAAGGCAGAGTAACAGTGCTGGAAACCCATTGTGCTGGGTTTCTGCACTTTTCCACTTCAGGCACATTTGTGAAATGGGGATAAGGTTGGTGGATGGTTTCTCTGCTTAAGTTAGAATGCATCCGACTGTGAAATTGCATTCAGATGTAGAATTGGTGATGTGGTAGTGCAGAGATGCAGCCCCAGAGTGCCTCAAGCAACAATATTGTGGGTTATTTCAGAAAGTATATAGCTGACAGGAGAGACAAGTTGCCGAAGTTTTATGTCATTCACTCTTCAGGACAAACCAAAGAATGCCAAATTTCAAATGATCTCCACAATTAATGGGACAGGAGAAAAAGTTGCTGATCGATTACCTTCCCAAGATTCTGTGTTAATTTTTTTAAAAATCATGGCTTGAACATATTCATTTGTTCACACAAAAAGGGTCCTGTACATGAATGTATGTCTCTTCTAGCAAGTATAAATGAACAATGTTATTAAAAAGCAACATACATTCCTATGAAAGGACCTGTTCTTTATAAAAAAAAATGTGAATATTGTCAAGCCATACACCTTCTTGAATTTTTAAAAATTACTTAAGTATTTTTTTCTCCATGGTAATGCCTTGTTAAGTAGATTTGCCAACTTATTGGCACCTCTTATTCTCCTGTGGTATAAATTGTTGCTATCATTCCAAAATTGGCCTTCTTAGGCAGGAGGCTGAGGTGGGGAAATGAGGTCAGTGACAGTCCTACAAACAATGGCTTGATGTTCAGTGTTGGGGTCATGATCCAAGAGGAGACTGAAGGAAATATTGGAGAGTTAATGCTCAGCTCCTGCAAGGTAAGAGGAGGAAATTACCCTTACCTACAGGTTTAATAACAAAGTCAGGGTTAGACCTGAGAGAACGGGGTGTAGCAATTTCAGAGGGAAACAGTTTAGATTGAGTGAGGGGAGCAAAGAAATTAAGGCAGCTGATGTCGCATTGACAGTTCTTGATGAAGTGACCAATTGCAGTGAAAAAACCAAAGGCAGAAGTATAGGTCGTGGGCGAGCATTGAAGGTGAATAAAAGAATCTGTGGAGTGGACAGAGGACACCCATCTAAAGAAGAGGGCACTGACCTGAAGGCGACAGATGAAGAATTCAACACCACGTTGTGCCTGACATTTATTGAGGTGGGAGTGTAAAGGGATAAAATTAAATGCTTTGCAGATTACTGTCTGTGGGACCTTGCTGTGTGCAAATTGACTACATCACAACAGTGACATATCTTGCAAATATTTAATTAGTTATAAAATGCTTTTGGAGGACTGCAACCATGAAAAATGCTATAGAAATGCGAGCACCTCGCCATGCACCTGCAACAGCACCCTCCAAACCTTCAACTTCTTCCACTTAGAAGAAGAAGATCAGCAGTTGTATAGGATCACCACCATATGCAAGTTACCCATCTAATCACACATCATCCTGTCTTGGAACAGTATCATCATTCTTCACTGCCACTGGGTCAAAAACCTGGAGCTCCCTTCCAACAATGGGCATACCTGCTCAAAGTCGTTCAAAAACCAGCTTCTCAGAGGCAATTAGGATTGAGCAAAAAATTCAGATCTAGCTTACAACATCCTCATCCTTCAAATTAGTGAAAAACCAGGTTCCTGCTGCCATTATTCCTTGTTTGAATCCCAATCAGCAGAACATATTTCACATGGTATTATCGCTGGACTTTTAAACCAGAGATCCAGATAATGTTCTGGGGACCTGGATTCAAATTTCTGCCAGGGAAAATAGTGGAATTTGAATTCAATTCAAAAAGCAATCTGGAATAAAGAGTCTGATGGTGACTATGTATCGATTGTCAGGAGAAAAACCCATCTGGTCCAGTAAAGTCTTACTTGGTCTGGCCTACACATGACTCCAGATCCACAATAATGTGGTTGGCTCAACAATGAGAGATGGCCAGTAAGTGCTGGCCTAGCAGTGAGGTGAAGTTAAGAGACTGTTTTATTCATTAATACTAAATGTACACATTACCATGATAGATTAAAACAATGAAGAAAGAACTTATTCTACATCACAGTCAATAATGCAATTTCATAGGTGTGTTTGATTATTAGCTTAAGCAGTATCATGTAGGGATAAACTTATACTAATTAAATGGTTTATTGCTGAACTAAGTGAGTATAGTGATGACCACCCAGCCCCTATAATATTTGTGAGGGTTAAGAAAAGAAGAATATTTTCGGAAAGTATCCCCTGGTTCACATGTTAAATATCCACAGCCTCACACATTTGGAGATTTGACAATCATTTCTATAGTTCCCAAGTGTGGTGTATGATCTTGTTCCCATGGTCCAAAATTAAGGCCCTTTAACTATTTTGACAGCGATTTGGCAAGCTGTTTAATAACTTTTTAAAACGTCTACACTATTTAGCGAGGGAATAGCTTTTTTCTCTAAATTAAGCACCAGAATATGTTTGTTGATAGTTTTATATGATGAAATTAAAAATGAATCATACCACTGCCTGCTTATCAAGATTTATAATGAACTCTGTTTAGTGCATGAAGGTCAATTTATTATGGTTTTATGTCATTTAACTTACAGAGACATTGAATTCTTCTTTAATCTTGAAGAAAGTTAAGTAGAAGGTTGGAAACATTGATGGTACAATTATATAACTTTCATATGCACATTAGAGAACAGATAAAATCTAAGTTACTCACTTTTATTTTGCAAAATAAAATTGAGCATGTGCTAAAGTAGGTATATGCATTGGAGATATTGTTCCTCCAAATGTATTTTTCACTACTATAATCATAATAGGTGATCTTGTTCAAAAGGGCGTCTTATGAATTGAATGATTTTGGTTACAATAGTCTAACTATATCCTTCTACTATTTTCCTTGCCCACAATGTATTTTAAATTGAGACAAAGGATTCTGGGAATCCAAAATTTCAATTCTCCAAGTCAAAATTAAACTTTATCCCAAATCCCTAAGTGCACAACCAACAGAATAGGAATGGCTTCAGCTGATTGGGTGTCCTCTTATGCTCACCATAAACTTAAATAAAGCCTGGAAAATAAATGTATCAAAAATTTAAGAATCTGGAGTGAGGTGAATTTCAACCAGTTTCCAATACATTACTTGCAAGCCTTGGTCCTCATGTTGTTAGTTCAATTTCACTTCTTTGTTTGAAATTCATGTGAGTACATTTTCTAAGACTTAACTGTTTGCACAATTTGCAATGATTTCAGATGGTAGAGGAATTAAAGACAAATCCATGTAAATACACTGGCTGCATCTGATCATCCAGTATCAATTATCTTGTTGTTTGGTAGTACAGAACCTGAGTAATGCTAAAGAAAAATGACATAACTGTTTAAGGTTTTTATCATGCACCTTTTTTTTGCAGCAACATCAACCATAATGCTGAAAAAGATATTCCACCACAATGCATCATGTATCTTCGGTTAAACCACAATCCTGTGAGGGATCATCATAAATGCAGGTGATGAAATCCAAACTATGCAAACACTGCTGTGTCAGCTTATCTACAAAAGATTTTTCAGGTCAGTCTTCGAAAGGAGGAATGACTGATCTTTCAGATAGATGTGTAAGGGAAGCTATTAGTGTAATATATGTTCCATTTTCTGGGGAAATTAAATTTTGCTTCTAGTTTCAGGGAGTTAAGGTGGGAGTTGAGAATTTGACTGGTGCCCTCGATAAATATTCCAGCAAATGTCAATATTTCTGTATTCCTGCAGTAGCCAAAAATACCAGCTGCAAATCAGACACAGGAAATAAAAGGAGGACCAACCAAAATGGTAATTATCACAGTGGGAGGCTGACAGCATTCTGAAATATCCATCAAATATAATGATATTCTTTCATTCTAATTCATTCACAGAATGTGGGCGTTGCTAGCTAGGCCTGTATTTACTGTCCACCCCTAATTGCCCAGAGGATAGTTAAGAGTCAACCACATTGCTGTGGATCTGGAGTCACATATAGGCCAGACTGGTTAAGGATGGCAGTTTCCTTCCTGGAAGGATATAAGTGGACCAGGCGGGTTTTTCGCCAACAATTGATACTGATTTCATGATCATCATTGGACTCTTCTTTTGAGACTCTTAATGGATTCAAATTCCAACATCTGTCATCTCGGGATTCAAACCTGGGCTCCCAGGACATTACTTGACTCTCTGAATTAATAGTCTCATGATAATGCCACTAGGTCAGTGCCTCCCCAATGCAATAGTCATCTTGCTATGGCACAGTATTTGAATCTAGAATGAAGGATAGAATCAACTCAGCATAACCAACCTCACTCTAATCTGTTCAAATGCAGTTTTGATTGAGACACCAGAGTCCTCCAAAGACTGGTTAATAGTGAAATTGTTGTGTGTTGTGAGTTGTTGTTGTGAATCTGTAATGATGGCAGCCCAGGAATCCTTGATATTGGGTTCAGTAGCTTCAAAAGTAATGTCTACAGCAAAACTGTTGAGAGGTAGGGGAGAGTAAAGGTAATGACCCAAATATTAACTGCCTCCTAACCACAGCAGATCGGTCACTCTGTTACTACAGTTACCAGCAGAATAAAATGTCTGTTTTTTTGCTATCAAAGAAGTACAAGTTATGCAATCAAACAATCAAAGTGAGTTAATTTTGTGCACAGCACTTGACTGTTGACAACCGCACAGCGTGTGAAATGCACTGCAATAATATGAGTAGGATATTAAATGGGGAGAAGGGACTGTATAGGTTTTCTGGTAATTGTATGTATCTCCAGTTAGAAGATATACTTACAACTAGAAGATGTTATAATATGATTGGATAATGTGTGTTAGTCTGAATGTGATTAGATAATACAGTACTAACATGAAATGCAGACAACATGAACACTGTTGGATAGAGATAAGTGAATAAATATGTGACCTTCTGATTAGAAATTATTATCTGTAGAAATAGTTGATTGGAAATTTGTTATTTGTAAAAATAGTATAAGGCCATTGTTTTGTATCAAAGATTTAAGTTGTATGCCATTTTTAGTAAGTATAGCTCCTACACATGCACAAAAAACATTTAAACAAAGAAATCTGATCTCGTCTGGTTTAAAAAGGAAGTAAAGTAAGTTCACCCTTTCACACGTGGTGAAGCTCCAATTTTAGAAAGGAGCTTGTTCCACACTATGGTCAAAATGTTATTTTGGATGGCTCTTTGTGCACCATTTCTAAATAGTTTTCAATATTGACATTTATTTGGTATATTTTAGCGCTCATGTTATGGAGTAAATTCCTGGTGCTGGGGGATTTCTACATATGGCAAGCATTCAAGCCCTTCTTTTCTTACAGCAGCAGCAATAGTACTTGGATGGGGACAATCATAGGCTGATTTGCACTAGTTTGGCAAATACCTGAACCACTTTTAGCTTTAAGTGACTATTACAGTTGTCAACAGTAATTAGTAAGAGTGAGAGTGCACATACTACCGCTCTTACACCAAGTGAATGCCAACGCAACACAAGTTAAAGCAGAGTGAAGCCACTTCTTATCAAACTCAAAGACCAGGACAAAATTATGGGATTAATTTTAATCTAGCTCACTGGTCAGGCAAGTATAAGGATCAGGATCAATGCATATAGTCCACCACCATCACTAATTTAAGAGCATAACAAATGGGAAGATTAGGTGTTTTTGTCCTTTCAGGTCTGATCATGGATGATCTTCTTTCGTATTTTATTTAAAAATCGGTAAACTCACCAACCACACTTATATGTCATGATCCTAGTCAGCTCATCTGTGGAGGTTTCCAGATATTCTAATCTCTTAATGCTCAGCCCAGGTATTGTACTGAAAATTAATGTTGCATTTTACAGTGTGTCTCCATTCCATTTTCAAGCCTGTGAAAAGGAAATTCAGAAAGTAGCTTTTGAATGTAATTTTTATAGACACTTTGGCACACAAAGTAAAATGCTGACTTACAGGACTAATATAGACATGTGTGAAACTTTAAACTTTACATTGACCAAAAATATTTCTTTAAAAGCATAAAGCATTAGTTGAAGAGTGAAATAAGAGTTTTGTCTACTTTATCCAGTTATGGGATCTTCTAAGTTCAAACATATTTGCATCTGCTGTTCTAAGTTTAGAAAACCCAATTAATTTAAAGGATCTTTCCCTGCAGACCTCTACCCTTGTAAATCTTCCTGTTGAAGCTTTGTAGTCTGAACATTATGCTATGCAATGTTACTGTTCAAACACACAGTCAACTAATTCAAATCTAATTCATTTTTAGACTTTTAATGAGCATTCTGATCCAGCAAAAGGAATAAACAAGCTGTGACTCTATTAAAATTAGATCAGATTTGATCCAAATGTGTCAAAATGTTCTTACAATGGCATTGAAGTGTAATATCCTGTCTATATTTTCTTTTCCCTCAGACTTGACATTTTTTTCCTACAGAAGACTGCTAAAGCCAATAAATGCAACCACAAATATTGTTAGATCAGTGTCATTCATTCTCTGCCTTCACTGGTATGTGGTACCAGCAGGGAGTGCATTGCAAAATTCATTGATTCACGCCCTATGATTTTGCACCAGTTGATATTAATGGTTAGAAAATCATAGGCCGCTTGCTCTTGATTTCCCACAACACACTCCCTGTAGGTTCAATTTCCTAACTGAAGCACAGAACTGAATGTTATATTTCAACATATTTGTAATCATATTGCTCCATAGATTCAGTGTTTATGTGCACCTCCCATCAACTCTCAAAACAGAAGACGTTGCTGTTTCAATGTTTGACTTCTAAAATGAATATGAATATTAAAGTCAAGGCAATGGGATTTCTTGACATGATATTTCATAATTTTATGTAAATTACAGACTACACATTTTTTTATCAATACACTTCCTTTAATTTCAGAGTCTCTATACAAGAGTCTGAATGACATGATCAGCATGCCCAAGCAGGAACAAATGGCATCACAATCACCATTCAATTCAGTCCAATGTAATTGAAACACTATTGATGGTTATTTTCTTCCAGTCCTTATTTTGCTTTCTTGCAAGTGTCCCAGTCAGCTTTGTGTAACAAGACATTTTGTACATAAATACAAATTGGCATTCCATCTCAGCACCTTCCACACACATTTTACACTGCATCTTTTTCTCCACACCTAACTATCCATCATGTTTTCCAGACCTTTGCCAACTTTAAGTCCAAAGATGTGCAGGCTAGGTGGACTGGCCATGCTAAATTGTCCATAGTGTTCAGGGATATGTAGATTAGGTGGGTTATAGGGGAATGGATCTGGGGGGGATGCTCCAAGGGTCAGCGTGGACTTGTTGGGCCGAAGGGCCTGTTTCCACACTGTAGGGATTCTATGATTCTATGATGAACTCTGCAACCAGTAGAAAGTGCAAAAGAGAACATTTGGGTTTGGAATAGTTAGGAGTTGTTTTTAACCTGTGCAGATGTGATGGGCCGAAGGGC
The DNA here is from genome assembly GCF_021869965.1 of Rhincodon typus. Taxonomy (NCBI): domain Eukaryota; kingdom Metazoa; phylum Chordata; class Chondrichthyes; order Orectolobiformes; family Rhincodontidae; genus Rhincodon; species Rhincodon typus. Next base: position 32,046,433 of record NC_063354.1, read on the forward strand.
CTTTTGCTGTACTGTAGATTTCTATGACACTGTGGCTGTCCATGCCAGTCCATTCTCAAACTTCCAATTCCTTTCTGAGAATTGTTAATTTGTCTTAGGGGCTCCCATAGAGACTATCACTTACCCAGTGACTTTATCACATTAAAAAGAACCTTAATATTTCTTCCTGTCCCATGCCACCCTCCAAAAAAAAACACATCTTCCCTTCCTTCCTTACTGGAAAACCAACTCATCAAATTGCAGAATCCTCTGGAGGTTCCTGTGGCAGCAGAAATTTTTGTTGAGCCAAAACATACACTTGCTCTGAGGCAAATCAGACAAAGTATCAGCTTTCATCCCCAGATGTCAGAACTTCCACATGTGCAAGGCTTGCATCCAATCACATGACACAGGTAAGAATTAACAGCATCACACAAATGGCTATAAAAAGGTTCACATGTCAACCATCCTTGGACTGGAGTTCATTATCAGAAGTGTGAAATGAGAATTTTAATAACCACACATCTGAAACAAAGAATATTAAGATTGATATGGGCCCATGTGCCTTTTAAAAATAGCATGGTTCAAAATTGGATGTGGTCACATTATTCTAGAGCATGCATTATGCAAGTTTATCCTTTGAAGTAAGTGTGGTTCATTCACATAATTGCAGAACAGTCACGGTCAAATCTCAACGGTATTTTATGCAAAGCAGGAGGGCAGCCATGTTATTTCATTACCAACCAGAAAAGAGAAACATCAAAAGTATCAACTAAGCATTAAAAGTAGCCATGATTTACAGAATTCACAAAAACAAAGAAAATGAAAAAGAGCCAACCAGGGTTAATATTAAGTGAAAGCCGCCATAGTTTATTAATAAAAGCAGGTTGGACTTTTGATCCTTTGTTGGGGTTGTGATAAAAGGCGTGTTATAAAAGATTTTTTTAAGACTTTGGATTTTAAACTAATCATATGATATAAACGAGGCATATGGGTTTTCGTCTATTTGTGTGAAGGGGTTTAATAATTAACTAGGACAGTTTTTTCAGAACCGTGGTTTTTAAGTATATGTCGGACAGCTGACCACTGAAACCTTCTGGAGTCTTAATGAAAGTTTGGATATATTGTGAAGTGAGAAAAAACATTAAGCCATTGGTTTAGAAAGTTAGGGCATTCTGGTTTAGGCAGTTTTTGTTTAATTTAAATAAAAAAAGCCTGTTGGAATCAGTTTGAAAGAGACCTAACTGAAGGTGGATACAAGGATAGATCTCCTAGTTTGCTCAGAGCAATTAAAGGAATAATTTACTTTCAGTGTAAGGGTTTCAGTGTGTGAAAACATCCAGAACAGGAATGTTTGGTTTGAAATATACATTGGTTATTCATAATTGAGAAAGTTAAAGATCTCTCAGTTGAATGAATCAAGGAAAAAGGCTTCACAATGCACAGGACCGGAACTGAAATGAAACAGTTAAGTCAATCTGCAGATTTGATAGGGAAGGAAACGTTTTTTCTGGATTTTGATTAACTGCAAAATTTATGGTGTTGGGGAATAGATGGGATCTTGGGGTGTTTACAATGTTTTCAACTTTTTTTTATGTGGGAAACTTGACATTTTTTAAACTTTCCTTTGTTTAATGTAATAAATTTCTCTTTTACTTCTGAAATGAACCTGCAGCCTGGCATGTCTATGTTTCAGTGAAAGTCTGTCACATTGATTTTCCTAAATTAAGAACAAAATATAATCTGTCAAATTGCCTTTCACCCTGGGATCTGCCTTGTCCAGTTGTTATATCAGCTGGAATCATCTTAAACGTACAATTGAAATTTTGCAGTTAATATCTTTTACATAGATAAAATGCTCCTCAATTCCCCTCCTCCCTCTGTGGCTCTTTAAGAACTACTGGGGGCACTGGTCAAGCCTGTCACACAGCTATAAACTTGAAGGTAAAGCAGACTTTTCAAATTACCACCCCTTGTTATGGCACAATAACCTAAAGAAATAAACTCAATATTAAGTGGAATTTTGGTTTTATGTCATTAAATTATTGACCAAAGGCAGCCTAATGAGTAATATTTCCATGGGGAATTTTCTCCACAGTGATAAGATCAAGCTGTGATCCAGAAATAGCACAGTGGAAGTTGCATGTTGTTGCAAGCGGTCCTCACCATTTAAAATCACTGCATCAAGTCGAAGTGGGGATAGCACATGCAAGCCAAGAACTTCCCACAGTTTTCCTAGGTACGTACATCTTACCCCTTTTAATATTTAGGAACATAGTAATTCACTTCCTAACACTTGCTCCAATATTTAAATGGATTGAAATTCACATGAGTGCACACCATTCACGTGTACCGGGCATACATGTGCGGTCTCGTCAGATGTGGCTGTGAGACAGAATACCTCAGGGAATGAAAATACTCCAGAAGCTGTTCAAATGCATCTGTATGAATTTGCACATGATCCATCTTCTGTACATTCCATCACTGGCTGCCTCACTCAGTCAGCCAGCCGGGCTTCAGGGACGAATGGTACCTGAATTATTGATGCATGTTCACATTCTGGGTTAATGCCGTCTGACACTAAAAGACTGCTTTGATTTAGTGCATCATAAACATTTCATCACAGTATGAAACCACAGGAACTGATGAAACATCATTTTTACTGACCTGCAGTCTGGAGATGTAAACTTATGTTTCCTTGCACTGTTAAACTAGATTAAGAAAGGACAAAGCTGTATGTGTCACACTGAAGGTAAAATTGTTTTGTAAGTTGCTGACTTATGTAAGGATTTGCCTTCAAATTAACTCGAGGAGGAAAGTCAAGATGTTCCAGGAGACTCATCATGGTCTCAAGCCCCTTTCACAGCCCATGGTGTGTGCTTCATATTTTTGGCATTAACTGAAATAAGGTGCAATGATTTCACATATCAACCAGCCCAAATGCTGACATAAAATTAAACCCAAAATCTTTCAACATATCCAGAAAAATTAATTGAACCTACTTCCGATTCAAATTTAAGTCAGTTGTGGAAATTCAATTAAATTTATTCCTTCTTTGCACCTCAACTTAGCCATTGATTTAAAAATGGCAGCTACTTAACATTTTCCAGAGGGCCTATTGTTCTGTTACACAGCTGTATAACTGTTCTCTGCATTCCACCATAATACTCTCACTATAATAACAGCTGTTAGATGTCCGGCCAATGTCTAAGGCTGGAAGCACTCACACATGCCTTAAATTTATTTCATTTAATTTCTCAGGAAGTGGGCCTTGCTGGAAAGTCTAGAATTGAACTGACATGCCTTGCATTAATCCAGACCACCCGATTGAAGTAAAATAATGCAGTCTCTGAAAATATGAAATAAAAACAGATAATACCTGAAATATTCAGCAAGTCAGACAGTGCCTGTGAAGGGAGAAACAGAGTTAATGTTTCCAGTCAGTGACCATTCCTCAGAAGTGAGAGAATCCACAGATGTAATAATAGTTTTAAGCAAATGAAAAAGAGAGTGCAAATAAGAATGGCAGCGAAGGATTGTGATAGGCTGCAAGGCAGGAGATACAAAATAGCAAAGCCAAAGTGCATGGGAATGGGACAAGGTTAAAAAAAACAAAAAAAAACGACAGGCCTAGAAAGGCATGAATAATAGAATCATGAAGATTTGCCATTTGAAAGCAAAGAAACCAAAACGAGGAAAGACAAAGGAAGCAAAAGGGGGACAGGAATTATAATCTAAAATTATTCAACTCAACATCAAGTCCAGAAAGTTATAAAGTGCCTAACGAAAAGATGTTGTTCTTCATGCAAAAATGCATTTTCATTCCAACACAAGGGAAGACTGAGGACAAAATGCTTACAGTTTCAGCAAGATAAGGAGCTAAGCTGGTGAATCGACACTCAGATTTAAGCTTGTGAACTGAATTATTTAGTTGAATGAACACAAAAGCATCAATCCACAAGCCAATCTTTATCAGCATGAAATATGTTATTTTTGATTTTTGTCAATGAAACAAATTTATCATCTACCATCAGCTCAAACTGCACTCAGCAAAGAAGAAAATACCATCAATATAATCAGATACTTAATTTTTTTATCAGAAGAACTGATCTCTGTTGACAATTTAAAATTTCACATCCTAATTGCAATCTCTACCACTGGAGGAGCAGCACAAACTTCCTTTTTGCTCATTCCAGGAGATTTAAATTTGAATAGCACAAGGTGAAAGAAATATAGTTTGATTTTATGATGTGGAAGTAGTATATTTTATTTACCAGGCTGTAATCACACACACACACATTCATGTTTAAAATTATAAGCATTGTAAACCTCGCCACATGTCCAGTCCCTAATGAATGCAGAAATGTAGCTTACTATAAACCAGCTTTATATCTGGTATAATTCATCTATGGCATTGATTTTCATGGGGATTTTAATGTTACAAGGAAATAGATCCATTAAAATCAAACTTCTATTAATTTGTTCCAGTTAATTCAAGCTATTTGCTCGCAACTGATTTAAAACGTCCAAGATGCCAATCCATGTAAAATAAAACTCCCAGCAACAATAAAACAGGAAATGCCAGCAGGTAGAATAGAATATGAGAGCTAGTTAATGGGTGGAATCTTCCCAGACACTGAACAACAAGGGCTATGGATAGGAATTTTGAAGAATCACGAGTTGTCGAGTGAGGCCTTTCTTGATGTTGGGAAGAACAAGTTGCATTTTCCAAGAATTCCATGTGTCAAGGTGACATTCTTGATTGGGAGCAGCAGGAGGGTTATTATCAGGGATTGTTGGTCATTATCACTCTCATTGCACCCTAATCTTGCCTCATTATTAGATAGTTTTCTATTCTACGACTTGCTGGATGGAAACTAGATGCCATGAATATGCAATACGAATGAATACCTGGTTACTCCAGCTCGCTGCTTGCTTCCCTGGACCGCCATCTGGGACACCAAGCATCAATGTCTCATGGCATTGTCCATTGACAGCAAGTGCACACCACCAACATCCACAGTCCCTGACAGGCAGCCTCCCTGTACCTTTATCTCTGATCCATTTACAGTATGCTTCTACAGTACCATGCTTTGCAGTGCACTAACATCTATAATCAAAATGCTGCTACTAGGTCACAGAACAGGAACAGGCACCCAGCTCGTGGATTGGACCAGGCTGCATCTCAGAGTTATTCACTTGCTCCCTTATCACTCTCCTACTTCATGCCTAGCTGGATACTCACAGCATCCCAGCTAAGCCTCCATGGGCATTTAGCACTTTGCCCCTTCAAACAGAGCTTATAAGTCCATCGGACTGCTGTGTAGCCTTGCCTCTTAAAGCAGATATAATACCAAGAGGCTTGTCATGCTTGTCAACAGTCAACAGTCAATGGAATGAACATGTTGCTGTCCAGCACTGTGCTATATGAGTCTAACCATGCAAACAGACTGAATATTCAGCAAGCAAATGGCCATGTCTCAAAGTCTAAGGGGAATAGTGCTGATTGAAGTTCATAGAAGTAACAGTCAGCCAAGGGGTCCCAGGGGCCAAAAGCAACCTTGAATATCTGTCCAGGTGTTTGGCAATGGTCAGACAATAAGTCAGGGCGGTGACAGCTGGTGGGTGTGTATTTCTGCAATCCATGGAGTGGATCACAGTCAGTCCCGGAACACAGTCAGGGAGCTGTCCAATTATCAGTCAGAGGTCTGGATTGTCTGGTTAAGTTACTGAAAGAGGTGGGCCATAGTGAGTCTGGGTTTCCAACGATTAAAACTAAAGGGGAGCTATAAGAGGACCAGTGCTTCAGAAGAGAGGCTTTGGACCTTAATCTTAAGCAGTGGAGGGAAAATACTGGAATGCAGGGAGATGACAATACACTGAAGGGGATTACATCAATGTGTAAGTGTGGTTGGATGGTAGAGCAAGGGAGGGAAAGGGGTCATGTCACCAAACATAAAATCCCTGCAGTGTGGAAGCAGGTCATTCAGCCCATCGAGTCCACACTGTCCCTCAAAAGAGCATCCCACCCATACCCACCGCCCTACCACTATCCCTGTAACTCTGCATCTCCCATGGCTAATCCATCTAGCTTGCACATCTTTAGACTGTGGGAGGAAACCGGAGCACCCAGAGGAAACCCACATAGACACGGGGAAAAAAATTCAAACTTTGCACATAGAGTTGCCCAAGGGTGGAATTGGACCCAGGTCCTCGATGCTGTGAGGCAACAGTGCTAACCATTGTGCTACTACACCACCAATGGTAAACGCTGAAGCTGAAACATATCTATGAGAATTAAATTCATTGTGATTCTTAGACATGAGCCTGATGTTTGTAATCCAACTCCTCACACTGAACATTCTCAACAAATTCATGCAGTCTCGTGGAAATAAAACAGAAAGTGCCAGGGAAACTCAGCAGGCCTGAGAGCAGCTGTGGAGAGAGAAACAGAGTTAGCATTTCAAGTCTGATATGACTCTTCTTCAGATATCAGGCAAGATAAAAACCAAACCCCACAAATACTTACGATACAAATCACAAAAACTGTACCACTGGAAAAGATGGAGCCTACCTGTCAAAGTCATAGTCAACTGCAGGAGCTGCTCACTTCACATCTTGGTTCATGAACCATTGTGTAGAGATAGGGATAGGTGGGTTCCTTACCATCAATGATGTATTCGCAGCCAGACAGAGACTCACTTATAGATGATGGTGAGAACAGAACACCATTAACAAAAGTGAGAATATACAATGAAGTGTCACTCGTGCTATCTATGTGACCTCTTAACATCTCCTTCTTTTCTTCTCCACCGCTACATCTATGTGCAGACCTGGGTTCCACAGCTTGGATGGAGGGAATCTGCCTTACAGTGGGGCCTGTTGGCCTTTGAGGCTTGGCAAGTGACCTCAGGAGCAAGTTTGTCCAGAGGGCAGTGCTGAACTTATTCTTGCCAGAGACAGGTGCAGCTTGAACTCGCACAGGGCTAAGAGAGACAGGCAGGGTTCCGTTGGAAGGTCCAGTCACCTCTGGAGATGACCCGAAAGGAGACTTCCCACTCCTGCAGGGTCCCTACTGACATTGCCCCATTTTCTGGGAAGAGGAAAGAGCACCTGCAGTCAGCTTAAATGTTCCTCATACCCCTTTCACTTTGCTGCTCCCTCAAACTGTGCAGACCACTTTTGTTTGGGTGGCGAACAGATTCCAGGTTGGCAGCATCTGGGAGTGTGTCCTCCCTGGCATTCCAGAGGAAAGACAACAGCCCTCCTGTGTCATCCATCAGGAGGTCAAGGTCCCTGCTAATAACATGGGGTGCCAATTTCCCTTTGTTTTTCTAAGAGAGTGTGTACAGCTATTCCGAGCAGTTCTGTAAAGACAATGCTTGAGATGTTAGTCTGTTCTGGGATATCCTGACAATAATGAGTACTTCTACCTATCTTGAAACATAGGAGATAGAAGTAGGAAGAGGCCATTAGGCCCTTCGAACCTGCTCCACCATTCATCACAATCATGGATGATCGCCCAACTCAATAGCCTAATCCTGCTTTCTTCCCACAACCTTTGATCCTATTTGCCCCGAGTGCTATATCTAGCTGCCTCTTGTATACATTCAATGTTTTGGCATCAACTACTTCCTGTGGTAATGAATTCCACAGGCTCACCAGGCCTTGGTGAAGCAATGTCTCCTCATCTTCGTCCTAAATGGTCTATCCTGAATCTTCATACTGTGACCCCTGGTTCTGGACACACCCACCATCAGAAACATCCTCCCTGCATCTACCCTGTCTAGTCCTGTTGGAATTTTATAAGTCCTTATGAGATCCCCCCCTCATTTGTCTGAACTCTAGCAAAAACAATGCCAAGCTAGTCCATCTCTCCTCATACAGCAGTCCTGCCATCCCTGGAATCAGTCTGGTAAACCTTCGCTACTCTCCCTCGAGAGCAAGTGCATCCTTCCTCAAAAGAGGAGACCAAAACTGCACGCAATATTCTAGGTGTAGCCTTACCAAGGCCCTGTATAACTGCAACAACAAGTCCCCGTTCCTGTACCCGAAACGTCTTGCAATGAAGGCCAACATAACATTCTTTTCTGCCTGCTGTACTTGCATGCTTACCTTCAGCGACTGGTGCACAAGGATGGCCAGGTCCCATTGCACACTACCCTCTCCCAATTTACAGCCATTCAGGTAGTAATCTGCTTTCTTGTTTTTGCTTCTAAAGGAATAACCTCACATTTATCCCAATTATCCTGCATCTGCCATTGATTTGCCCACTCACCCAACCTGCCCAGATCATGTTGAATGTTCTCTGCATCCTCACCACTGTTCACCCTCCCATCCAACTTGGTATCATCTGCAAACTTTGAGATGTTAAATTGAGTGGGATAATTGGGCTATCCTCAGATGAGAGAGGTGCTGTAGGAGTGGAGTAGGTAGCTAATGGAACAATTTTGGGATGATTGTCAATTGGCCATTTGGAGAGAAAGTTTCCATGAGATTTGTTCAAAACAACACTTTGCCAAGATGTATGGCAAGATTCTGCCCATTATTTCTGCTTTAATCTTTCATGAGAACTGACAGTGTTGATGTACCCTGTTGTTTTCACTCTGATGATGATCAATGTGCTGCACATTTTTTCGTTTTTACTTCAGAATTTTTAATGCTCGTAGTTTTGCTTTAAGCTGTAGTGTACATTACTATGTCACAATGAAGCAAGGATATTATATAATTGAGTCCAACTGTTATTTTCCATTTAAGAAGGTTATACAGTGGAACAACATTCCTTGAAATGAAAAGAATTTTGTGTCCCACATCCTGCTCCTTTTTCAAAAGAAATGTCACTGTAATTTCACCTTTAGGACTGTACGTATTTATGAAAAAAAAGCCAACATTTATAAAACAGTGAGAGAACAGTCATTACTTTAATTTCAGAGTGTGACTGTGTTTTCTGAAAACTCACAGAGTAGGGTTGAACAGAGTCATGTGGTGTATAGCATGTCACTAGAATGATTGTCAGAAATTGGATTTAGAAAATGCACAGCAGTGACTGTTCATCAACATTACAAAAGAAACTGTTCATTTCAATAATCACAATCAATGAAGCAGATCAAATTTACAAAGAAGATCTAATACCAGACAAATCATACTTAAGAGCCTCATGCAATCATGAAGGGTACCACAACTGACCATAATTCACATTTTAGACATCCTACCACAGGACTCTCTAAAATATGAATCATGGTTAGTTGTGGTATCCTTCATGATTGCATGAGGTTCTTAAACCAAAGGACAATCACACTGATGCAGTTTAACTTTAGTATGGGAGAATAATGACTTAACAATAGTAAAATAATCAACAAGTGACATTTAGAAAACTTCCATTGACATTGCTTCCATCCCTGGGATACAGAAGTGATTTACTGGTATGCAAATGTGGAAGCCAATTTGTACAAATGAACATCTGACAAATAGGAGATAAGCAACTAATTAATCTGTGTTTATGATATTGATTGAGGGGAGAAATTATGCCAATAACGCTTCCTGGTCCCTTTCAAATAGCATTTTAGGATTTTTTATACCTAGCCAAGTGATAGGTCAGACCTGGTTTAACATTACATTTACAAAATGGCGCCTGTGACAGCACTTTTGAAGTACTACACTGACGTTTCAGTTCTCCAATTAATCAATCAATTAACTTCAGTTACCTGCTTAACTACTTGTTCTATTACCAGATACGCCTCTCTTCAAGTATGGTTTGGATGAAACTAATGGAAATTTAAACAATTTATTTTCATATTCTATGTCCATTGTAATGCAATGATCATTAACAATTTAATATTTCATATTCTATACAATGCAATCAATCTTTCAAATTCCCTCTTCTTTCTTTAATCAAAAAGCAATGTTTCAACATAGCGACACAAAAAATTGTTTTGTTTCACGCTCTTAACTCATTGTATTGTAAAACACTCCTCTTCAAGGATCTTCAGTAATTTCTTGGAGCAAGCATTTTCTATCCATAGTTTTCCTATCTCACTGGGGTCAATAGGTTTTTCTTTTCACACAAAAAATAGGCTTTTAAGCATAAAGTTGGTACTATCTTGTCATTGCCTATTGATTTACTTCAACACCCTTCTGATTTTCGGTTTTGATGGTATTTTGTTTATGGGCTGTGCCTTCAAACAGCTTTCTCAAATTAAAAATAAATGTAATTACAACCAATTATCAGCTAGTTTCAAGATGTGAATTAAGCTTCTGCTTCAGCTGTCCTTCAGAAATAAGTCAGATAAGTAAAATGATTGGGGAGCAAGGGATAGAAAAGAAAGAGAGTAAAGGGTCAGAAGGAAAACGAGAAAATGATAGAAACCAAACAAAAATGGAAGGAAGGAATTTGAATTTGTCAATCACCTTTTACAGTCTCAGTATATTCCAATGCATTTTTCAGCCAACAAGCTACTGTTGTTTGATAAGAAACACAGCAGCCAATCTGTACACAGTTACATCCCACAGACAGAAGAAAGATAATGTTTTGGTGATGTTTGTGGAAGGATGAATTTTTTCCAGGACAGTGGGGAAGAGTTTCCTGCTCTTCTTTAAAATAAGGGCGTGGGATTTTTTATGTCCATTTGAGAGGGCAGACCAGTTAACGCCACATGTAAATGATGGCACCTCTGATCTTGCAGCACTCCTTCACTATTGCAGTGGAGTGTCAGCCTAGACAATGGGCTCTCCAGAGATACAGGCAAAAGCAATATCACTGAGCCAGAGAAAGGTGAGGCTAAAATCCAAAGTAAGATCCAACCAAAACATTGAGCTATCTTTCTTCACAGGCCCTCATTAAGTTACTGTGCATGTTCAATTCAGTCTAAAGGGCACAATTTCAGGTGACATGTCACATTAGTATTAAAGTTTGGCACCAGTTCAATGAACATACAATGTGTGTATTTACTATGTAAACAGAAACTCCACAACCTGAATTACACCTCACAGCTCACAACTAGTCATCTACCATCCGAGATCTATAGCATTTTCAGCTGAAGTGTAGATTCAGGTGCCTGATTTTAAAAAATGATGGGATACACCCTTGTTCCCAAACACCGTAAAAATTATAGGCTGTTTTTGTAAAGCAGAATCATGCAATGTGCATATGCCCAGTTTCAGGCCTGTGAAACAGTTTCAGGTTTCAAAGTCTGCGTGAAAATTGATTGCACTTTGTAAAACCAACAACTATGTAAGGATGTTAATGCATTCAAAGCTGTTGAGAGACCGCTTACCGAACTAATACCTGGAATGAGGGGATCACCTTATGAAGAAAGGCTAGACAGACCCGGCATGGATCCCCTGGAGTTTAGAAGAGTGAGAGGTGACTTAATCGAAACATATAAGATCCTGAGGGGACTTGATCAGGTGGACTTTGAAAGAATGTTGCCTCTTGTTCGAGAATCTAGAATGACTCCTAGTTTAAAATTCATAGTTTAAAAATAAGGCGTCACTCATTTAAGACAGAAATGAGAAAAAAAAATTATTTCTGAGAGTTGCAAGTCCTTGGAATTCCCTTCCTCATAAGGCAGTGGATGTAGAATCTTTAAATATTTTCAAGGAGGAGGTAGATAGATTCTTGATAGTCATGGGGATAAAAGATTAATGGGGATTTGCAGGAAGGTAGAGCTGAGGTTAAAATTAGATCATCCATGATCTTATTGCATGGTGTTGCAGTTTTGAAGGGCTGAGTGGCCAAGTCTTGTTTCTTATTTGTTTGTAACTTGGGGGTATCACAAAAGCTTTGCATTATTTGCACTTTACATTTTTTCCATATGTTGCATATGTTATGTTTAAGTCTACAGCTAAGCATTTTACAGGAGCTAAGTTCCTGATGAATTCCAAGCAAACAAACTCATTATCTTGCCAATAACCACTGTTGTGCAAGATGAAGCTGAATGGCTCATATCTTCACTGTCCTTTCACTTTAGAATAAAAGTGATTCAAAGAGTTCTTGGGGTCCAAAAGTTCAGTGTAATTGTTCAGGATAACTCACAGAACATCTATGCCCAGGGGGGAGAAAAGACAAAAGGAATCAAAGGAAATCCAAAATGAATGGGATTTCAAAGGTTAAAAGGAAAATAAAATCTCGGCTCCAAGTTTTCATTTTGCTAACAAATTATGTTCAGCTTGGACAAAGCTTAACTGCATTAAGTTTGGTTACGATGAGCTACCCAACTCTGGATTAACTCAAAATCCAGTTTCTAATTCATTCTTTGCAATGACACAGATCAGTGAAATCAAATTGTGTAACTAAGCCTTAAGCCATCTAAATACAAGAAAACAACTTACTCTCAGTTCATATAAATAGGATTTACAGAAGCTGTTTGATATAGGGTGCGGCTGGATTTTTTTTTGCACAATTCACATGCTTTATGCCAGTTTGCAAATCATATTTAGAAGAAAGCAACTGCTGAGAAATCCTATGAGAGTCAGTCCTTTGAGCAGCAAATTTGGAGTAATCAAACCAAACATGATTTCATTGAATTTGGGAGCAGACCCAACATGCCAAGTGGCCTACTCCTGTTTAAAATTTTGAATCGAACAATGGAGAACCTAGAACAAAGTACCTATCAAATCAGAGGAGCATCAAAGGATGTAGAGAAACATGTCAATAATCATGTCATGTCAAATGAACAACAAAGAAATGTCAATAATCTTGTAGCAGAGTGATAAGTGATGTTTAGAAGCTCTAGCTCCTCCTGGACCACTGGATGTACTGAAGAAAGAATCACTTACCCTCTGGAGCTGACAGCTTAACTCCCTATTCCACTTCTGTATTTCCAATGCCTCAATAAACCTGATTGCATGAGTTAATTTTAAATCAGCCTCCTCGTTGTGCTTTAAGAACCAGATTTGCATATGTTAATGAAGTACACTGCCTCTCCCTGACAAAACAGTGATACCACACGCTAAACACCAGAGAAAGAATGTTGCCAGAAATCCGCATTTCATGTTATGGTCTTTTATTTGCATTTTTAAGCATTTAGACTTCTTCTCACCACTCTGTTGTTAATATCAAGGTTAATATCAAGTGCTAAATGTGGGAAAAGCAATAACAGCAAATGGAACCAATTAGGGAAAACAAGAGTTGTTTAAAACAGAGAACAAATTGGCTGTTGGAATTAGCAATTAAGACTCTTCAAGGAATGGAAAGCAAGACTATTCAAGACGGAGCAAAGTGATCAAGGAAACCACCCTGAACTACCTACTAGATCTTGTATACAACAATCTGTATTTATATAGCACTTTTAAAGTAGTCAGATGTGTTACAAAATACTTCATGGCTATCAGACAATATGTAATGCTGAATTGCAAGGAGACACTAGGACAGGTGACTAAAGATTGAGAAAGGTAGGTTTTAAAGGACGTTACAAAGTGGAGAGACACAAAGAGAGAGAGAGAGAGAGACGTAGCACAAGGTTCAAAAAGGGAATTTCAATGCTTAAGGCCCAAACTGCTGAAGGCACAGCCACCAAAGTTGGAACAAAGTAAATCCAGGTTACACCTGAGTCTGAAATCATACGCCTGCTGTTGAGAAGTATGCCAACAACCTGATCCAATCACCACTTCATCAGAGCATGGGGAATGGATTATTTGAACCTTTCAGGCACCAGATGGCCTTAGCACATGTCTGGAATGAGCATACTGAACTATGTGTAACTTATAGGGACACATGAAAATCTGTATACTTATACTGTTCTATCCTGAATGCACAACTGTTACTGAAATATGGGGTAAAATAATTCAGACTGGCAATAAAGTTTTGCTTCTAAATATTACCATATGGTCTTCACCCAGAGGTATTTAGGAATTTTAATATTCACAGAGCAGGTAAGTGAGCTTCAGAAAAGTTAAACAGAGGTATAAAGTTATGTAATTCCCTAGAGAATGACTGTTCATTGTAATGCTAATATATGTAATGGTTCATTGGAATCAATGAATATCTAATAGTCTGATTCGACAGATGCAAAAACAGTAGTGCTTTAAATAGGAAACAAACTCTTCATTCTAACAGTATCAATGTTACATCACTGACCTTACAGTATTTATACAAATGTAACAACTCCAAGAATTGTTGACAGTTGTAACAGTAAATTTTCCCCATTAAAGTCCAGATGAGAATATGAATTCCTGATGGTTATTATCAATAATTTTACCTTTGGAAAATAACAACTAACCCTCATGAGAGATAAAATTTTAGGGAAGCAGATTGCTTGTCTCGACAAAAAAGAAAGTGGGAGATTCAACCAATGGACTTGGAAAACGTCTGACTCACAGATATTGTGCATTATAAGTGGCTAAACTAATGCAGGGCTGGATGTTTTCCCCCCAGTCAGAGGATGTAGCACCTTCAGGAGCTGCCATGCAATCTGATTCGTCAGCAGCTCCCATGCCCCAGAGCCCACATGGTGAGTGCTGCCAGAACTGCAGCCAGTCCCAAGATAATGGCTTGATGGGACCCTGGAGCCAGGAAAGTCCGGGGCACAGGGTTCAAAGAATTAGGTTTTATACCCCAGGAGGGGAGAAAGGAAAGGTTTACTATCTTCTGGTTGGGAGTTCCCACTAAAAACAGTACACACTCCCCTCCCCTTCCTCTCTCCCCTGTTTAATAGCTTTTGTTTGAAAAAATGAGCATTCCCATTGGCTGATTAAGCCAATTGTTTTACAACATGGGACATACAATGTTGGGATCAAATGAGCTTTTAACACGCTCAACTTGACTCTTACTTATTTATTGAAACATGAAAACTGGCCGCTGATTTTGGCACCTACCTACCCTCAATATTTTAGGAATAAGGTCATGGGTGGGGAGAGGAGGTGGGCTAGGTTCCCTCCTCGTTTTATATGCTCCCATCACTATTTCATAACCGAAAATACACCTGCAGTGTAACCGAAAATCCAGTACCGGGCATCACAACGACAATCATGGTCACTTTCATCAAGGGTTTCGTCTCCATTTATCTCCCCTATTGGAGGGAGACTAACATCTGCCATGGCACAACCATGAATAGAAAGTAACCTGATACAGGGCCAAAGCCTCATTCCACACTGAGACGTGATGAACTTTGAAAGTTTCTGTAATGTTACCATGGCAGCCAGATTGCACTTCTAAAACAAATATTTTATTATCTTATTTGCTACTGATAGAGCAAAGCACAAAATAATTCCCAGATTCACTCCTGAAAGTCATATGCTATATACATTAAATTTTTCCAAGACAGGGAATATGAAAAAGAAGTTCATGGCAAATGGAAAATGGAATCCAAATCAGAAAAGTTCAAGTTAATGTACTTGGTCTGATTAACAAGGCAGGGATTAAACAATGGATGGTAAGGCCTCAGAAAGTATTGAAAATGAGAGGGACCATGGTATGCATATCCACAGATGCCTGAAGTTGCAAAGCAGCTAGATAAGATGGTTATGAAGGTATATAGGATACTTTTCTTTATTAGCCAAGGTCCAGAATACAAGAACAGAAGACATTGGAGAGGTCATAACTGGAGTTGGATCTGGTCGCCATATTATTAGAAAGATGTGATTACACCAGAGAGGGTAAAGAGGAGATTAGCCAGCATGCTTCCTGGGCTGGAAGGTTCTGAGCCATTAGCAAAGATTGGATATGCTAGGATTCTTTTCTATGGAATAGCAAACAATAAGAGAAAACCTGATAGAGGTAAATAAGATTATGCGGGACATCAGTAGATTGAAAAGGAAGGCACTTGCTTCCATTGGCAGAGGGGAGAACTACTAGAGGGTATAAAATTAAAGTAAGATGTAGAAGCATAAGAGGAGAGAAGAGGAGAAATAATTTCACCAAGGGGTGGTGGGAATCTGGAAGTCATTGCCTAAAAGAGTGGTTAAATCAGAAACTCTCATTAAAAATTTAAGCAGTATTTATTTATTCACTTGCATTGGCATAACCTCCAGGACAATGGACCAAGAGGTGGAAACTGGGATTAGTGTAGTCAGAGATAGTAAGAACTGCCCATGCTGGAGTCAGAGATAACTCAGTGTGGATCTGGAGGAACACAGTAGGCCAGACAGTATCAGAGGAATAGGAAAGTTGACATTTCAGGTTAGGACCCTTCTTCAGAAATGGGGAACTTTGTTGCCTGACATGGACACAATGGGCCAAAATGGCTTATTTCTGTGCCATAAACATTTATGAGTCTATGAAAACAAATCTATGAAAACAAATCTATGAATACTGAAATTACTAGAGAAATTCAACCGGTCTGGCAGAATCTGTGTGTAGAAAGCAGAATTAACATTTTGGGTCCAGTGACTCTTCGTTAGAACTGATAGCAGCTGGAAAAAGTGATATTTATGGTGAAGATGGGTTTGATGGGGTTGTGAGTAGGTGGAGTTGAGTGTATGTGTGTGAATGGTGTCCAGATAGAGAGATGAATGAAAGGGGTAGACAAACAAGGAGATAATTAATAGCAGGCCAGGACGGAAGAGAAGCTGAATAAATGTTAATGAGCACTGAGAGTAAGAGTGAATAAGTAAGCTGCGCTGAAAGCAACTCATGTCACGACAGGACCAGGGTGTTGGGTTGGGGTGGGTGGGGTGGACGATGTAGAAACGTATTCCACCTCTCTTCTGTCCCAGCTTAATGTCAATAATCCCTTGTCTGCCTACCCCTTACATATCTCTCTCTTTCTCTCTGGGATCTGGGTCCACCCATCTACTCACTTCTCCTCCCTGCCCTCTCCCAATCCCATCTTCACCATAATACCACTTTTTCTGAACTGCTGTCAGTTCTGAAGAACGGTCACCGGACCTGAAATGTTGATTCTGCTTTCTCTCTGCAGATACTGCCAGACCTGTTGAGTTTCTCCAATAATTTCAGGTTTTATTTTAGATCTCCAGCATCCACAGTTCTTTGTATTATCCTATGTTCAAAACTTCCTGCACACTGTCCTAACATGTGAAAAATTATTTATATGCTACACCCTAGCCTTGTGTTGCAACTTCAATTTTGTTTAGTTGTATTTGATGGAGCTTTCCATCAGTGGATTGATTTATGAGAAAGCATAATATGATAAACCACATACAACCCATACATAATATGTATATCTAATATGGGACTTATAGAATCATAGTGTCATTCAACACAGAAACAGACCCTTTGGTTCAACTTGTCCATGCCAACCAAGTGTCCCAAACTAAATCAGTCCCATTTTCCTGCATTTGGCCCATATCCCTCTAAACCTTTCCTATTCATGTACCTGTCCAAATGTCTTTTAAATGTTGTAACTGTACCTGCATCTACCACCTCCTCTGGCAGTTCATTCCACATGCAAACCACTCTGTGTGTGAAAAAGTTGCCCCTCAGGTCCCTTTTAAATCTTTCTCCTCACACCTTAAAATTATACCCTCTGTAAGGTCACCCCTCAACCTCCTATGCTCCGGTCCTATCCAGCCTCTCCTTATAACTCAAACCCTCCAGCCCCAGTAACATTCTAGTAAATCTTTCCTGCACTCTCTCCAATTTAATAATATCCTTTCTGTAGATAACTCTATCTTCTGATTTTTTTAAGTGTCATTAACAAGCATTTCACTTAAATGAAGAATGTTTTCACTCTTCACATATATATATACAGTTAATATCAATGAGAAAATGTAGCATTACCAAACATCTTAACTTTACAGATTACAAAATTATCAATAATGCACTAAGCATTGAAAGTTCTGCAACTTAATCTCCCCCAGAGCTTAAAAGCAACATCTTATCATGTCCAAGTAATCATTGGTACGTTGGTCATTTATGGATTCAATGAAAATGTTACTTACTGAGAGATTTTAAAATGCTGTAAATAATACAGATCAATTAAGAAAGCAGTAACTATGCCTGGATACACAGCGGCTTACATACCATAAATAAATCAGAGATAAAGTATGACGATCAAAATTCCAGACCTCTTTGGAGTATCGTTTCAACTCTTTGGTATATCGAAGGTTAACCCGCCTCCCTCTGCTTCCATTTGAAATTGAAAACACCTGCTTTTGAGACTGATGGCCTATTAGAGAATTTCTGGGGCCTTGTAGGCCTGTATCAAGTAATGTTTGCATTCCAGCACAGGACAGAGAGTTCACCTGATTTTTGTTGGATAACTTGCAGTTTAATTGGTATTTAATATGATTTATTAATGCAGGCAAAGAACACATGAAAGAGATACATGGAGAGGAAATCACAAGGCATGTTTCCTTTGAACCTTCCTGTACAGTTTTAAGTAAAATAGATTGTGCTAAATGCTATTTAGCCCATTTAATATGTTTTGTTTTCAGATAGGATAGATAAAACTACACAGAATAAACACAGAAAAGTTGTATTAAACAAGCTACTGATGTTGCCAGAGCTTTTTCTATCAATTAATTTTTTTTTCTGCCTATTACTTTCTAAGCTTCCTTCCTACCCTCCAGATGCACTGTTTTTATCAGGCAAGTTATAGAAATCATGAATGTTGGTCTGTAGTCAAATCACTCTTGAGTGACATTTTATTCTCTTAACTTAGAGAAATGTTGAAATTCAAACTTGACCCCTCACCACTTTGTTTCACTGTCCTCCACCTTCAAAGGTTTCAAAAGTTATCTGCTGATCATGCCCTTCAATGATCTTCATCGCAAACATCCCAATCATATTTACAATATGGTCTGCTCCATTTCTCTGCAATACATCTTGAAAATCTTTCTACATTAAAGAGGTATAATTTCTCTTGGCTAAAGTCTCTAAAATGAGTGTGAATTGTTGCTGAGTTCACCACAATATGCTCTGATGATCCTTTTATTAAATTCTACGGAAGTGTTTATATTTTGCATATTTTCTTAAAGAAAATCTACACTTTCTTTCATTAAATTTAAGTAAAACATATTTTCTTGTGTCCTTTTTAATGATTCCATTATTTACGCTTCAGTTTAGCACAGCACACTGTGTTCATGCTCACTTTCAGATCAAATGGCAGGATATACTATCCATTGCTGAGCATTAGTGATGGGGATTAGGTCAGAGGTAACAGGAATGTATAGTTGACTTTTTTGAAAATAAAATTATAAGGGAGCATTGTTAAATACACACAATATAAATGTGTCATCGTAAAGAGCACAAGTAATAAAAAACTAAATAATTTGTTGTGTTCTGATATATTACGAAATTTCAAATGATACTTTTAAATTTTGAACAAAAACAGACTGCTAAAATGGTCACAGCAAATTATGTGGCACTCAGCAATATTAGCTCAAGACGGTCTCAAAACTCAAGAAAATACTCAAATAAGTAAGTCATCTAGGAAATTCACATATCCATTTAAGGATGGTCATCAACAAAAAAGAACTATAGTGTACCAGCTGACCCACCTTTCTGTTTAACCATTGATAGGATTGATATTGACACCCAATCTGCTTTAGATGGATATGAAAAAGACGTCATCCACCTTTTGTTGTATTGTAATGGCCTCTTATCCAAACAGAAAAAGCTTTGCTGTCTCAAACTCTCAAAGTGTGGAATGCTCTAATACAAAATGTTTGTCAAATAATATGTCACCTTGTTTGGAAAAAGATTCTGATTCTTAGAGAACTTGGCCGGGCAAATGTGGAAAGGTTGCTTCTCCTTGTGGGAGAGTCTAGATTCAGAAGATGTAAACAGTCACCCACTTAAGCCCAAGATAAGAAGGAATTTCTTCTTTCAGAAGGTAGTGAATCTGTGGGACTCTTTACTGCCGAAGGATGTAGAGTTTGGGTTCTTAGGTAAATTCAAGGCTGACGCAGACAGATTGTTAATTGTGACAATGCTGTGACTTTAAGAGATAGTAGGAACTGCATATGCTGGAGAATCCGAGACAACAAGGTGCAGGGCTGGAT
>NC_063354.1:32066713-32113841 GCF_021869965.1 Rhincodon typus
TCTCTGCTCCTATGATGCTGCTTGGCCTGCTGTGTTCATCCAGCCCTGTGACTTTAAGAGGTGTGTTTTGTCTTGATTTCTTTTAGTAAGACATTGGAAGACAGGTGCCGAGCAAAGATAAATAAGTTGTGATGCCTTGGGGTTTTATTGATAGTTGGAACAATAGAAGCAGACTGAGTGGGTGTGGTCAAGGATTTTTAGTTAGCTTTCAGCAGCTGCTGTTATGGGCTTGAAGAAGTCTCAATTATAGCCCAAAGCTGGGGGTTATCTTCCTAGGCTGCTGCATTGCATGTGAGACAAAATCTGTTTCCTGAAATTCCCTTCTTTGGTAAAGGGTGTGTTCATGGGATGTGACTATATTGGAACAGTTAATTAGTAATAGTTACTGTATCTATTATTCTGTTAAGTTTTCCAATAGAGTTAACTTATTCTAAGTTTTTCTTTCTTTTGTTGTATTTTAACTATGGTGTTTGAATAAATTGTGTTTTGCTTAATATCGAGTAGTTTAACCAGTCAAATTGCATCTGGAACACAACACTTCATATCTGCCTTTAAAATAAGAAAAAGTGAGGGTCTAGACTACCTTCTCAAAATATTTTGAGTGGGTCTGGTCTAGTCTATAACATAATAAGTTAGAGAATCAAATGTTATGGGGAAAAGTCTGAAAGGTAGATTTGAGGACAATCAGATCAGCCCTTGTGTCATTTAACAGTGAAGCAGGTCAAATGAGTTGAATAGTCTACTTCTGCTCCTATGTCTTGTGGTCTTATGGTCTAACAGTTATGTTTGTCGCTTTTTAATAAATAAAAATAACAGTGTAAATAAAGCAAAATGACAAATAAAAATTAGAAAGGAAGTAGCTCTGTAGACAGAGAGACAATCAGAAAGTTGTTGAAACAGATACAATCATCTAAGGAATAGAGGTAATAAATCACAATGCATTAAATGTAGGAGGACTCTTCCCCTAACTTGCTTCAGCTTCAAGTTCACATGAGAACCAAGCTCAGGTACAAGAAGCCTTACAGCTTACTGTGAATATTCTGATGTTACAAGATCCGAACTCAAGCTAAAGCATCAACACATCTAAGAAGCAACAGGCCAATTGCAAAACAGACAAAGTTGGAATTGTATCTTTTTCTAAATTTTTGTGTGAATTTTAATCTGTCCGAATCAAGTTAGTAAGATGTTGTATTCTTAAACCTCTGATGCAAGTGTTAGGATAGTAAACATCTTTATTTAAAACTCAAAGAAAAGTTTGCCAGTGGAATTTTTGATTTTATCAGGAAAGTTATCGAAATCATTAATGTTGTTCCGTAGTCAAATCAGTCTTGAGTGACATTTTATTCTCTCAACTTAGAGAAATATTGAAATCCAAACCTGACACCTCACCATTTTGTTTCACTGTCCTCCATCTTCCAAGGTTTCAAAAGTTATCTACTGATCAGACCCTTCAATGATCTTCATCTCAAGCATCCCAATCATACTTATAATACAGTCTGCTCCATTTCTCTGCAATACATCTTAAAAATCTTTCTACATTAAAAATGTATAATTTCTCTTGGGGCAACCGCAAGGAGGATAAGAAAATGTCCACATTATTAAAACACTTAGATCATGGACAGTTAGAAAAGATATAAATTTTGTCTGTGTTATACTGAACAAAGGAAAGTTCTAAACTTAAATAATAGAGCTACAGACAGAAAGAAAGAGTGTGAAAGTGACATAGGCCTCACCCTAACTGGATTTGTGGATGATATATATGGCCTAGTCTAAGAATTAACCTGTGAGGAATTCTGTAACTTGTACACCAGAACTAATTTACCAAATCTCACTCCTCCAACCACCCAATCCTGCAATGTGAGGCCAAAGGTCAAGAGCATGGGACTGAAGAGGAATCAACATTTGATAAATAATCCCTTCAAATAATGAAATGGAGACCACAATCTCTCACTGTCAGCCTACATATGAAGATGGGAAACAACAACCCAGGCCATTCAATTACATTTTGCAATTGCCAATGTCAGTGGTTGGAGAAGAACTGCTGGTAAATATTTCTTTTCCTTGGGTACACGCTGCCATTCACTTTATTTATGAATATGACATGTATATTTTGATTGATACTATGAAAAACACAACTTTCTATCCTTTCTAACCAGCTGAAATAGGCATTCATAAAGCTTTCTCTGAGATGAGAGGATTATGCGTAGTGCAGAGGGATTAGAAACTAATAGGCTGGACTTCGCTTTTGTTGAAATTTGTAGTTTCATGCAAGATCACTGGCCAACATGAGTCTAAGGAAAATCCACTTACATTGCTTTTTATTATTTTACAAGCTTTCAAACGAGTGCCTCATGCAGCCCTTCTGAAGAAGCCAGGGGTATATTTAAGTAAATCTAGAATTTAATTTGAACCAAAACCCTGTAGTCATGTGATGGTGCTTGGGCAACTTATTGTAGCTATCTCTAAAAGATAAAGCTGTGAGGGAAGTGTATCCTCAGTCTCATTTCTTATTCAATGTTTTCATGCTGCTGTTTGGAAAATAAATGATCGGCTGGGTGTATCTCTCCAAAGCCTTCCGCAGGGTAAGAAGTTGCTCATTTCAAAGTAGATCATGTTTTTTCTCAACTCACCTGATGATTAATGTAAGCTACTCAACATTTGAACAGTGGGTTCATCTTTTGGGGGGGGTCCACAAATGTGATATTTATAGATTTGAGGGTGATCTCAAAACATTGATTGGAAAATACAGAATGTTTATTCTAGTTAGTGATCCACATCGTTCTTTGGGATCTGGCTGATGCGAGCTCCAGCCTGAATACAATCAGTTGGGGTTACACTACAAAGGGATAAAGGAAGCTTGGTCTTTCTCTTCTTTCTTTGTTGAAAGGAACATTTCACTGCAGGCCATAGTTCTGGTAATGAAGCAAGCTTTCAAACCCAGAGGCATAGAACAGAAAAGATTTCTCCCATCCATGTTTGAGATTTAGGACCAAATTGTTACACAGATTTCCATGGGAAAGGGAAGCAGTGAATAAGGATTCTGATCCACTTTAATGTAATGTAACTTTGACTTTAACATTAGTTAGACCACAGCTGGAGTACTGTGCAATTTTGGTCACTACACTACAGGAAGAATGGGACTCCACTAAAGTGGGTGCAGAGGAGATTCACCAGGAGCTTGCCTGGACTACACCAATTCAGCCATGAAGACAGTCTAGAGAGGCTGGGCTTGCTTTCCTTAAAGCAGAGAAAGCTAATGATGGATCTACTTGAGGTCTACAAGTTTTGAGTGGCATAGACAGGGTAGATGGGGAGAAACATTTCCCCTTAGTAGAGAGTTCAATAATCCAGGAGCAAAGTTTTAACATTGAGAGCTGGAGGTTTAGAGGGTGTTTGAAAATGAAGTTTTTCACCCAGAGAGTTGAAGCTGTCTGGAAGTCACTGCCTAAAAGCATGTTCAAGGCAGGTACCTCAAGATATTTAAGAATATTTAGATGAATGCTCGAATTTCGATAGCATTCAAGGTTATGATCCAAGTTCTGGAAAGTGGGATTAAAATACATGATTGTTTGATGACTGGCATGGACATGATGGACCGAAGGGCCTCCTTCCTTGATGTAAAAGACTCTATGATGCTATGACTTGTCATTAAGTACTGTGATGTGGAGGTGCCAGTGTTGGATTGGGGTAGACAAGGTCAGAAATCACACAACATTGGACTGTAACCTGGAGACGTGTGATTTCTGACATGGAGTACTGTGGAAGGAAGTCATTTCAGCGTGGGTATTTGTTTCACTAAAGCCCTTCATAAGAGATCTGGAAGGAATAGCTAATAAATAAACTTGATCCACAGTGACAAGAATAATCATGTCTAACAGGGTTCTGTCTCTAGGATCTTTTGCCATGCTGAAGGTTGAAAACTATTGTGTAGCAGGTCAAGTTGGGAATACCTGCTGAAAGGAATCACCTGGGTCAGGGAATGAAAACATGCACTGTGTCACCCAGGATTTGTTGTTTTACTGTTGGATTGCAACTGGATCCTCAGCCAAAACTGATTCTCAGTATAGCCAATTGATGCACCAATCTTTTGCAGGATGTGACGTGTTCCTATGCTGTGCTCAGGATATAAACTTGTCTACTTTACGATCGGAGTGCCATTCATCATATAACTAATTTAGACCTCCTGGAGTCTGCTGTCCATTGAATGAGGGCTCAGACCATCTCCTGTAATTTAAAAATAGCAAGAATGCAGATGCTGGAGTCAGAGACAACACAGTGTGGAGCTAAAGGAACACAGCAGGCAAGGCAGCATCAGAGGAGCAGGAAAATTGACCTTTCGGGTCGGGACCCTTCTTCAGAAATGGGGAGGTGGAAGAGAGCTGAGAAATAAATAGAGAGAGGAGGAGTGGCTGGTGAAGGTAGGTGGGATGGTGATGGGTGAGTTCAGGTAGGGAGTGGTGGGGATTGGTCAGTGAGGTGGGAGGGGCAGATAAGTGGGAGACAAGATGGACAGGTTGTGTCAGGTCAAGGAGGTAGGGATGGGAGGGAGGGTTGGACATGGGATGAGGCTGGGGGTGGGGAAATTTTGAAACTGGTGAATTCCATGTTTAGGCCATCGGTCTGTAGGCTCCCGAGGTGGAATATGAGGTGTCGGTCCTCCAGTTTGCAAGTGGTGTCATTGTGACACTGGAGGAGGCCCAGGATGGGACGGGGAGTTAAAATGGCTGGTGACGGGAAGGTGTTGTCGTTTGTCGCGTACAGAGTATGTAGACCATTTCATAGAGCATCTGCGCTCTGTACTATTATTTTGGTTTTGAATGGAATGTGAACATCACTGGCAAGGCTGGCTTTTGCTGCCCATCCTGAGTTGCCCTTGAACTGATTGGCTTTCTAAGCCATTTTAGTTAAGAGTCCACTGCATTGCTATGGACCTGGCAGCACATGTAAGCCAGGCCAGGTAAGGACAGCAGATTTCTTTCCCTAATGGCTATTAGTGAATCAGATGACTTTTATGACAATTGCTACACGCTCACTGTTAGACCAGCTTTTAATTACAGAATTTTAATTTTGTAGAGTTCAAATTTCACCATCTGCCATAATAAGATTGGAAACAATGCCCTCAGAACATTAACCTGGAACTCTGTATTAGTAGTCTAGTATCATTACCACAATGCTACCACCTCTCCCTAATCATGTTCAGTAACTATTCTCCATAGTTGCTGATGCAAAGGTACCAGGATGGAGGCCAGGTTACTTTCCATGATAATTGACTAGCCCAAGGAAAGACCTGAGCTCTGGTCCAGATGTGGGAGCCAGGACACCTTTGATCACTCTCACTTTATCTTCCAACAGGTGTAACCCAGTCCTGTTGACTCTGTAGCCCAAGTCGGTCACTTGGAGTGCTTGGAACAAATATTTTTCCCTTCTAAGGTGTACACCTACCTGGGAGAAACTATGGGCTATGTCCAAATTCTCTAAGTGCTCCTTATTTGTCTTCCCTGTTATTAGCACATCTAGATAAATAGCGACTTGGGTAGAAATTTTCTCTTTGCTCTTTGTTCCAAATCTCTTAAATTTACAGTGTAATCCAACCCCTAATTCTAGACCCCTCCAACTCTGACAAAAGTAGATTTTAATTTGCCCTGTTCCACCCTTTCATAAGTTGAAATGCATCTGCTATATTTAAAGTCCTTGCAATTTATCTTCTAGTTTTATATTATCCTACAATGCTTTTTTCTCATAAGTCTGCACGTTAGCTTCTCTAAAGCCTCAATATCCTTGTCATTACAGTACAAAATATTCTAATTGTGCTCTTACTGAAGTTTTATATAGGCTCTTCCTTACTTCTTAGAGCAACTAGTGAATCATACCCAATGACAGGTAACTCAATAGCCTAAATGAGCAACAGGAATGCAAAATATAAAACTTAAGCAATCAAACTTTGGGAAACAGAAGGTACAAACTAAAACTTCAAAAATTACAAGTAGATGTATAACTTTATCATATAAATATGCAGTCGTTGTGACAAATGTGGATTAAGGTTACCATAATGATTGTGGTTACGTAGAAGAATAATAGGCCCCCTTTTAAAGGTCGAAGACAGCAGTCTTGGTTAGGATATGGGAGAAACTCAGTTCTGGGTCAAAGTGGACATTGGGATGTGAACATCGCTGTCATCTAAATGGGCAGACGATGAGAGAGATGGATTTCAATGGCAGAGGCATGATGCTTCTCGTGAAGCCGAAAGCAACCTTTTGTTGCACAATTGGAGGAAAGACTGTCATGTTCACATCTGAATGTTAGAAAATTAGAATGTTAGAAAACAAGCAGCTTAGCTGCACTGATATGATCAAAAGGATAATAGAAACAGAGCAAAGTTAGAGTTAGGTTTCATTAGCATAGATATGGAA
This sequence comes from Rhincodon typus, assembly GCF_021869965.1. Lineage (NCBI taxonomy): Eukaryota > Metazoa > Chordata > Chondrichthyes > Orectolobiformes > Rhincodontidae > Rhincodon > Rhincodon typus. The sequence goes on from NC_063354.1 coordinate 32,073,124, forward strand.
GTAAGCTTTGTGCTTGAAGTCAGCAGAGGAAAGTAAGCAAACAAAAATGAGAAGAGCCAAAAACATATTTTTGGTGACCACTGACTGTACTGGATAAGGTCCAAGTGGATTTATCTGAGGGAAGGGCAAATTAATTAGATAACAGAGGAAAGATGATAACAAAGAATGAAATGGTCAAACATGATGAATAAAAAAGTACCACAGCTGCATTTCTGGAAGATGTTGGTTATGACTTTAATCAAGAGGGCCTTGGTAATGTAAACAGAATGAAAATCAAGTTGAAGAATTTTGAGTGTAGATTTGTGAGGAGTGTGAAATAATATATGTTAATATCATGTTTTTTAAGAGGTTGGATTTTAAACTAGTGGTATCTGGGTGCTGGTTTTCTTCTGTAAAGGGTTTTAAACTTAACTAGGTTATTCTTTCCAGAACCATGATTTTAAACTAGTATGTGCCTTCTGAAGTGTTAACAAAGTTTTATTTGTACTCTGGGGGTTTACAACTGGAGAATGAAAACAGTAAGCCATTAATTTAGCAGAACTAGGTTGAGGAGATTTTTAAATTTAGGTAAAAAGTTTTGGTTGGTCTCAAGGAGACTTGACTGTGGTTAGAAGCATGTATAGTCTTTCCTAGGAAAGTAGATTGTTGAGAGCAGTTAAGAAAATCAGCTACCTCAGTGTAAGAGTGGTAGTTTGTGAAACTTCCAGGCCAAGAGTTTTGTTTAGAACTTTGTATATTATTAAAATATAAGGAAATCTACACTCTCAATTTTATGAATGGTCAAGGAAAAAGCCTGACAAATCATATGACCAGAACTGAGAAGAAACAGTTAAGTCAAACCCATAGAACTAATTGAAAAGGAATTGCTCTAGATTTTTGCATATCTGTAAAATGATAGTTTTATGAAATAGGTGGAATTTTGTTTTCTTATTTGTTTCAAAATCTTTCAAACTGTGCTAGATGTAGGTAGCTTGTTTATTTTTTGCATAGTAAACTTCTATTTTGTTGTTAAAGGCAAATCTGCAGCCTTTGCTTATGTTATCTGTTTGCTTATGTTCAGTGAAATTGCCACATCAACAAAGAAAAAACAGAATATGATCTCTCAGTCCAAAGTTAATTCTGTGATCTGATTTGTCCAGTAGTAATATTAGCTGGGATCGTAATACTGGGCAGGGAGATATGACTCGAAAGACAAAAGGTCACATAAGCAAAATGAAAATATAAGGTGCCTAAATGTATGCATGAACTATTGTGCAAATGTCAGCTGTGGTTTAGTTGCAGTACTTCTGTCTCTAAGCCATAATATTATGAGTTTAACATCCATTCCATAATCTTGTACAATTAATCTGAGGTGGTGCTTCAGAGTGATGCTGAATGAATTACAACACTTTGGAAGGTGCTAGCTTTCAGATTCAGTGGAGAGTTTACATCATGACCAGTCTGTCATCTCTGATGATTGTGAAATATCCCACAACACAATTGAAAGAAGACTATGGATAGTTGTCCTTCAGTCCGGGTCAATATTTGTCCCTTAATAAACAATGAAAACAGATGACCTTGTCTCTTATTTCACCTTTGTTTGTAGAACATCGCTGCATACAAATTAGTTATTCTGCTTCCTACATTAAAACAGCAAATACTCTGTTAAAAATGTCTCATTGGCTTTAAAGTGCTTTGGGGGTCTCTGGAAGTCATGAAAGCTGATATATGAATGTCAGTTCCTTCTTTACACTTCTCTTCAGTGTGTAATTTGTTCAAACTTTTCTCTTGCAGTTAATGGTGGTTATCAAAACTATCTTATTGTGTTATAGAGAAAACTTTGCATAATATAAATGAGGTGGACAAGAACACACAGGAATGTTCAAACTAAAAAATACCTTATAGCTCAGTCAGCTTACCCATTGTTCAGTTCCATGTTCAGGACCTGTTCAGCCTATTTTCACCTCTTTGGCACCAAGCCCATGTCCTTCTATTTCCTACTGAATCAGGTACCCGCCTCTTTTCTCAATGCATCAGTTCATTGTGTGATTTACATTGTCTTGGTGTTGGTGTACTCCATGAGCACTATATACCCTTGAATCACACCCACTGATCCTCTATACCTCCCTACCCATGCAGTCACCTTATCCTACCTCCCTTGTCTTTCTTCATGAACAGACAGAAGAATGTAGCTGGTAAATATTTTACAAACAGTCGATGCGGGGCGGCGGGGGGAGATGAATTGCAGACATGTGTTGTGGCTCCATGCACATCCATCTCTAATTAAACCATAACGAGTCATTACACCAGTTATGAAATATAATGTGTACAGAACTTCCTCAGTCTACAGCAACTTATTCTTTGTTAAATATACAGTAAAACAACATGAAGGAATGTAATAATCATCTACAAATATTGAGAAACTAAAATTCAATAGAGAATGCCACAAGAGCCAGACTCCCTTCCAAATAACAATGCATTCCAACATTCCATTCATGGTGTATAAGTACATAAAGCTACGGATAGAGTAGGTTTAATGGAAACTAGTCTCAAAGGACAATCATAAAGTGTTAACCTTTTATTATTGAGATTCATGTTGCCTTTGGAATATTTAATTACAGTTTACTGGTCAATTCCAGCTCATCCTTAAGTGCAAGTTCAGTTGGAGTAATATTAACACATTCGTATTGCAGCATATTACTTCCAATTACATTATTACTAGACTTTAAGTGAAAGATTGATTATGTTGCGCTAATTTGATTTAATAACTGGTCAGATTCTCAAAGTGCAACAGTCCCATGTTTGTATGTATTGGATCAATTATGGGTGGAGGGCAGAATTCTGAAGTCACATGCCATGCAACCAGTATATGTTAGAAATGGTTTCTGTGCACTCTGACTAATGTCTGCTTTTGCAGTCCTGTTCTCCAGATTTGGAGATGGTTGCTGAGTTTTGTTGTGGAATATTTTTTAAATGACTCATCAGAGCGCTTCATCATAGAAATTGGAGTTAAATGTTTTATCCAAAGGGCAGTCTTCCAACAGTGCAGCACTCGCTCAGCGCTGGATTGGAGTGTCAACTTATAATGGACAAGAATCTTTTTGACTGAAGGACAAAATGCCAGTAATGGTGCCCAGCTGATGCATTGGCACACTCATTAACACATTTACAACAACCTATTAAATATTTTGCTGCCAGAAAAAAAGAATCAAACAGCATGGTGTTTAACACAAATGTGTACAAACAGTCTTCCTGAGCAAGCAACTTTGCATTGTAAACGATCTTTGGAAGGCAGCACAAATCATTGACTGAGGACAACATCAACCACAGCCTGACGATAGATAATTAAAAATGTATGGATGGGAAATCACAGTCTGGGGGTGTCTAATATCACAAGTGTGTGCTCCCAAAGTACACAGAGGAGGTACAGCATAAAATTTCTCTTTGATATTCTGATTTGCTGAAACCTGCAACAAGCATACTCGGACTGCTTTCAGACATACAAATGACATGTCTATAATTGTTTTTGGCTAAAGACAGGGCATACCAGACAATAAATATGGTGTTAGTCAGTTAAATCAGATTGCTGCTAGATTTCGGTTCATGCTCTGAACATGCAAACACGCCAAGGGCAGATGTTGGAATCTTTTGTTCAAAGAGGACAGCAGTTTGTTACAGAAAGAAGGAAGGACTTGAACTTATGTAATGCATTTCGTGGCAGCAAAATAACAAATTAAGCAGCGGATTTGGAATTTTTAAAAGTCCTGCAATGATTCAGGGTTCAGTATTGAGATGTTGTCCTATCAATACCCTGTATGACTGAAGCATAACATCCTTACTTTTAAATTCAGCTTCTCTTGTAACAAAGGATAGCATCCCATTAGCCTTTTTGATTACATGCAGTTCGTACATACTAGCCTCTTGTGACCTTCAGGAGCCCTGTATCCATCTGGGACTTGGGTTTTCTGCTGTCCTTCTCTGTTTAAGTAATACACTGCTTTTTCAATCTCCCCGCCAAAATGAACAACTTCAGATTTTGTGACATTACCTATCTGCCAGCAACATTCCCTCTAAGCTGCACACATATGCAGCCACTTCAATGTTGCAAGCATGCAATTGGCATGGCACACTGATTGCGGCATTGACTTCCTGTTCGAGACATTGATACAATGCATGGACCTTGAAGGTCCACACAGCCAGAAAGAAAATTAGAGGGAGCACTGACTGCCAGTTATTTGACCACTCACTCAGCTGTGTACATGTCAGTCTCAAATGCTTTTGTGTCATACAGCACAGAAACAGACCCTTCAGTCCTTCTTCACAGTATACTTTCCCACCTATCTTTGTGTCATCTGCAAATTTAGCTACCTTCACTCCCCTTATTTTCCACAATATTCTTCAATGTAGAACCTTATCCAATGTTTTCTGAAATCTAAGTACAGTACATCTGCCAGCTCATCTTTATCATAGCACATTATTCTTTCATAAAAGTCTAATAAATTGGTTGAACATGATTTCCACTTCAGGAAGTGATGTTGAATCTTTGCAATACCCTTGCAATTTTCTGAGTGCGCGGCTATGACTCTTTGAACGATCAATTCTGACCTTCTCCATAACAAACCTCGAGCTAACTGGCCTTTAGTTTTCTGTTTTCTACCTCCCACCCAACTTGAATAGAGAGGTTATATTTGTTACATTCCAGTCTGATGGAATCTTCTTTGAATATAAGAAGTTTCAGAAAATTAACACCAATACATCCAATACCTCCATAGTCATCCTCTTTTAAGACTGGAGCTAGAGACTTGTCAGCCCGGACTCCACCATTTTGCTCAGCATCGTTTCCCTGATGGTTGGAATTTCACTAAATTCTTCTCATCCTTCCACTTGTAATTTGCAGTTGTTACTGGGATTTCTTTGTGTCAAGAAAGAAGCAAAATATTTGTACATTTCATCTGTCATTTCCATATTATTTATTACTGATATCCCATTCTCACGCTCTAGATAACCAACACTAATTTTACTTGAGAGATAGTAGGAACTGCAGATGCTGGTGAATCTGAGATAACAAGGTGTAGAGCTGGACGAACACAGCAGGCCAAGCAGCATCAAAGGAGCAGGAAAGCTGATGTCTTGGGCCTAGATCCTTCTTCAGAAAAAAATTTAATTACTCCTTTCCTTTTCAGGTACCTGCAGAAGCTCTTGCTGTTCAATTTTATATTTGTAGCAGTCCTCCTCTCGTACTTTAATTTCTTTGTCCTGATTAACATTTTAATCATTCTTTGCTGTTCTTTACATTCTGACTAATCATTTGGCCTGCCATTCATCTTTGCACAGTTAGATCCTTTTTGCTTAAGTTTGATGCCTTCTCCAACTTCTTTCATCAATATAAGGGTACGCTAGCTAGTGATATAAAAGAAAATTGCGAGAGTTTTCTTTTTAGTTATATAAAATGTAAGAGAGAGGCAAAAGTGGACAATGGACCATGGGAAAATGAGGCTGGAGAAGTAGTAATGGGAACAAAGAAATGAAGGAGGACGTGAATAAGTACTTTGCATTAGTCTCTATGGTGGAAGATGCCAATAACACACCAGAACTTCAAGAGAGTTGGGGGCAGAGGCTAGTAAGTGGCATCACTAAGGAGAAGGTGCTGGGGAAGCTGAAAGATCTGAAGGTGGACAAATTACCTGCACCAGATGGACTACACCCCAGAGTTGTGAAGGAAGTAGCTAAAGACATTTTGGAGGCATTGGTGGTGATCTTTCAGGAATCACTGAAGTCAGGGAGGGTCCAGAGGACTGGAAAATGACTAATATAGCACTCCAATTTAAGAAAAGAGGGTGGCCAAATACAGGAAATAATAGGCCAGTTAGTCTGACTTCAGTCATTAGTAAGATTTTAGAGACCATTAGTTAAAGATGAGATTGCGGAAGTGCACGATAAAATAGGGCTGAGTCAGTTTTTTGTCAAGGGAGGTCATTCCTGACAAACCTGTTAGAATAATTTGAAGAGGTTACGAGCAAGTTAGACAAAGGAGAGCCAGTGGAAGATATCTATCTGGATTTCCAGAAGGCCTTTGACAAGTCCCGCACAGGAGACTGCTAAATAAGAAAGAGCCCATGGTGTTAGGGGCAAGATATTGGCATGGATAGAGAATTGGCTGCCTAGCAGAAGGCAGACATTGAGATAAATGGATCTTTTTCAGGATGGCAGCCAGTGACTAATGGAGTTCTGCAGGGATCAGTTTTGGGACCACAGCCATTCACATTATACATTAATGATCTGGATGAAGAACTGAGGACATTGTTGCTAAGTTTGCAGATGGCACAAAGATAGGTGGAGAGACAGGTAGTGTTGAGGAAGTGGGGAGACTGCAGAAAGACTTGGACAGTCTAGGTGAGTGGGCAAAAAATGGCAGATGGAATACAATGCAGGGAAGTGTGAGGTTATGCACTTTGGTAGAAAGAATAGAAGTGCAGACTATTTTCTAAGTGAGGAAAAGCTTCATAAATCTGAAGCATAACGGAACTTGCGCGTTCTAGTTTAGGACTCTCTTAAGGCTAAGATGTAGGTTCAGTTGGCACTTAGGATGACAAACACAATGTTGGCATTCATTTCAAGAGGGCTAGAAAACAAGAGCAGGGGTGTTCTGCTGAGGCTGTATAAGGCTCTGGCCAGATTTGAAAGATTGTGAACAGTTTTGGACCCCATCTCTAAGGAAGGATGTGCTGGCCTTGGAGGAAGTCCAGAGAAAGTATACAAGAATGATCCCAAGATGAAGGACTTGTCATATGAGGAGTGGTTAAGGACTCTGGGCCTGAACTTGATGGAGTTTAGAAGGATGGGTGGGGGGCGCGGATCTGATTGAGATTTACACAATACTAAGAGCCTAGACAGAGCACCAACGTCAGCTGAGACCAGATAAGCCAATATGGAAAACGAGCTTTAGGCAGTTGTGAATGTATTTGAGAAGTTCCAAACATATCTCTAAGGTGAATAGTTCTTAACAGAGAGTGATCATCCACAGATCAGAAAGAAAACGTTTTGTAAAGTACTAGCAAGACAGCAGTTCCTCTTGAGGTTTCAATATTACAATTGGACTCTGAAAACAAGCCAGAAAGAGAAATGGTGCTGGCAGATACCCTACCTCAGTTGTCACTACAGGAGTAACATATGATAGAAGATACAGGTACAAATATTTATAACCTAATGAGTATAACACACCAAAACAGAGTCAAATTGGAGGTGAGACCAGCAAAGATGAGAAGCTATAAATGCTTTCTCAGTGAGAGATCCAAGGATGGTCTGATTCGATAAGGTAAACACAGCCAGAAATACAGCTAGACCGGTCTATCAGAGATAGCATCTCACTGGAAGATAATGCTACTACTAATCTCATCCAGAATTATCAGCCTGAAAATAGTATATGAAGAACTTCTCCAGAAGATACATGAGGACCCATATGGGGATTTTCTTCATTCGTTCACAGGATGTGGGCATCATTGACTGGGTCAGCATTTATCGCTCTTCCCTAATTGCCTTTGGGAAGATGGCAGTTACCTTTCTTCTTGAACCACTGTAGATCCCGTGGTGTAGAAACACCCACATTGCTGTTATGATGGAGTTCCAGGATTTTGACCCAAAATTGGAAGGAATGGTGATACATTTCAAAGTCAGCATGATGTGTGGCTTGGAGGGGAATTTGCAGGTGATAGCTTCCCTATGTACCACTGTCCTAATCCTTCTACGTGATAGAAGTTATGGATTTGGAAGGGGCTATTGAAGGAACCTTGTTAAATTGTTGCAGTGCATCATATATATGGTACAAACTACTGTCACAGTATATTGATGATGGAGGGAGTGATTGTTGAAGGTGTTAGATGGGCTATCAATCAAACACACTGCTTTCTCCTGGATGGCATTGATATTTTCTTGAGTGCTGCTAAAGCTATATTTACCCAGGCAATTGGACTAAATTCTGTTATACTTCTGACCTGTGCCTTACAAACTATAGACAAGCTGTGAGTTATGAGGATGTGAGTTATTCACACAAAATTCCCAGGCTTTGACTTGCTCTTGTAGCCACAGTATTTATATGGTTGGTGCAGTTGAGTTTCTCGTTGGTGGTAAGCTACTAGGATATTGATAGTGGGAAATTCAACAACGTCAATAGCATTGAATGTCAAGGGGCGATGATTGGATTTTCTCTTGCTGGAGATGAACAGTGACTGGCACATATCTGGTGTGAATTGGTACTTCTCACTTGTTAGCCCAAATGAGATCTTTCTGTGTATGAACAGAGCTATTTGTGTCTAAGTATTGAATAATACTGAACATTGCAGTAGGTCATTGATAAAGCAGCTGAAGATGTTTGTGCCTCGGACAGTAGCCTGAGAAACTCCTGCAGTGATAAACTGAGATGACTGGCCTCCAACAACTATAACCATCTTCCTTAGTGCTATGTATGATTCCAAAAGCACAGAGCTTTTCCCATGACACTCAATGTCTCCATCCAGTTTTTGTAGGTGTTCTTACTGCCACACTCATTCAAATGCTGTCTTGATTTCAGGGGCAGGTACCTTGAGTGAGTTCAGCTTATTTTTGTCAATGCTTGGATCAGATCATGTAAAGAGATCAGGAGCTGAGTTAGCCTGGCAGAACCCAAACTGGTCATCAATGAGCATATTAGTGTTAAGTAAACTTTCCCTGATAACACTGTTGATAACACCTTCCATCACTTTGCTAATGTGTAGTCTGATAGGGGTGGTAACTGGTTATGTTTGATTTGGCCTGTTTCTTTGTGGACAGGACATACCTGGGCAATATTCTACATTGCTGGGTAAATGCCAGTGTTGTACCTTTACTGGAGCAGTTTAGCTAGTGGCATGGCTAATTTTTCAGCACAAGTTTTCAGTACTATTGCCAGAATATTGTTGGGACCCATAACATTTTTAGTATCCAATGCCTTCAAGCATTTCTTGCCATCACATGGAGTGAATTGAATTGGCATCTGTGATGCTGGGAACCTCAGAAGAAGGATAGAGAAATGTAAGCTCCAAGACTGATCAGCTCTGTATTGGATATGCATTTCCAAGGGCATTAAAAATATGATGTAATGTATGCCAGAAGTACAGGAACACAGAGCAAAAAGAGATGATATCCAGACCATAGTATCATATAGGACAAATTTAGTCAGTACTTCAAAAAGCATGCCAAATTACTGCCTGGGCTATTGGTAGGGTAAATGTACATGTACAGGATACAACTGTAAAAGACTGGAGCGGTTTCCTAATCTGAGTGCCAATGTCATACATAATGTAAGACTAAAATCAGCATGCAAATGAGAAGAAATAGAGTGCATATTCAATCTACACCTGAGCTGGAAAAACAGAAAAGACCATCAACAATGACAATGGAAACACTGCTATCCAGGGAGACAACATTGACAGCAACCAAACATGACTCTGCACATTACCTGTGCAGCATGCCAACTCACAACTGAGAACAAAAAATACCAACTCTGCAAAATGAGAGCACACTATCTAATCACCTTACTGATAGTTTGAATAATATTTTTTGAAAATATTACATGCAATGGAAGACTCCAGAAAGGGCTTCAGTTTATTTCCAAAAATGGGTCAATTGATAATCCTTTTGAGGTTTGAAAATTTAAATGACTGGAACACTTCTGATGTTGGGGCACTACATTTTGAAGAAAGAGAGAGATGTTTTATATTATTGTATTATCTGCAAAGCATTGGGAACCAATTAACAAAGAACGAACTGTCATATGTAAGTGTTCCAGGAGCTGCATTCACAGCTGCGCTACAGTGTCAGAGGACAGGTAACAGGACACCTATATAATGTAGCATTCCCATCACAGAATCATAGAATCCCTATAGTGTGGAAGCAGGCCATTCAGTCCATTGAGCCCACACCAAGCCTCTGAAGAACATCTCACCCAGACCCACCCTCTACCCTATCCCTGTAAACCTGCATTCTCCATGACTAATCCAAATAACCTACACATCCCTGGACACTATGGACAATTTAACACGGGCAATCCACCTTAACCTGCACATCTTTGGGCTGTGAGAGGAAACCGGAGCACCCGGAAGAAATCCACACAGACATGGACACAATGTGCAAACTCCACACAGAAGTCACCTGAAGGTGGAATCAAACCCAAGTCCCTGGCACTGTGAGGCAATCTGTTAGAGGGAGCATGGCAAAACACTGACAAACACAAAGATCTCCAACCTTTCCAATTCTTAAGTTTACTTATTTCTAATAAATGAGAACCAGAAGACATTATATTATCCTTTCACTGCTGACCATAGCGTGGCTATTTTTGATCAAGGCTACAGTGTTATTCAAGACTGATGTTCAAATTTACTTTGTATCAAATTCTATTTTCAATAATGGGAAAGAGGGTTAAGTGGGACTATTTACTTTTCAAACTTCTCACTCAAATCATTTCTGGGAAGAAAATAATCCAGACCACTAAACAGCTGGTAACATATACCCCAGGGTGAGTCAACTCCACACATGAATAAGACCATCCAAGGTACAAGTAATCCTGCAACGATTCTGAGACAAAGAAGTTCAGGAAACTCAACTGGTCAGTGTCTGAGCAGCCACAATACTCATGTTAACATAATGGTCCAAGTATGTGTATTCAGAAGCCGATTTAAAACTAATTACTGAGAAAAGTATCCGGAGATTGCCAAATACTCATAACTCCTGGGTTATTGCCAAATTTAGTACATTCAAAAGCAGATTTGGGTATTGCCTAGGGCTTTTCACTGTTTGGAAATACATTTTCACATTTTGAAACATAACAGATTGAAATAAAGTCATACCAGCCTCGAAATGTTCACTCTGTTTCTCTCTCCACAGATGTTGCCAGACCTATAACATTTCTCCAGTATTCTCTGAGTTTGTTACAGATTGCTATTTCTATCTGTCTTGAGTGATTGAGATTACAAATTGAGGTGGGGGGGGGTGCAAATGTACTTTCAACTCACACTCTGTTTCTTTATTTTCCTGCTCTATGCCTTTGTTTCGGTCATTATTCTGCATTCTAAACTTGCATTCATTTTTGGTGAACTTCTTTTTTCATTCCTCTTATCATTTTTTTGCAAGTGGACACAATGCAGATGAATGGCAAGCAACACACGCTATGGATGGTGTCTGAGGTAACAGGCATCACGTGACTAGCGGTAGCTTTCTAATCTTTTGTTTTTTTGATCTTGAGTATTAAGTCTTCAATATGAATATGCCTTCATACAATTTTACTTCAGTCTTCCAAAGCAATACAGCGTTAATTTAAGAATTGTCTTTAAGAATGAAGTTATTAAACAGTAAAAAAACCTAATAACAACATAGGAATTAGGAGTGCGAGTAGGCGATTCGGCCCTTTGAGTCTGCTTCGCTATTTAACATAATCATGATCTTATCCTGGTCTCAACTCCACTTTCCTGCCTGCTCCCCATAGCCCTTTATCCCGCTTTTCATTAGGAACATATCAATTTCTTTCTTGAATCTGTTGATTGATTTTGCCTCCACTGCACTCTGGGGCAGTGAGTTCCACAGATTTACAGCCCTCGGAAAGAAGCAGCTTCTCCTCATGTCAGTTTTGAACCTACTTCCTCTCACTCTATATCTGTGAACTTTTAGTAGAATGTCTGAAAAAAGTAATATATGATCTCAAATTCTAGTTTTAACCATTAGTGAATCATGAACTGAACCTTCCCTGTATGTTAAACTTGTCTCAAGCTTCACCAAAGATTTAATATATCCACCATCATTGTCACAGGATAAATCTTGTATAAAATCCTGACACCATAAAGGATATAGCTAATAAATCAAAAATTATAAGAAAATAAAAGCAAAATAATGCAAATGCCAGAAATCTGAAACAAACATAGGAAATGTTGAAGAAACTCACTGCATTTGGGAGGTTTGTGGAGAAGGGTCCAATATGACCCTTCTTCTTGGAAGAAAATACATTGCATGGAGCAAAGTGAGAAAAACAATGATGTTTTATTTCGCTCACATAATGTTGATGAAATTCTTGATTAAGATGTAGCCCTACACTGGCAAGGTAGTCTGCGATATTATCTATAACTTAAAATCATGATTCTACTGTTGTGCAATTGGAATTATATGACAGGTGGTTTTATAACTATTTTTTGTCCTGGATCTACTAAAGAGACCAATGTTGAGAATTGGAAAAATTTCCTAACGTGAACATTTGTTTACACTGTGCACTGCCCAATTAGTTATAGTATTGGTTAGGTACTGGTCCTCAAATTTCTTTGCTCGAAGGACCCTTTCTCAAATTACTCAGTAATTATACACCCCCATCTAAATTATATTGGCATATAATGTTGTTACTGTAAAAGCATTCTACATGTAAGAATTGTTTTAATAATGCTTAAGAAAACAGTCAAATACTTAGGCTTCAATGAGATATGTGCCTGCTTCTGACAACAGAGCCATCTGTCCTTGCATCCTGCCATTCCCAGCTTAGGAATCTGTAGAATGCAGTTGAAAACAATTGGGTTAAAGTGTCTGTACACTGCCCCAAAACAATACAAGTTTACTTCATAATGTACATATTAATTGCTGTGTTTGTATGGCAACTGGGAATTAAGTTCATGCTACAGTGTTTAGAGCCAGGGAGGTAAATTCATTCCAATACTTGAGGCAGAATTCAGACTCAAACTCCCAGAAACCACAAAATACGTCAACCAACTCTACCACCTAATTTTCTCCTCACCTTCAAAAATGTTAAAATCCTGAAGAAATGTCAATGTACAAACAACAGTTAGGAAATTCCATCAAATGAATTGTTATAGTCACACCCTTACAGTAAATACTAACCTGTTAATTATTTATCTAACTTCCAGACTCTTACCAGTGTAAACATGCTTACCTCCAAAACCACTCCTATTTTGTCCTTTGGCTGTAAGTCAGCAGTTTTTGATAGAAATTAGATTTTTTTCTAATCTTAACCCTTTAAAGGGAATATTTCTGCATCAAGTACAAAATAAAGCTGATTTTAATAACTGTTTTTGTTTTATTCAAAAATAGCCGGAATTAAGAAAAGAATCTTTGGTTCAATGCAGTTCTCCAACTTTACTTCAATAACATTTCAACATTAAGAATTAACAATATTTATAAAATACACAGACTTTACACATTGACAACTGAAAGTTATTTTAATATTTAAGAGGATGTATATTCCTAATCTGTAATTTTCCACATTAAAGATGCATTGCAAATAGATATATGTAGACATTCATACAAATGACAGTGAACAATCCCTGATTACCTCAAACAGGAAGACCCTTGCAATACCTATTACAAGCAATTGATAGCATATGTGAAAGAATTGCATACTAGAAAAAGGACATATTTGTCTCTGAGTGTGTTAATAAACACTGAACATTGCAAAATAAACACAAAGTAAGAAATCTCCAAAGGGAGCCTCACTATCTTAAACACTTAATATATAATTGGACCAAACTTTACATATTATCCTGTTTCAATCAATGTGTAGATAACATCATTAGGCTTAGAGGGGTCACTGATCCTGACAAAGCAAGGGATCTGAATTAATACTTGTGTAAACATTCATCGAGATGCAAACAGTTTATTTCCGTAATTCCTCAAACTTACACACACATAGCACAAAGAGGAATAAAGCATGAAATGCTGTTAAACATAATCTTCCACAATTATTTATCTGTTAAAGCACTTATTAAAACACTGTATCAAATAAAGTTGTTTGTGATCATTCATCATAGAAAAATAAACAGCTACCAGTTTGTTCTAGCTTGCTCAAAATGCATCCATTTTTAGGCTAGACATTTCTCAACTCTGAATAAACAATAACTCTAGGTGAGCAAAAAACATTTCACATAATTAAAACAGGTATGTATTTGAGTCGATGGTTTGATAAAATATTAACTTCCTATAGCGTTCCTCAGTCCATAACAGCAAAATATTTAACAACAGGCTAAAAACACCTCTTTTTTTAAAAAAGAAGCCAATTTTACCATCTCCTTTCTCCTCATTTCCTTTATTCTGTTCTAGAAATCAATTCAACTATATCCTTAGACTAACAGATTAGGTGAGCTGGCTGTTAAGCATCCCATTCCATTAATATCAAATGGGAGGTGTAAAATATGATCCAATCTTTCTCAGAGAGTTGAGATGCCCAGCTAATTAATGCAGCATTAATGATTCATTTTGTGTGTCTTTCCTTTTTTGAACATCATAAACTTTACAAACACTCCCACTTGTAATCTCCATTAAGTAACATGACCATATAAAAAAAAAACTTTTGAGTTTTCATCACAACTTATTTAAAAACTTATGAATTTCTTCAGTAGGGAAACTGTTGATGATTGGTAAAGCTACAGATGAATTCAGTTCCCGTTGTAGTGGTTTTGAAATAATGATGTTGACTGTGAAATACTGAACAAATATCAGTATAATTTTAAAATAAATTGTGTTATTTTTTAGCCAGATTCATTCAGGTTTTTCTTCTTTGAAATGGAGACAGCACACATCTAAATGTCAGAACCATAATCCTAATTGTCAAAAAATTTGACATTCCTTGTCTCCGAAAGATAGCACCATTTAAGTATTAAGGCTATGAACAATTATTTTCTTACTGAGAAAAAAGAAAGAACATCAGTTTGGTAAAATATATTTTATTTGTTTCTTCACAATAAGAAACAGTATGCTTTTGTTCAATATCCTAGAAAGAAACATTTTATCTGTGTAAAATTAATTTCTGTTGTACATACCACAAAATACTTGATTTACTTTTTTTTACATATTAACTATTCTAAAGTACAATATTATCAGAAGAAATTTGCTAATATCCATACTTTTGAATGCAGGCTGAATAAAACTCAACCTCATTTACTATTACAATAGCTAACCACCATTTCAAGGTATAAATTTAGCCTTCGGAAGACAATGGATTGGATATGCTGTGATATTACACTTTAGGCAGAATTGAACAGATAATGTGATTCATTTTAATGGCAAAACTGCTATACAGCACTTTGCTGCTGCCTCAGTGCATTAGACATCATAGCATGTTACAGATAGCTTCCATTTTGTACAGGAACAATTGTAATTACTGAAAGGTGGCATCTTGGATGAGATTTTCTGTTTTTAAAAGCAAAAATAACTTTACTTTCAAAAGACAAAGACCTGAATCTATGGGTTAAAACAGGATACCATGCAAAGTGAGAACCTTAACAAAAATCAAAATAAAAAGATGTGAAAAATTGTGCTTTGTTCATTAACAAAAATTCTAACTAACCTTAATAGATCAGTGTGGTTGTAGGCTAAATAACAAACATGTTGATTGAAGCTCGCCTTTCTCAAAAAAAGGCAGCATATTGTTCATAGCACAACACAGAAATGGGTTTGAATAACATCATTGCAGATCTCATCATCATGGTTGTTGTGGTTTTAATTTCTTGCTCAAGGCCCAAAAAGACACTAAGTTCCAGTGAAGGTTTGAAAACAGTCAATTCCCACAGGAACACACAATAAGTCATGCTTTTGTAAAGGCTGTTTTATTACTTATGAAATGCGCGGACACAATTTGAGTTGAGGTTCAATCCTGAAAATAACTTTCCTATTGCCAGTTGCCAAAGTATTTTGTGCTGCTTTGCGATACTACTTGCACGATCCTTTCTCTGGCGCAAATCAATATTTAGATTTGAACCAACTGGTTCAGGCAGCAACATGACATGTTGTATTTTGAATTGAGGGCATCACTTCTCCCTGTTATTTCATGACCATGTTACATTTTCAGAATTTAATTAACATTTTTGTAAAAACAAGTAGAGTCTTGAAGTTAACTATGTAATGACAACACCACAGAGATGAGAATGCCTGCAGGATTAGAGATGGCTTCTGAAAGTACTGGACAACTCAATTTTTACAGTACTCATACAAAGCCATTATGGCAGTCTCACTGCTGGTCATCATCAAATGATTGTAACTATTTTCTTGTCATTAGGCGTTATGGGTATTAGGGTTAAAGAGAGGAGGAAAATTTTCAATCCAGAGGTCAGAATCCAGTTATCAAAATGAACAATATAAATGCCTAAGTACAATGGCAGGGGGGAATGTCTTTCCAATTTTAGTCATAAATTGATGAGGAGGAAGAGACAGCAGTTCAGGCATATTTGGAATCAGTACGGGGATTCTCAATTTGCACAAACTCTGCAGAGAGGTGAGATAATCTATAGTGTCATGCTGTGAACTGAACAGAACGTGGGTTTATGATTAACTAGAGAAGACAAAACAAGGCCTCATGCAGCAAGATACTGGTAATTTGCTATTCATTAGAGGACTTGAATATATTTATTATAACCAATGATTTTAAGCAAGATATAGCAAACAAGATTTTATGTTCAACAGTTATGTGCAGCCTCTGCGCTGACTTGTACCATATGATCACATTTTGCTTTTTTGGCAGACTCACAGCAAGAACTTTCTGCATGAAGCCAATGTAGACAGGCAAGGAGTCAAATGCTCAATTGTTAGACCCTATGAACACTGAATACCCGTAACAAAAAGTTGTGCTTTTGGATATTAAATCTTAAAAATCGATGAATGACAGCACCATCAATGAACAATCCAATTAAAAACTGTGGAATGTTAGAAGATATGGGCTGATCTATGTACAGTGTGGTTAGGCAGCTTAGTGAATTAATTGCTTAAGAATTAAAAATAAATTATTATAAAATAGATTTCTGTACAAGTTACATATATATATAGCAATAAATTCACATGTCTTTATTGTAATTACATGAGGTTAAATTGACCTTAGTCCCAGCCGAAGTTCTGTCCTGTCATTTGGTAAAACTTCATGTTGAAAGGCCGGTAAAAGTCCCTCAGCCTCTGAACCACCTCTGGGTCAATGTTGGGATGGGTTCTGCCTTTTGTTTTGCCCAGGCAGTGGGGCTTGCTGCTGCCCTCTGGCTTCTTCAAGCAGGGGAAGCCCTTGGTCTTGTTGAAATAGAAATGTTTGTCTGTGATGATTCTCTTCAGACCCAGAAAATCTTGTACTTTGCCTAGTTCACCTGCTGGGTCACTGATCAGCCTCTCTCCACTCACAAACAGAATCTGATGCATTGGGAAGTACTGTAGCCAATTCTCTAAGTGCTTGGCATAGATGCCAATCTGAATAGCACTCCATGAGGTGTCAATCAGGCCTGTAGTCCTGTTTTTGAAAGTTAGGCTCTCAAAACTGGGGATATCTGGTTTCTTTGAGAGAGTTTGCGTATAGTCAGAAATAGCCCGCGTGACAGGATCCCGAACCACCACTATTAGCTTGGCATCTTTGGACATTGCATAGATTCGGGCAGCTACTTCCTTGGTAACAAAGTAACTTGGCGTTTTCTCCATGGTGATTTGTCCATCCAGTGTTTTAGGCATCAGATCCCTAAGAGAAAAGAAATATACTTGGATGAAGAGAACCATTTGAGGAATAATTTCAGACATTAAAAAAAGTTAGAAAAACGTGTGGCAAATGTAATTATGTAGAATATATGTAGTGCTGCCAATACTCTAAAGAGACAGCCTCCTTCGGCGTTGTGGCTTGACAGTTGATTCTTTTGAGCCTCAAAAACTGCATTTGCTGGTTCCTCAATGGAAACAAGGCAGTGTTAATAGAAACAGCCAAATATTAAGCTCAAGCAAAAATAATTCTGGGCTAAATTGCCTCGGGAGGGGGCAGGATGATGACTTGATAGACTTGCATTACAACTTCAATGGACTTGCACATTGAATTATGCAGACTGTTTAAACAAATGTAAAGCATTCAAAGTGCCCAATCCAAAATGCCCCCCATGATATTTGCTACATGTAGTGAGAACTATTTGCAATTCTCTTGATGTTCACTGAATTGTCAGAATATCCTTGGTTTTTGAAATAGTCCCATGTTATTCAAAGATATAAAACACTTTAAAATCAGAACACCGTTGTGACATTCCACATTGGGAATAACATATTATTCCAATCAACAGTCATTGCAGCAGTTCAAAATAAACTATAGGTATTTAAAATATGCTCCCTAAAACTTGCGCATGTTCAGATTGCTGTAGGTTTCTGATCTGCTCAAAACAGAAACTTAAGTGTTTGAACATGAACCTTACACTATTTTAAATAACTTTTAAACTTTTAAGTACATTTCTGCAATACACCAATGATTGTTAGAATATACTGTTAGAAGAAGATGGTCTCCACTTGGATTTCATACATATTGCCAAACCAATAAGATGGTTTGATTCTGTTTAGAGTAACTTCTGATAATTATTTTCTTCAGACAACCATATAATAAACAAACATTTTTTGTTAAAATAAATAAAACCCAATTTATGGAAATATTATGCTGCACAGGCCAAGAGGGCATGTTTATTCATGTTGTATGTGTCACTACTGAAAGTATTAGAACTCAGTGTGAGAACATATACAAGTGACCGTGAAGATGACTCACATTATTTTACATAGCTATGATACATGAACATCTGTCTCACTTGGAGCAATAAACTAGACAGTCACCTCAGTTACAACATTAACTTAGACAGGCAACATGACTGGTGTGTTAGTCAACTGATCTATGAACAATTATACCAATCAAATCCTAAGACATGAGAACATTTTAAATATGCTACTTTCCGCAGTTCATGACTACTGAGAAGGACAAAGCTATCAACTCCAGGTTCCTTGCCCAGTCACACTTGCCTCAAATATATATGCTTGGAATTTTCACAAGAGTTTTCTGGTGGTAAATAATTGAAACCTCATGAGAAATGGTACAAATGGAATTTTGAACTAAACTTTTCTGATCTTTAACCAGAATTACAGCAGAAAACTGTGTAGAAATTCAGGGTCAGACCACCCTCTTGTTCATTACTTCTGGATCAAAATCCTAGAATTCCTTGCTTAAAACCTTCAGGGAGCACCATCAATACAAGGACTGCAGCAGTTTAAGAAGAAAGCACACCACAATCTTCTCAGGCCAACTAGTGATAGGCAATAAGGGCACACATACCCTTTTACTATAAAGTTCTGATGCTGTAGTTGGATCAGAATTTTTATTAATGGGAAAGGCAATTGGAATGAAATTTTGGGGAATGTATAAATTTCTTGCAGCTGGACTTAAACACATTGTCAAGTGCTCGTGATTCAGTTATTTAGTCTGATTCTATTAAAAGTAAATTCACCACCCCTATTGACAACTATTTGTAACTATCATTTGAAGTGAGTAATGTAAACATAGCACCCAATAAAACATACTAACCAGAGTTTGAATTTAATCAATCTTGAATTAAGAATGGTAGACTGCACAGTTTGCTTCCCAAAATTTATAAATTTACTTCAAGACAATTCATGTTGTTAATTATATTGAGAGAAACCAAGGAAATATCTTAATGTAGTAATTATGATTAGGCTATCAGACAATTTGTATTGCATTTGTTAGCCTCAAGAATTCTATTTAGGGAATCATTCATATGAGTATCTTTCAAGAATAGTCTTATAATTTAATGAAGATTTCTTTAGGCATTAAAAGTGATTCTATGAATACCTGAAGAGACGTGTCTTAATTAAAATACCCAATTTGCCCATTAACTACAACACCTGGACTCATTTGACATTAAGTCACAAAGTTTGGAAGAACTAAAATACAAAGTTTGAGATGCAATGCAAAATGAGTATTAAGTGCTGAATCTTTAAATATTAGAGAAAGAGAACAAGGATAGACAAAAGCTGCCAATAGCAGGTGGTCATTTTATAATCCAGTCCTCCGACTTCATTGGAAATTTTGTCCGCACAGAGGGGCACTGCACTAATTTTCTAATGTTTCTCAGAGGAACCTTCACTGGCTATAGTCAACAGGACAGTATGGGGGATTGGTAAAGTTTCCTTTTTGTTTTTAATTGTAACCAGTCCTCACTATGATGGGAATATAGTTCACATCCTACATGAAGGTTACAGACATATTTATATTAAAAGAACTATCAAGGTAGCTAATATAAAAGCTGTTTAGCTTGACTGATTATAATACTCTTAGGAACAAAGTAAGAAAGCAGCATTTGGGGTTCAGTGAGCTTATTTCCATCATTCAGTTTGATTTTACGTTCTTAGAGCATTTGATTGCCAGTAAATATGACCATTTTAATGGGAACATGATTCTTAAATTTGCACTAATTAAAGAAAGCTGAACTTTAGCAAAGAGCAGATCACTAAGAAATATTCTACCTGGATAATATTTAAATGAACTGTAGAAAAGAGTTGTCCAATCTTTACTGACTGGTCCACTTAGTTCAGTAATTCAATTTGAAATAATGTGTACAAAAATGCGACAACTCTAATTTTCTGAACACATTCCAAAGTGAACAGGAATAAAGACAAAGTCTTGGGTAAAGTATTGCTAATGATTAGGAGGCATTAAGAAGTTTTTCAACATTGATGGAAAAAACTATCAAATATCTATTAGAATTGTATTCTATTTAGTTATTTATATATCATGTAATAGTGTTGATCTATTCAAGAATATTCATTAGATCTTCCTCAAAAATACTATGATCAGCTATTTAAAGTATTGGAATTTAGATCTAGGGTCCAACTTTAAAAGAGATTGACTGATCTCTTAATACTCCATCTCCACCCTACAAATTTATTGTGTTTATATTCCATGTAAGATGCCTTAAATCATGTAAGAGAACGTTTTCATGCTGAAGATTTGCTCAAACAGGAAAGGTTTTATTAAAATATACAATTTAATTTAACAACTCAGACAATCACTGTATAAGTTCTAGTATAACTCACATGGCTTCTTATTCAACTGTTATTTAATCAACGTTATTGTGCAAGAGTTTCAGAATTGCAGCAAATTTCTGATTGACCCAAATCAATTGCAGATGGGCAATGCAAAACCACTTGGACATTACACCAAGTGCTGTACAATTTCAAGTACAATGCAGCAGAAACTCCAAGACAGATTCCATTAGCTCTTCTGTGGTACAAAAATAAAACGGACATTTTTACCAAACATGGTGTGGGTTTTGCAATATGTGATGGACCTTCTGACTTACTGTGGCACCAAACAGCTAGCATAATTTAAGAATCAATTACACATTCTAACCTTTCTTATTTTTGTGAAGCTTAACAATCAGATCAAGATAGAATTCGGAAAAGCAGGAAGACACAGCATGATCAAACAGCAACAGGATGCAGGTATATATTCATGTGCCTTTTGCAGCTATCAAATATATTCATTTCTTTGGTATATCCATAAATAACCAAAGAATGTACATTGTTTTTGGCTGATTTATCAATAAGCTATACAGGAATTTTATGGAGTTTTCAGTATAATATTACGAAATATTCTGTGTGCCATTCACAGAGCTTGATAACTAATTCTGTTATTGAGCAACAATGGATACAGGAGTATTGGCAATAGTGTACACCTTTTTTAGGAATCCTACCATAAAATTTGGATCGGATCCATTTTAAACACAATTTAACATTTGCAAAGAAATTAAAGTGAACTTTGCCATCAACACAAAGTAAACATTGCATAAAATTTAGAAAAAAGGCATGTCGTAAATAATATGTTTTGTTGTGATTTCAATGGTTTCAAAGCAACAAGAGACTAAGAAGTCTGATTCACCGTTAGATGAAAAGGAAGACACCATCAATATGATTTATACGGTATAGGTATTCAGAGATTTCATCAGCAAACAGATGTTCTTTCACGTTACTTCAGTCCTGTTTTCAAGTC
This sequence comes from Rhincodon typus, assembly GCF_021869965.1. Classification (NCBI taxonomy): domain Eukaryota; kingdom Metazoa; phylum Chordata; class Chondrichthyes; order Orectolobiformes; family Rhincodontidae; genus Rhincodon; species Rhincodon typus. The sequence goes on from NC_063354.1 coordinate 32,094,932, forward strand.
TTTTGTTTGTTCCATTTACTTTTCAATTTCAGCACACAAAGCTAGAAGATCTGCTTCAGGAAGCAAGCCATAGACCTCCCTATTCTCTTTTATTCTTGGAGTAGCCTACCTGGTTCCATCAACAATTGTTAGGTAGAGTAGCCTTATCCTCTATCTAACAAGGGTCATGCATAAGTCAGAATGTTAAAAAGTAGTACTGATGCTTTGAAGATGTCCTTAAACCAGCCAAACATCAAAAGACAATCTTCATGATCCGTGAACAAAGGTTCGGTTAACTGCAACAAAACATGGTTCCCTGAACTTAGACTCCTGATTACAGCTTTAATCAGCTGAACAGAAAGTGTTGATCTACAGATCTCCCTTTGGTTTTGCCACCAAACCATCTTGTTGGCCATTTAAATGTCAGCAACTTTAAAAAAATGGAGAAACTAGAATTCCTAACTACCCAGTTAATACTGAATGAATGTTCAGCCATTTTAGTTTGCTGTAAACCATTAAAAATTAAATCGGTTACTCAATGAAAGATGGGTCTAATGTAATCTAGACCTAGTTTTTATGAGATGGAAGAGAACCCTGGCACATCATTGTCATATTAACCATTGCACAAAGATTCAAAAGCACACACAATATTTGTGACACAAAGTTTTATAGACATGGCTTTGGACTAAATTATAAAAGGAGTCAGATACTGGCAAAGCAATGAAGTGCTTGCATCATTGATTGGGACGTCTAATTAGCTTAGCGTAAAGAACCAAGTCTCCTGAAAGACAATTTATCATGCCAATATTCCCTGAAAAAGATTCTATATTTCATCTTGATAATTCAAACATCTGTCAAACAAAATCCTGCAAATAAAATCATCTTCTTGTAGATTCCTATTTTTACCCAAATTCTTGAAATCATTGATAACATTGATGGTGTAATATAGAAGAATATTATCAACTCATCTCTGCCAATAAAACTGAACTATGTATTTTTTCAAATACATGATCATTTTCCTTTCAAGATATGCTATTACAAACATTAACTCACCTAACAAATTACAATACAATTTTGCTTTATGGCCAGGCAGTCAAAACAGGTCTATTCCGTTGTTCCACTCCAATAGAAAATTGACGTGCAGTTAAAACATTGAACTTGGATTTACACTAAATTCTTGTTAACAGTAAGCTTCCTTCATTAATATGTTCCAAATACATATTATGAAAATGAAGTAATTAAAGGGGAACTTGTCCTTCTTACATATGGTTTGTACTGAAAGGTGGTGACGTACATGTGAACAATCACATGGTTGCCAAACAAGAAACTCTCCCACCATAAAGCATGGTTACATAAAAATACAGCATGTCAAAGCTCGTTCTGGGAAGAATCTGCAATAGATGAATATCCTGTGATGAACTACTGTATAAATTCAATTAAGATAGATTAGCTGTTCTAGATCCTGCTGTACTCAACTTGTATAGTCTTGTTGAACCTAGGAACACCTGTGCTTTTCATTTATGTACATTGATATTATGTTAAGTGCATTTAATTACACATTCACATTACTTCCCTAGTTGAAAGCAAGGCAGAGGAATTCTTGAGAGGCAACAGCATTATGAGCTCACATTTCATGGGTCAACATGGTCACTACGTAAAATGTTACAAGCACAGAAACACATTCCCTCTCTTTTGATATCAGGCATGAAGTTTCAAAGGGGTTCGATTGGGATAGTAACACCATATAAACAGAGGAGGGCTAATGCAATAATGTCAAATAGTAACATGCTCAGATTTTATCTTTCTGCCCATCTGAGAAATATGTGGTCTCCATGGATTGAGTGAACATATTTTGGAGTAAAGTATGTTGGGGAAAACATGTGTATCTGACATGCGTGTATCCTACCACACCATGATTCAATCCATTGCTATTCTAGCACAAAGCACCGTGCACATATGGATTATTATTTGAATTTCCTGCACATTTCTTGGAAAAAAGGAGCGAGTTGCTAGGTTGCAATCTACAAATGAAAGTGAATGCAATGAACTTGGATTTCTACTTTGCTATTCTGAGGCGAAGTAAACTGTAGCTTCTTTAAATTTCAAGAGGATGCAATGAGAATTACTCTCTACAAGGTTGGTCACTCACTGGCATATTTGCAAAGACTTTTAGGGATTCTAGAAATCAAGTAGTATTTACTGAGGTCCAAAAATGTTAAAAGTGGTCAAGTGAACCATTGCCTGTTTATTGATGTAAACAGTTGTATTTTAAATATTGACAGACCGTTTCCTCAAGTCAATGTGCTTAATTGAAAGATTCAAGGTGTTTTTAAATCACTGCATTGAAGGAGGGCTCTGTCACAATCTACAATTGATGATTTGTAATAGAATTCAAAAATCCATATTCTATTCACCGCTGGAAAGGGCTTTTCATTTTCCCACAGCGATGTGCCTTGCTCTATTTCAGAGCATGATTTGAAACCACTGAAGCATTTTTGAGAGGAATAGCATGTCGGTGTTGTCTATTCTTGCCTAGGCTGCTAGGCAGAATGTGTATGTAACCTTCCTAAGGGAAAGGAGGAGGAAATACCTGCTTTGGGTGTCTCATGTACTTGAAAATTATACCATGTGCTATGCAAAAGTGCAGACAGAGACACCTATTGCATAAACAAGTCTTGCTTCTCACCATGCTCCCAAATGAAGAATGCAAAGTGGCAAGCAGTTTCACAAAAATGGGGAAATGGAATGAAATAGCAACCATTAAAAGGATATTCTTTCCATTGAGGAATCTTAAGAAAAATGTAAGCACAAGTGTAAAACGGTATGCACTGGTTAATGCTCTATTTAGTTTTAAATAAAATGAGCAAATAGAATAAAATTGTAGTCCAGCTCATTACAAGAGCTAAAAGACTAAGTTTGTATCTTATATCAACAATAACCACTTAGCAGTGACTTTTAAAGGTGAGACGATTAATCTATTTACCCTGGTTGCTTGCCAGAAGTGTTAGTAACCTGTTACTGGCCTATCTTATCGCTGAGAAAAAAAACAACAGGAGCGTATCAGAACTACAACAGTTTGGGGCCTCAGTTAGAACAAAGTTTTTAACACTCTTCAAAAATAGGTTACATTTATAGCACCTGATAAATCTTTCAGCAGGTATCCACTACCTCCAGAGGCTACAATGTGCTGGTCATGCTACACATTTAAGAACAATGTTCAATTGACATTTGCTGAAATTTGATCCGCTAAAGCAGAATCTAGATGTTCCAAACGATGCGGTAAACAGTGCAGTGTAACACCTTGTTGCTTTGTCGTGTGGAGCTGAGTGGGAGAACGTCTGCTTTCTAAACTGTGCTGTTTCTCAGGCTCTACTACACGTGAATTTATCACAGTATTGTGTATAAATGAGAGGTATTCCGTAATACATGATGCACATTAACAAAAATACACTATTGCTCGGTCAACTGCAATAAATCCACAACTTTTTCATTGGCTTATGTTTAACATAGAGCGTTAAGCAAGTTTCCGTCACTTTAGTAATTTACTTCTATTTCTCCAAATGGTTTTTTTCTGATGTATTTTCTGAAAGTGAATTCCAAGAGTAACAGGTTGGCAGTTACCCACCTTCACAACCTTTTAGTTTTATTATCTTTGCTCCAAAAAATTGTACAGTGAATTGCACTAACTGAAGTGAAAAAAAATTATTTGGTAAAATAACTCTTATGACTTGGCAACTTTTAACAGCATCCTGTTCAAATGAATAGCTCAGACACTGGTCACTACCTACTTCCAATGCACCGTAGAAAGATACCAACTCAGACCAGTGTCAGCAAAAAGACAGAACAAAAAGGTTGGCTTTTTGACTTCTAAATAACTTGACTTATAGATTGCATATAACAGAATTCTTTCCACAAATGCCATATATGGCATGACTTCATTTGTTGCCATCCTTTAGCATGTTAAATTGCTGTATGTCAGCACAACAGGCTCAGGATAGGAATTGCAATTGAAGTGCATCCAGACCAGTACTGGACGCTTAGTAGAGCTTAGACACTAAACTCTAATACTACATTAGAAGGTTTAATGGAATCATTTGCAGTCAGTCACACAGCTAGTTTCCCTACGTGTTACTGATGAAAAATTACTGATTTGATCAAAATTATTTTACATCAATTACTGTTCAGAGTTTTCCAATCTATTTCCTGCTGTGAAAGTCTCCTAGATATGGTTAACTGTTCTTAGTTTTCACGGTGTCTGCTAGCTGTAACTAACTGTTTGCAGTGGTGAATCTCAGGTACCATATCCATTTAAGATCCATTGACACTTTGGGTGCCAATCAGTTGGAATTGAAACCATACGCGTTGATAATAAATTCAGCAAATTTCAAACGTTCCCTCCTGTATTGTGTGATCATAAAAATTATTGAAGATCAGAGTTAATTATTTCCTTTCAGACATAACCTTACAGATACTATGCCTCAGAAAGTTTCAGCTTTCTTGAGTCTAGCCTGGATTATTTTGGGAACTGGTAGCAGTAGAAAGTGCTGGAGAATTTACCCCACAAGGTGGAAGTAAATTACATTAGACATTGCATTCATATAACAAGGGACAATTACCCCTTTATTAGCCTCCTGAAATAGGTAAAAGCACATTGAATACCCAAAATACTACATCTACTACATCTACTTACGACCCCATTCCAAACTAGCCATTCACCTGTCAGCAAGTACTAGCTCTCCAGCCTTCTTTAAAGAGATGAGTAGTGGCCACTCTCAAAAAGATATTTAAAAAGTTATTCCTTAGTCTGTGAAACTAGGAACCACAGGAATGTTGCTTCTACCTCCAAAAGAACTACTGTCCAGATTATCCTTTCCAGGTTACTACCATTGCACACCCCTGTCCTTCAACCGCACCCCACCCCTCCAAGACCTCAGCTATGAGGCAGCGTAGGATCATTACTGCCTAAGGCCTTAATCCAGTGAGCTGCATGGGGACCCTGCATTTGTGTTCACTGTGCACCAGAATTAGGGCAGGGAGGCTCAAGGCCCATTTATAGTTAATCCTAGGTGCATGCCTTTGGGTGTACATTGAAGCTATGGCATCTTTTTTGTACCAGTTTCCAACTCTGCATAATTCTCAGGCACTGTATTTTAAAGAAGTTCCATACAGGAACTTACAATAAAAATTTATTATTTTGCTATTGAATTCCCCCATATTCCATACACACCATGGCAGTCTGTTTGTTAATTGGGAGGTGCTTAAGGCATTGCACCATGATTCAGTAATATGCATTTATCCAGCTCTGACCCATTACCAGCAATGGAAAATATGATAGCATGATATTAAAGATGGCAGCAGATAAAACAATTTATGTAGCAGCCGCAATCATTTTGGTAAGAACGTCACAGCTGTTCAGTTTTTTTTCTTATATTCTGGTAGATGTCTTACCCTGGAGTGTTACAATTTCCACACGAAGCTGGAGTTTGGAAATCCCTAGGCCCACGTAAAATCTTCCATATGTGTAGAATGATTCAGTTACATCCTGGATTGTCATAACCATTGTATCTCATGCTTGGAAAGTGGGAGAAATATTGCAAAGTCTGGGATATTTTGAACTCTGGTCAAACTGTGCAAGAATCATAAGTCAGAGGGAGTGCTGACATTCAGATTCTGCTGTTTAACAAGAAGAACCAAAATTATTCTCTGCTACTGTTGCTTTTGCTTGACTGGATTGCTACAGAGAAGCAACCAATTACAATCGTATGTTTCAAGTTGCCCGATTGCACAACTGTCTGTCACTTGTTAGAAGCTGAAAGAGATACACTGATCCAAGAAAAACATTAATAGCTCATCATACCTTCAATGCCAAATAATTTGTAGTCAATGACAAGTACCATAAACTAAATCAGTCATTACATGTCCAACATATATTAGTTAAAACCAAATGTTTATAAACCTCTTGTCTGTAGCTGATTAAAATGGAGACTACATCATTTTATCGAAAGAAAATAAAATTGTTCTCCGGTGTATCTCAGATATTTGAGACCATTTCTGCTAGTTAATGAGAACTAACTATTCACATGGTTGAAGCCTCAATAAGCAATATTTTACTTGAGATAATCAATCTCTACACAAATTACATTATCAGCTAAAGATCTTCGTGGGAAGAAGGCTTCAATGTATCAGATAGGTTTGTAACTTACAGCCAAAAGCAGCATGCATCAATTTCCTGGTAGAACAAAACAAGTTATTTATGCCAAGTCTGTGTCTTTTGATGAATTGATGGGTCACTGGAGCATTAAGAGTTAATAATTGATACAAGTCAAATGAAAGTAGTTAATGGCAATTGTATTCATTGCCCTTAGTGTTTCTTTCTCCTCTCCTTAAATTTTGCCAACAAACGTTACTGCAAGCCAACATATTGATAACATAAATGCCCAACATACAATTTAGAAACTCAAAATAATCAGTTTGGTTAAAAGCAAAACAAATCAATTGCTGAGCATTAGACCTTCAGATCAACTACCTCCTTTTGATGCAGCTGACTTCAGCTACAGGGGAAAGCAAACCTTTATAACGAAGAAGGAATAAGTACAGACAGGGACTGTTTGAATGGTCATGAACAATAATTGGCAGTACAGCATGTGTGGAAAGCTTACTGCCAACATGGGTGTTTGACATGAAGTTCCTGTTGGACTGAATCGCTTTTGTTTCCACCTTCAGCAGGAGATTCCTATCTTACTGAGCCATGTTTTCCCAACTGTTGTGGCCACATTCAGAGGTGGCCAGCAGGGGCCAGGCCACCCCAGTAGCCTCACTCCTCCCCTCTCCCCATGTCCCCCTTACAATTAGTCTCTGTAATTCAGAGTGAAAACAATCCCCAGCTTCTCAGTGCAAGATGAAAGGAGTTTGTGCAGCAGAAGTAATTTCACTGCTGTGAAGAAGCCACTCCAGGCATTGTGTCCAGTTAAGGAGTTGGAACAGGATTGGCTGGCAGGGAATGCCATGTGATTCTGCTGCTACCTACTGTTTTTATGGTGCTTAGGTAGAGCTTGTTAGGATAATAGTGACAAAAGAATACAGGACAGAAAGTAATCTTTTAATGCACAGAGAAAAGTGTTTTATTTATACAACACTAGTTCTGCCATTGCGTTCAAAACTAATTGCACTTTCTTCATGCAGAACAATTTCTAAAGAAGTCCATTGTCTTTCGCTTCACAGTGGCCTAATTAACTAAAAGCCTTAAATAAGCACATTTTATAGTTTGAGATCACAGGTTGGACACTATATAAAATCACATCTACAATTAGTACATAACAGAAGTCAAGTTGCTCAGGTTCTGAAACCAAACAGAAAAGGGAAGAAAGTAGTCTGTAACAATTCTCATTTGGATCTTTAAAATCTTACACTTTTAACTTTCCAAACATAAAAGCATTTTTTTCAACAAATAAAGGTAAAAGATATCAAATAAAAACCAGCTTTATTTTTAATAAGCATCAGTCAATTCTGTATCTCAACAGCTCCGCATATTCATTGCATCATTTAAAAAAAAAATCAGGTTGAAACTCAAACAAAGTCAAAATTAGTGTGCTTCAAGTAAGTTACTAATGGCTTTTCTCAGCTTGACACGTTTCAGATGAATCTGTTTTAGCAGAATCCTTCTACAATTTTTAATAGAAAATACTAAACCTATTCAACAAACAAAAGTTCCAAAGCAAGGGAATAGTTGCTTCTTAAACTAGATACACTCAATGTGCTTCCAACTAACAACCAGGACAGCTTTCGTATGCTGCAACACCTCAATGCTTTTTAATGCAAAGTTATTTCCGAAGGGAAAGAAATGATGTGTAATCTAACATTAAACCTGTCTAGCCTTAAAGTCTGTTCAGAGCAAAGGAGGTGGCAGTCAAGCAACTAAAGAGAAAACAAGGTTTCGTTACTTCGTTCTTTAAACTACAGGATATTAGCCTGACCTTTCCCAGAGTGCTGCTGGTCCAGTTGTCCATAAAAAAAGTCCAGAATGTAAGGCTAATGAGGCATGTGGGTCAAGAGCCTGCAAACCAGGGAAACAATCAGGGTCAAAAACTCGAGTAACACTTAAAAAAAAATGTCTTCAGTGGGTGTGCAACACAGACAGAAGTGCAGAACAAGATAAACAGAAAATGTCAGCTACAATCATGTCTTTAGTCCAAAAAGATCCTTTGCCTCAGAGATTGACTGAATGACATAGGCCTTGCGCATCAACAGAAGATTGAGATAACGTACTATTTGAGTTATTACTTTGTAGTTCCAATTTCAGTACTATGTTAATTCCAATATCTGCAGAGCCATTTACTTGTTCAATGTTCTTACTAACTGTAAGAGTCAAGAATCTTTGCTTACATATCCACACTAGAAAATAGTATCTTCACAGCTTGGATGCAATTCAATTTGATCAAATGTAATTGAAACACTGTAAAGTCTGGGACAGTTTAACTGAAGTACCACGTGCACAATGTCAGGAAATTCTTCTAAATTTTTTCCTAAGATCAAACACGCATTTTTGTATTAACAGATTTAGCTATAACGAACTACTCACATTCATGTGTTTAAGCAACTTTAGCATCAGGACCATCAATCAACTAGTTTACAACAAAACTTCACAAACTGGAGAGTCCAATTGCCAGAGAGTTATAGTTTATTAGGGGACAAAAATGCAATGATTGAAGCTTTATATCATAAATGACCCAAATTATGAGAGTATTTTCACAATCTCATATGAGATCACAACAATCACTGTATACTTAAACTGAGAATCTGCAGCACACGCAATAACTAGTCATATGGAAGGGAGTTTCTTATTACACAAAGAGAATTAACATGGCACCAGTTACGATATTAAGGCTTTAAGAGGTGTATTTTGTCCTTTTTTTAAAAATGAAGAAAGGTTGAAACAGAGGTGCTGCATAGTCTGCTCAAAGCTAATAAAGTAAATAATTTGTAATGCCTTGGGTTTTTTTTTAAAGTTGGAACAATAGAAGCAGCCTAAATGGGGGGTCAAGTTCCCAAAGAACCAGGATTTTTAGTTTTTAGCTTTCTGCAGTTGCTGGCATCTTGAAGCTGAATGTGGAAGCTCTTATTCCTTCTCTGTTACAGCTAAAAGCTGGGGTTCTCTTCCTGCTACTAGAATTGCATGTAAGACAATCTATTTTACTGAATTTGCCTTTGCCAAGGGTGTGTTTATGGGATTTACAAAATTGGAGGTTAATTAGTAGTAGTTAAGATATATATATATTATTTTGTTAAACATTTCCATAAAGTTACAATTAAGCTAATTATTTTCTTTTTTTATTATTTTGACTGTATTTTAACTGTAATGTAAAAATAAAGTGTTTTGCTTAAAGTCAAGTAGTTTGACAATTCAAATTGCATCTACAATGCAATGACCTACACTTACATTTAAAATAAGAAAATGTTAAGGTTTAGGCTATCTTCTTAATATGTTATGGAAAGGTTTGGTCTGGTCCATAACACACCAGTGATAACTACAAAGCGAACGTGAAGACAAATGCATTATTGTGGGAACCTGTAAAGTAACATGAAGTGCAGTTCTGAGTGATAGATTTACTGGTACTGTAAGTCACTGACATATGCATAATGTAAAGACTCATGCGTTCAGTTACATAAATTTTTTTCTGCTACTTACACAAGCTCACAGATACTCAGTCGCCTCTTTCCAGTTGATAAAGAGGTTGTCACTTGTAAGGCCTTCGATTGATAGTCACTATATTATCTTCCAAAGGAATTCTGAAGGTTTTGGAAATCCCTTTGTGTCTCATGAACTCATTTCTACAGCCCTTTTCCTGAACAATATAAACATCAATATGCAGCTCAGCGTATCATTAATTAGATACAATAAATTTTAGGTAAGATATTAATCACAATTGGTGTGCTTGATTGACTTGTTTGATTGACTTGGTTAGGTTTTGATACTTTAATCTAAACTATAGGACACATTGGTAAAAAAATATTTCATGCACTATCTGGGTAGTTAGATGAAAGGAGTCTTGCAATAGGTGCTGCTTTATTCAATGATACAGAGAAGGTTTATTATCAATTAAAGTTCCCCCTAAAAGTTGTTAACTTAATCACAAATTCTGCTTCACCATTTCTCTTGCAAATTTGTTTTATGCCAAGTCTCGATCTCCATATTTACTTAATCACAAGAGAGAACATTGAGAGATTCTACAACCATCCGATTTGAAATGCTGCAGCTGTCTGAAACAAATTCCCCTGATTTTAAGTAATGTACAACTTTCACATGTTTTATGAATGGCTATTGAGAGTGTAACTATTGAGCATTTTGTTGCAACATCCTTCAGCCGGTTTAATTGCAATACAGTTGAAAAAGATTTGAATACTGTGCAAATGAACAAAAAGGAATGAGATACAACTTTTTGCTATTAACATTCCAGCACCAAATCCACCACAATTAATGAGTCTGTCTCATTAAACAATTTAACATTCTTCAACTGGCTGTCCTCATTTTATCTGTAACTTTTAAACCCGTTCATGTCCTGTATTTTACTCTTGTGGCAGCAGAACACTGGTACAGACAGATTAATTAATGATAATTGTAAATATAAAAGCCTCAGTTCCTGTAAAATAAACACCAGGCTCACCCTGGTGCAGATACATTATATACAATTAATTAAACTGACAATATCTTGGCTTTTGCTAGAATGTGCAGATAATTTGAGATGAGGTAATTGCTGTGAAATATTATCCAAATTGAAAATACATTTACTGTATCTCATGTAATGAACCTCAACAGATTCTTAGTTGCTCAGTAGCATATTGCCACTCACAATAGAAACATTTCCATGTCTTATATAGTGCTATTGTAATTATTGAGCTTAGTTAGGAAAATAATGTCCTTAGCTAAATTTAAAATCAATTCAAAACAGCAATGATGTCATTTAGTATAACACTTGATGTGCAAAGTGAAATGCTGTTTCCTTTTCTGTATGAACAAATATAAAGCAATCTCTAACTATTCAGGTAGCTATTCAACAAACAAGCTATGTCTGTTGACCTATCTTGGTCTGTACTTACAAAACACTTATCCAAATGAGTCTTTGTAAATCCCTTGACGAATAATAGCACTGACACGTATAGCTTTTCTAACAGAGCTTGACTCCAAATATAAACAAAATATTAGGTATTGATTCTGCTAACATATACACAGGCAACACATTACATGTACCAAAATGGGAGGACTTAGATAGCTATGAGGTAGTGTAGCTTCACTGTTTCCTCAGGGGTACTCTCCTTTGAACTAACTTTATAAAAATTTTAAAGTGAACATTAGATGTATAAATTTGGAAATGCTTGACTCAGAGACCTATCAGAGTCATAAATATTCATAGTCAAACTTGATTATAACTACAAATCATCAATGTTTCCCCTTTTCTCTTTTCATCAAGCTTCATCAGGCAAGGATGCAAATCTCAATAAAAATCAGGCTTCCTGGCCAAAAATGCACACATATTTCCAGGCCACACAATGTTCCTGCAAGGTAACTCAAGACCAATTTGATGTCATGTCCCTGGTCTAGATTAGTATAGGATTTTGATCACATATATATGGATGCAGAAAGACTCGGTGTCTACACATACACATCTATTGTTTGCAGAAGGTAAATCCCTCAGGAGCAGACGAGTATTGGGTCCAGAGGCAATAAGACTGGCATCATTCGTATGGAGCCCGATTTACGAGTTTTATTTACCGACAGATTCCAATCCAGGGACAGCAGCTGATCTTACTAATTAAACAAGGGAACCCTCCTCTCTCGTTTCCTCCTTCCTCCGCTCCATATGTTATGTGACAACCACAGCCACATCTTATCAATTACACCCACCCCTTTCCCACCGGGAATCGATTCTCCCTTTTAAAATCTGTTGCAGCAAGTGGAGGTGGCTTTGTGAAAGATGGCCTCTTTGATGCAGCTCCTTCGATTTTTGAAAGTATATATACTTTTTTTAAAAAAATTATTGGATTCTTTCATTCCTCCACCGCCATCAAGAGTAAATGATGTAGACATGAAAATACTGCCAGCTTAGGAAATACGCTGTTCCGTAAAAACAAAACATCTACATTCGGTAGTTATAGTAGTTAGAAAGCCAATATATATTGGAGTGGAATATTAACAGCACGGTTTCTATAAAGGTGACAGTGAGAATGAGTTAAATCCGACAGTTTTGCTGCAGATATCGTTAATAGCGGCCAGTAGTGTTCGATTAAATCAGGAGGAGTGTACGGTTACTAACTCCTAGGGTTTAACTTTTAATCGAGGTGCTTCGATTTCAACTTTTAACGAACATGCAAGGCTGGTGGCGGGGTGGTTACACACTATTTAGGACAATTACAGACTGTTGTTACAAATAGAATAAATCGGACCAGCTCAATAAGTACACATTGACAGCTCAGAAACCTGAAAGTGGGCTCCAGGCGGCACGGTGTCTGGTTACCATGTCCTTCGGAAACGTGAATCCTCCTGAGAAAATGATTTGGCATCAACTGCAAAATTGAGCGCAACGGTGGGATGCATTTGTCGTATCAAGGCTTAATTCTTTCGAAACTAAAACTGGGGCAAAAACAAAACACATTTTGATCTGTAGATTCGCGTGGGTTTTGTTTTTAAACAAGGAAGCTGCACGAAGATGGGGATCCGCTGTTGAAGTGGCAAGAGAAACGTGTGAAGAGTTAAGAGCCTAAAAGGTGAGGGACTAAAGCACAATCTTCCGAGTTGAGGGTGGATATGTGTGTTTTGCTTCTTGTGCAGAATCACTTGTGGACTGTGAGGTTGAGTCACGGCTCGATAGCCAGTTGGTGGCAGCAGTCACACAGAATCGGACAACCATCTGTCTGGGTAACTCACCGGGCACGGCCAAGGATCTGCCTCGCCTCGTCTAATCGCCAGCTATTTTTAATATTGCACAACGGCCAGAGGGTTTAACCCGCGCCCACCCAACCATCAAAAACAATTCTTAAAAAGCAGCAGCTCCTGATTAAACAAAAGGGGGAGACTGGAATAGGAGGAAATGTCTAGTCAGTTACGAATTTTAACAGCTAGGAAAACTTTGTTTCTCGAAACGTGACCCTTTCACTCAGTTCCTCACATCCCCCTACCCCACACATTCTGAAGTAAAATGCGGCAGCTCTTCCTCGAGCGACGACTGGACCCGATTAGAGCAAGTATCGGGGTTGAAAATGTGCAACGTTCAGCCGGTTTACAAATCCAAACGATGAGGAAATCCTACGCTCTTTAATTGTGCTGCGGGTTTAATGAACTATCATTTATTGGCGTTCCGGTTAAGATTTAAACTCAATGGCTAACCAATACTATTCATGGACATTTTAGCTAACTTTCCCTTTGCTAAGAGGAGTACCGAATCGTCACTGTTGGTACATGACTGCGACCATCTAAACCCATCACTTGGTCCTCATTAATAACTCACTTCTAGCCATAATTAGTTGCCACTTATTGTGGAGACCAGATCTGGCCTGGATTACAATTATCTTCTCAAAATAAAAACAGCCGGCGATCTCCTGGCAGATGGACTCTTGTTTGTTTATTTTTTTGCCGTCTTCGTCATCAGTCTTAGGTTTTGTTGTGACAGTAAACAGAAACAAACTGGCAACCTCTGTTGCTAGTCCTGGTCCATCCGCGAACTCCAAATGGCAATTGCTGAAGAAAGGCTGTTGTGTCAGCGACTGTTCCGGTCCTGAACAAACTATTTAAGCGGAATCAGAAAGGGAGAGGGGAGACAACGTAACAACAGATTTCCCACCCACACTTCATTCGCTTCTGTTTAATTATATTGGAGGGAGAGTGCAAAAGTCATCTGAATTTTAATTAATATAATCCAAATATTAATTAATATCTGAATATTGCAAAATGTTCTACTTTATATATTCCCTTCGGAATAAAGAATGTGGATTAATTAGAATCTATATCAAGGAAAACCACTTCGGTAGGTATTGGATATTTTATGTGGCGTGATTATTAGGGCACCAGTGTTCTGATTTATTGCGGAATAATTACCTGCAAATGGGAGGGACAGGCAGCCACTAATTTTATTTCTCTTGCTTTATTAAAATCGTCTATTTTTTGGACAGCCAGGACTCCCTGGTGTAAAACTAGGAGTTTTGCATCCAGTGACGTGACTGATAATTAGACATTACTTTCAGGGGTATCTGTACTTGTCAAACACTCCCCCAGGACACTCGCTGCAGACTGTTTTAGGCAAGAGTACTGGAGAGAAGGAAAGATGCACACACATGGGGATTTATTTTCATTGCCGCTCGGTGAGGTTGGTTAATGCTGACTTTCCAAGCAACAACAAATGGCCTGGCAACGGCGCAGTTTGAGACGAGCGTAGTAATCAATGGAATTGCGAGAGGAAGGAGTCCAACACTTAAAAAGAACATCTGATGGGAGAAATCCTGAGTGTTTGGTCAGCTTCCTTCGTTTTTTGTTGTAGCCCAGTGAAACACACTCCAGAAAAAAAAATCTATTCCAGTTCAACTTAGTCGTGTTTGCACTATTTTAAACTCATTCTGATAATTATGTAGAAAATAGAGATGTTTTTAAAAATGTAACATGTAAAGTCTGTTACAACTAACCAAGTCACTATTTAATCTCGCATAGCCCCCTGAACTCACGATGGCCGTTTATACACATTATTTGTCAACGTTAGGGAACTAAAATCATTGAATCATCGACACACATTTCTGGCCACATTTTCTGGGTCGATTGTATTTTTTTAAAAATCCTTTTGAGTTAATTACTTAAATTCTTCATAAATCCGTAGGTATAATTTTTATTTAAAATCGGATTTTGAAGGCTTTTAAATGGTACGATTCACTACGACGTTGTAATAAATTCCTCGCGGCGTTGGTGCAACGCTCGGGTGTAAGAATTCTAAAAGGCTTGATATCCTGATTGCACCAACTCGCAAAATCGGGGAAAATTAAAGTAGGAAACTTTCTGAAACTCTCCACAGCTTTCAAGCGAAGAACTATCACACGGAAAAAAAAACCTCGACATCAAAGCCTTCCCCCCAAGGCTTTGGAGGCAGAAGTCAAGAGAGTTCACATTAAATCCCAGCAGACTCCGCAAATCTCGCCACACTCTGATTTTCCACACCTTGCTCCCTTGAAAACAATCTTCCGGAAACAGAACGATACTTTTTATTTATAATATATAATAAAAAGGAGAGGGACGGTTTAACAGCAAGTGACAGCAAAATTAGCTCTCCTTACGTGTTTGGAAAACCAGCAGAAAGTCGGAATTGAGATTTTATTGACAAGCTGTGGCCTGTTTTAGAATAGGACGCCTCACCCACTCCCCTTTGTTGGGAAGTGAAAACCGCGGGGGGAGAAAAAGTACAACGTTTCTGCACACTCCATTCATCTCCCATCCCCTCAGCCTTGATCATGTGAAAGTTTAAAAATAAACACGAATGTTTCTTTGTTTTTTGAAAAAAAATCATTCAATGGATGTTACACTCAAAGTGATTGGCAATAGTCGACCACCCGACATAAATAGTGGGCCGTACGAAGAGAAACTTAAAAAGACAAGGCAGGGGATTAATCTTCAGCGAGTACAACATAATTTCTAGCAATCACTGTCAATCATCAGGGCGAGACATTAAAAATCATTAGCTGAGCCACTTTGGTGTTTGAGACAAACTGGCTTCGTCCGACAATTCCGAGCTCTCATTCGATGGAAGATGGAGAAACAAGGTTACATTTTTAAAACTTCAGTTTACTGGCAGGTGAGGAGGCGGTGCCCGGCTTTATGAGCTGGGGCTTGTGTTTTAAAATCAGAAGCCAGCACCCGCGGCTCCCCCAGGCGTTCTGACATCCCATTCGCGGGGCAACACTTTGGCTTGCGGGAACAGGGTTTCATTCCCCGCTAAACTGCTGTCCTCGAAAGGAGGTCAGACAGCAAACACTGAAATCAGAAACTCGGGCAGAAATAGCGGCAGGTTCGTCCACAGAGAGGAACAGATCTCGTTGCCTGCGTCCGATGTGTTCCCAGGGTTTGTGTTACTGAGCCGGTTTGATGAATGGAAGCTAAAAGACTGCCGGGTTGCACTTTTTGAATCGACACAATATTCTCCTTCAACGGGCCCACTATGGAGATCTATAAAAATACAAGCGC
The DNA here is from genome assembly GCF_021869965.1 of Rhincodon typus. Lineage (NCBI taxonomy): Eukaryota > Metazoa > Chordata > Chondrichthyes > Orectolobiformes > Rhincodontidae > Rhincodon > Rhincodon typus. The sequence goes on from NC_063354.1 coordinate 32,111,121, forward strand.
ACTGCCCTCAGCTCCCTACAGTTTGAACCTAATGAGTTTTGCACCATAATTTATTTTAATGATCCATCTTAACCACTGCCTTCCCCTAATACTCGCTGAAGTCACTCTATACACACCGTTCACTAAAAGTTGGTGAATACCATTGAAAGTCAGATTGAAGAAGTCTCAAAGTTAAGCACTTAATACAACTCTCCAGCATCTGCAGTAAATAGACCATAAAGCGCACTTCCTGACAGAGTGTAAGTCAAATTCTAATATCAGATCAGATTTCGCCAAAACCTTGTCTTTTTTGCCCGCAAGGACAAGTCTGACGTACAATTTGCTTCAAAACACATTGGGGAGTTCCTCAAATTCACGCCCATCCCCCCAAGTGCAGATAAACAGGTAGCGCAATATCTACACCAAACTATCATTAAACGCTTTTCCTGACACACTGTGGCACCAACCGGCCGCCACTGGAAGGTACATAACTCGAGTCGCTGTAAATCAATTCAAATCGTGTTAAAAGCGCACATCCATTTTAACCCTTGTGAAATCGAGACTGTGAAAATAATACACACATGCACCACATTCTCGAGGTTACACAGATGTACTGTATGGTATAGTCAAAGAGGGCTGAACCTGCCGCTTTCACAACCGTTAAACACGACGCCCCCCCCCCCTCCCATTCCATCCCACAAACTCCTGAGAAAGGAGCTGGAGAAATGCCATCACCGCAAAGCGGGGCTGGAAGAGTGGGGTGGGGCGGGGGGGGAAGGTGGAATTGTCAGTTTTATCGCATCAAGCAACAACAAAAAAGGAAATTCAACTCAAGTTAAAACAAAAAGAAAACGCGCCTGTGCTTAGTGCTCAACACAAAGTCTTACGCAGATGGAGTCCAACGTTTGAGAGTTTTATTTAAGGCTGGGGATTGTTCAGACTCGGGGAGATGGGTGAGAGCTAACTAGAGGACGGGAGGATAGATCCGCGAGTTTTGACCGCTGTAGACTCTGCGGGGGAAGGTGCAGCAGCCTGTTGCAGCCAGCGGGAATAGACCCCAGACGCACTGGCATTCGACGTTTGCTTTAAAACACCAGGCAGAAGGTCCCCGCTAAAGTACAAAATAAGTTATCACAGTGACAACCTAAAGCAATCACATACACAGCCAGCAAACCAGCTCCCCGCGGGCTGGCACAGACTTGACGGGCTGAATGGACGAGGGACAAGGCTCAGCTGCGATCAACCTGTGTTTTGGCATCACAATCCCCTCCTCCAAGTACAAATTAAAAAATCCCCGCCAGTTTTGTTGCCCCCCCCCCCCCCGGACACTTACTGATACCACTCCATGCCGTTGGCGTAGTGTCTGTCGAAAAAGTGGGGCTCTGCCCCCACAGCTCGGACGTCGGGATGGACCCGGAGGAATTCGAGTAGCGCCCGGGTGCCTCCCTTCTTCACGCCGATGATGATCGCCTGAGGCAGCTTCTTGGCTCCATAGCCTCCCAGGTTGAACTCGAAGGGTTTGGGCGAGTGTCCGCCCTCGGCCGTGGGGCTCTCCTCAGTCAGCTCGACCCGGTCATCCTGCAGCAGGTCCCGGGAAGCCGACCTGAAGACCAGGCGCTCCCGGGCGGCGGATAGAACCGGCTCCTGCCGTGGCTGCGAGCTTAGCTCAGACATACTGCCTCCTGCTGACACCTTCAGGCCGCCCGGCTCGCTGCCGCCGCCGTCCTTGGTGTAGCCCAATCCGGGCACTGAGAGGCAGAGGCCAGCACAAGAGTAGAAGATGTAGAGCCACAGGAACAGCATGGTGAGCAGCAACAAAAGTTTCTTTCGGAAGGCGGCCGGGGGAGTGAATTCTGAATGATACCAGCTCAGGCTGCATTCCATGCCGTGTGCAAGCGATTCATCTTTAACCAGGCGCAACCTCCTTACAGAAAGTGCAAGGCGGTGATCAAATCCATTTCCATCGTCTAGGAACACAGTTGGTGGCGGCTGCAGAGAATCACTGCCTTCAGACTGGCCGCATAGTGAAACTCCTCTCTGTCTCCCTCCCTCCCTCTGTCTCCTCTCTCTCAGATCCTCGGTTCTGCTTCAGCTGCTAATTCCCAGGCTCACCCAGCCTCACAGCCTCTTTGATAAAAAAAAATGGGAGGGTGGGCGGATGGGAGACACACACCCCTTATCTGATTGACACCTCTCGCCTCCAATCGGAACCCTTCATACATATTCATCCTCCACTTACAACTCCGGCTACATCCAATAGAAAGCTGAATCGACACCCGACCGCCACTAAGCTCTTCTATTGGTTCCTAGCCCATTAGCTCCCACCCATCCCTGCCACCCCTCCTCAGCACCAACCCATCAGAGACCAGCAGCGGAAGTGTTGCTATGCACCTGGTGGGGAATCCCTCACACCTTTTACCCTCCTCCACGGGGCAAAGGAGATTGGTCCAGTTTTGCTGGGTCCTCTCTGACAAACGCTTTCTGCCCCAGCTCCAGGCGTGTCCCAAGTGAAATACTGACTCGCCAGTCCCTCCCCAGCCCACGGTTCCTGTGTCAGAACAATTCCTGCCGCTCCGCCACAGCTCACTTTATACCCGGAGCCGGCTCCTTAATCTCGCCCGAGCAAAACATTCCTCCTCTGAGGAAGGGTCACCGGACTCTGTTTTTTCCTTCGCAGATGCTGCCGGACCTGCTGGGCTTTTTCAGCAGAGATAGTAGGAACTGCAGATGCTGGAGAATCCG
>NC_063354.1:32114241-32160264 GCF_021869965.1 Rhincodon typus
CTTGGCCTGCTGTGTTCATCCAGCCCTGCACCTTGTTGTCTCGGGCTTTTTCAGCAACTTTGTTTTTGTTCCTGATACTCAGCATCCGCAGTTCTTTCGGTTTTTATTATAACATTCCTCCCTTGGCCGTCTCTTCGCAGTGAATAAGACTTCGAGAATTGATACTGACAGCGAAATGTGAAGACTGGCGCAGTTGGGCATTATAAATAGACGGGTTAATCGGGATGTTTCAGATAAATAAAACGGGTTGTAAAATTATTTCTGGTGGGCCCCATCAGAAGGACCTCTGACACTGCCATCTAGTGTAGCCGCTGATGGCTGGTGAATGAAGGGGGTCGGGGAGGAGTGCGAAAACCTTAATCTTATAAATTGTTGAAAAGGATCAACGGGAAGAGGAATTAAACATCTCAAAGTAAAGAGGCAAACTGCAGACCAGAGCCCTTTAGATTAACCAAATGTCTCTATCCATGAAACACAACATGCCCAGTTAAAATTATATCAAATACATTGTTTTCTGCAACGTTTGATATCTGTACCAGCCGTGAGAACCAGGGTTTGCCCCAGTGTCTGTGGTAGCAAACAAGAGGTTTCTAACTCTGTATGTAATTACACAGAGTTAGAATAACACACTAAACTATAAGTTGTTTGAAGTGAGATGTTGTAACTATTAACCTGTCAGATTAATGGAGATTTACCAAACTTCATAAACCGCCCTGTAATTTATTCACAAGTATTTAGATTGGACACAGTTGTGAAAGTGATAAACGCTTTTCGTATTTTTATTAACATCTGGATCGCTTCATTCTTCCAATTTATTTGATCATTTAAAAGGCAGCGCTTTCAGGAAGGGGTTATCTCTACCTTGCAATCGTGAAATAACTTTCATCTCTTTAAAAAAATAAATCTTGTAATTTACGGAAGACCTCGCTACTTTAAGATTGTGTTAGGAGGCGAATCGCAGAATTCAGCTTTTGAAGATTTGTCTTTGTTAAAAAACGACCCAAAGTATCCCAAATCCGGCGCGTGTCCCTTCACTTTTTCTTAGTATGTTTTATCCTTTGAGATCTTTCCCTGTAGCAGGCCGGCTCTCGGAGACATTATTTACGACTTTTCAAAATTTTCAACACCAAACCCATATGAAGGCTCAAATGTAAAGAGCCGTTTGATATTTGTTTTGGAGGGGAGTTGGTTATGAGGGAGACTGATCCTAGCGCAGGCTGACTTCTTACAATCGCAGTCGTAACTTTGTTGAGACTTTTAGTTAGCACAGTCCAATCCTTAGGGGGAAAGAAAAGAACATTGCACCTTCGAGACTGCGGAGATTTTTTTTAAATATAAAATCAAGTGAACACTTTCTCCACTGACAGTATTTTTAAAATATCGCAATCTGAACCCTCGAATGAGTTTGGACTGGCCGAGTCAACACAGCTCATGGATTGAATTTATCTCTTGTTTTCTGTTGCTGCAAAAATAACATTTTTAAAAAAATATTCAACTGCAGGCCCTTTGTTAAAGATAATGTTTATGGCAAAATAATCGTCAGAAACAGGTTGTTTTGTTGCTTTGTAGAGATTGGTGTGAATGTTACAGAGGAGTTTATTTTTGTGCTAAATTTATGCGAATTTCTTCCGCATCACCATGAGAAGTAACCAAGCGGATATGCTGAACTGTATTCATTTATCACCCATACTTCTCATGGTGATGCGGAAGAAATTCTCCCGGGTATGGTTATAAATGAATACAGTTCAGCATGTCCGTTTGTGAAATCAAATACAGTATTCAGTTGATTTCTAACATTTTGTAAACTCCATCCAGTTCCCCTTCAATTGGCGTAATATGAAATGTACATCGAAATGGAAGTGGACAGTCTCTATTTTGACTTCACTGACCATCTCATTTCCTTTCCCAGTGATTGTAATTGTAATTGTAATTGCAATTTGTACTTGTAATTGTACCGCATTCATCAGTTTACGGATGGCTCCTGTCTGTAAGGCAGGCGTGCTCGCACGGAAATCGCCGCTCCCGCTCATTCTTCATTCAGGAAACTGACATGAAATTGACGCGTGGGTGAGATAGCGATCCGGGGGGGTTCTAACACGCGTGACCGATTCACACCGGGTATCGGGAAGCACTGTTCACCTTCAAGTACAGACACGCTGGCTTTCCCCGCTCACTGTACATTCAATCCATCCTCACAATCTATCCCCGATTCGACATCGTTCTGGCAGGTGCCGGAAAGTCTTTCTCTCCACTGGGGAGGGACAAGGCAAGAGAGCCCACAACCAGATTTTGTTTTATTTTCAGTCGAACGATTGAACCTTTTCAACGAGCTCCTGGAAAGTTGCTCCAAACATTTGTCCAGCGCGTGGATAATTGACGAGTCTGTGGGACAGGCTGTGTTTTCCCTTCTTCATAATCAACGATTACATTAACCCGACACTTCTGTAATTGCTGCTTGTGGCTGCCCTGTGAGCGGATGGTTGGTGATACTCGACAGTGCAACATTATCCTCACTAAGACAATCGTGTGGGGAGCGACTCCCACTTGTGAACTCTCACCACAAAATATTTCCCAAACGTCTTGAATTCCCCTAATTTACAGCCAGAGTCTAAATACTCCGTTGGTTATAATGTTCCTTCTGTCAACCATTGATCTTTTTTAAAACGTTCATTGAATACCAAACGTTGCAAATGTTATCAGCTTTCATTAATACTTAAAGCGATGACGCAAAGCGATTTGTTCCAGTTCCAGTGGAGGTGTTGGGTATTGATTGTGGTGTGTGCTGTCTATCCCTGTGTCTGTATTTGCTTGTGTTTGTGTGTTGCCTGTTCCGCGTGGGTCTATGCTCTGTGTTTGTGTGTGTCCCTGTCCCTGTGTGTACCTCTGTGTGGGTCTGTGCTCTGTCTCTGTTTGTTTGTGTTGTCTGTCCCTGTGTGGGTCTGTGCTCTGTTTGTATTTGTGTGTATTGTCTGTCTCTGTGTGTGTCTGTGTTTGCTTGTGTCTGTCCCTGTGTGGGTCTGTGCTCTTTGTGTTTGTGTGTATTGTCTGTCTCTGAGGGCCTGTTTTTGTGTGTTGTCTTACTCCTTGTGGGTCTATACTCTGTGTTTGTGTGTATTGTCTCTCCCTTGTGTGGTTCTACACTCTGTATGTATTTGCTTGTGTCTGTGTGATGTCTGTGTCTGTGTTTGCGTGTGTCTGCGTGTTGCTTGTCCCTGTCTGGGTCTGTTCTCTGTCTTGTGTTTGAGTGTATTGTCTGTTCCTGTGTGGGTTCATGTTCTGTGTGTGTGTCCGTTGTACATTTGGTGAGGGTGAAACAAAATGGATCCCCGACATTCAGAGAAGTATTTTATTGATTTAGTTTCGCCCTGCGCATTGCGTTGGGGAAGTCATAGAAACCGTGGTCAACTTTGCGCTAAGCCCTCCCGTTCACTAACTATTAAAGTCTGAAGTTACAACCACGGCTGGGGGAAAAAAATCAAGTCAATACCGTTTTTATCTAGAACTGACAAATCACAGACTGATAGGATACGAGAGTTTGCTGATAACCTCAAAGTGAGCCGAAACTCGAACAGTGGAAGCTTTACTTTGCATTCTGTTCGATGTTTTGGAATGGCTTTTGATGGGATTGAGACGCAACAAGAACAAAAAAGCGGGAATCATGTGAATATTAATAATGAAAAACCTCCAAACACTGCCTGAAGCATTTAGTGGCGCTCCCGGAGTTTGTTTATTGTAAAACCAAATGAAGTAAGAACGCGTTGTATTCCCAGTCTGGATTATGGAGCGGAATAAAATGTGAACCGTTCACTCTTTAAACAGGGTTGGTCATTTGTTGTAAATGCTGAACGCTATTGAGATAAATAAAAGAGCAAATATTTCCTGGCAGATAAGCAATGAAGCATTCCGAGATCGGTTAATTACCCTCAGTCGGAAATTGTTTTATAATCTCAGAGTTAACATCAGTCACTTAGTTACATCAGTGAACATGAGTTACTATCAGCGAGGAAATTGCTTTATATTTCCTGGTTCACAAGGACAAGACACTTCGTGCAGGTTACACTCGGTGTACATTCTGTGCGAAACTTTTTTTTCTATTAAAAACACACGTAAAACACACGTACACAAAAAAAATCACTGAGAGAAAGCTCTTCCGTTTCTTTCCGTTGAAACTTGTAGAAGCGAGTTCAGGAGCGAGAATACGTATAAGGATTCAATTCGTTCTTATTCTGCTTTTAATATCAGAAAAGAAACTCACTTCACCAGAATTCATTTTTCACACGCTCTGCTTTCGGACGTTGTTAACATTCAGGAAGAAAGGGAGCTCGGTTTCAGTTTCCGCAGTTTGCAGTTAGGTTAAGGGAGTTTCTATTTTTAAAAAAATCCAGAAATTGTCAGCGCCCAGAGGGTTAAAGCGCAGTGTCTGAGACTGGCGTGAAGAGTGTTTGTAATCTGCCCGGGATGTGGTCAGGAACCATTACAAATACTTAGTCCATTTCGAAAATTCCCCAAGCACTCGTCTGTCTCTTTCTGCTGCTTTGGACAGATTCATTATTCCTTACAAACTCGACATCTATTCTAACCCTGAAATATGAAGTGCCGGTGAATGGTCGAGGTAATATTTAATATCCTGCGAGGCAGCCTTCTCTTTTTTCCTTGACAAATGAACTACAAGCCAACCAAATGGTTCACATCTGTTTGGGCGCTTCTTCAGTATTTGCAAATTAACATTAAAATATGGGAAAACAATAAGAGAAGCCGTTTCTAGATCACAGGACACAGACAATGATTACTGGACTAAGAACCGTGCCAAAAGCATCTGACATGGTCAGACCAGATGTTTTTACATCTCTTATAGTTTCCTTCCTCTTTAGAAAAAAATCCACACATAACACTCACAAACAGACACACAAATGCACACATGCACTCATAAATACACGCACTCACAAAAACACACACAAGTCTCACAAATACACACACACACTCACAAATACACACACACAGACACACATAAAAGGGTCTGATTTTGGACTTAAATGAAATGACCAAAATCATCCAGTTTAACCTATCTCCACTCTCAGTATTCAACTTTCACATTTCTTTTCCTAACCGTATACACACACACTCGTGTATTTATAAATGTACAGTGTTGAAATGTTAGTCCAGCTTTGAGTTTGGACGCTGTGAGATGCGGTGGAAGTTTTCCCACCAGCACCGAGTGAATGATAACAAGCCGAACACGCATTTCCCAAGTCAGGTTGGTTACGCTGGATCACATCTTCGCGGACTGTCTAATATAACTGTTTATATTGTCTTCGTGCCAGTGAACTACATTACACGGAATTCAGCTGAAAAATTGATGAAGTTGATAATCAGTATCCCATGCTCGGATTCCTATCAATTGCTGGTAAGACCGGCTCGTTTCCAGATCTCTGTACGGCCACTCCATTTAGACATATATTCCAGAATTCGGCATACAGTGATAATAAAATCCTGAAAAAAGTCGAGGCTCAGCTCATGTTTGCAAAGCATTCACCGCTTGGGAATTTGGCTGCGAATTGAATGTGTGTTTGGCCGTTAAAATGGGTTATCCGGGAACATTCCACACCTGGATCAAAAAAACTTACACACAATGCTTTCCTAACTCTCTCCAATTTTGCTCTGGAAATTATAAACTCGTCAAGACTGTATTCATTGCACGTAGCTTTATTTTCCTATTGGCTCCAATCGAACATGCGTGTTTAGACGGAGTCTTTTATCTGAAGTTATCTACAGCTCCCTGCGATTAATTTTAAGAGTAATTACTATTGAAATATGGGAAATACAGCAGCCAGTTAATGCGTGTAAGGTCCAATTAACAACAATGTGACAACAAGGCTATTTGATATTTTTTGTTTGTATTTCCTATTAGAATTGGACGTGTTTTCAGTCTCCTGGACCCACGCTCTAGAATTCCATCCTATGTTTTATAACCTACCCGCGCAGCGCCTTGGTATACCTCATTAAGTTAAAATAGCGGGGTCTTAGATGTTAGGGGATTAGTCATTGATCAGGAAACGGAAAAGGGGGAAGCTCCCTACTTCTTCTTCCAAACAATCCCACCCACCAACCAAAATACAGACGGCAGGAAGGGGCTCGCTTTAACTTTTCATCGGGAAGGTGGCATAACACGGCATTTCTGCCGCTCTTTCATCCTCTCAGTGCCCCACTTTACCCAATGCTAGCTTGAATAACTGGGATTGGAGTCTACACCTATAACCTGCTGACCTAGAGGCGCCAGAGCTACTACTAAAACATCCAAAAAGAATGTTGCCTTGAAAATCATTTTGCAAATCAAATGCTAAATGTCAGTAAACTAAGTTCGTAAGAAGAGCTTACATCAATACTGTCAGCTTCTTCGTCTATGCTACAGTTGCAATGAATGTCAATAAATCCTTGAATGCGGAATCAGCTGGATTAATGTCAATTTTCCACAGATATTTTAAAGGAACGTCAAATTTTAAAGCAGAACCGATCGATCTGAAAGATGTCGAGCCAACGTAAGCTTTTCTCATGGCAAGGTTTGACCAGCGATAGACTGTGGGCAGGTCTTCGGGATTTTAAATTACACTCAGTCCTCTGCTAAAGAAATGATGGTTCTGAAAACGGGATAGAATCCGTTTGAAAATATCAATGACAACAGAAATGTTCCCTTGTAAATAGTTTTGCTGTTTTTGTGTTTGTGGGTCACAAATATATATATGAAAATGACAAAAAAAAACCGATTGCAACAGGTTTTCTCTAAGGAAGGTGTGTGGAACAAGGATATACTCCTCACTCAAACAAGGCTTAAAACCATCAACCAATTTAAAAACAAAGATGAGTTCAATGAAGGGCAATAGTTGAAAAAAGATTGTCGCAGCAGTAAAGACAATGTATTGGGGGTTGCTTTACACTTGTATTAACCAGCGACACTTCCACAGTTTAAAAATAACTACCCGATCAATTAGCAAACTGCGAGGCAAATGACTTAACTTCTTCACATTTCAGGAAAACCAGTCTTCCAATTCAAAGCAGTAACTCCATTGTCCTCATTTGGCTCGTGAAGCACTTCCCAAGAAAACAAAAGTTAAATGTACGCGTTCAGCAGGGTGCGAACAAAACTTGGAAAGCTCTTAAAAAATTCGCACTGATTTACTGTAAAGTTGCTGAATTAGAACCAGGCGGAACAATGCGCCGTACCAATGGAGCAAAATGCTGCATTGACAGGGTCTAGGCCCGAAACGTCAGCCTTCCTGCTCCTCTGATGCTGCTTGGCCTGCTGTGTTCATCCAGCTCTACACCTTGTTATCTCTTTAGGATTAAGGTCCGGAATTCTATCCATTGTTTTCCTCCCTGTGTCTCTAGACCTGTGAACGTTTCTCCTGGTGATATGAATCCATCCTCACCCAGCTGCCCGCAGTTCCCCACACCACGCATCGGCCAGCTGTACAAAAACTAAAACGTGATGAATCTTAATTGGCAGTGATCTTCAATCTGAGGAGAGTTTTAATTTGGGATTAATTACCCTTTAAAAACTCCTCCAAAAATCAACAGCACCCCAAATTAATCAGAACGCGAAGTTCCGGCATCAGGAGTATTCATATTCAGTTGCGGTTTAAGTGAGATTTTAACTTTCCATTCACAAACCCGGGATGTTAGTGATCATTTCCACAGGTCCCTTCGGATTTTGCAATTGAAAACCGATTGAGGTTTGAAATTCTCAACATGCTAATTTAATACGGCCTGCGCTTACGGCCTTGTAAGGACGGGTGTGGATTTGAGCTGATGTAACTGGGAGCTACAAAATGCATTAATATGACTAGAAGACCTCTTTTATCCGGTCGTGGGACACGGGCGTCGCTGGCTCGCCAGCAATTATTGTGTCTAATTGCCTTCGAGAAGGTGGCGGCAAGCTGTCTTTTTAAACTGCTGATGTCTATGTGGTGTAGGTAGAGCCACAGTGCTGTCAGAGAGGGAATTCCAAGAGTTTGACCCTGCACCAGTGAAGGAACCACAATATATTTCCAAGTTAGTTTGCTGAGTGGTTTGAAAGGGAACTTGAGTGGTGGAGCAAAAGTACATAATTTGTCCAATGGGGTCTACTGTCCATTCAATGAGATTATAGCTGATCTTATAATTCTCAACTCCACATTTCTGTCTTTTCCCGAGTAACCCCTGATTTTCTTAACAATTCGAAATTTATCTTGGTATGGAATATACTTAAAGACTCAGCTTCAACAAAGTACCCTCAAAGAAGAAATTCATCTTCGCTAATGATTCCAAAACCAAGCTCTCTGAATTCAGAGAACTGATGGAATTTGCTTGCATTTAAATCTGCTTTCAAAGACATCCGCTAGGGGCAGAATGAGACAAAAATGATGTAGGCTTTTGATAGCGTACTTGAGAAGAAAAATGCTTCTACTACTTGTAGAACTAAAGACCACAACTATGAGTCAATACAATCCACTACAAAACAGCAATTCGGCCCACCAAGCCTGCACTGATTCTTAATCCTCATTTAGATCTGCTACTTATTGTCCATATGCAGTTTCTATCCCTCTGTTCGCTTACAGTTCACGTGTCTGATAAAGATATGCTGTAAACGTTCTCTGCACCCTCTCTAAAGTATACATATCCTTCCGGTAGTGTTGCAACCAGAACTGCACACAATATTCCACATGTGACCTAACTAAAGTTTTATACAGCCATAACATAACTTGCCAACTTTTATATTTGATGCCACAGCTGATGAAGGCAAGCATGCTATATGTCTTCTTGATCACCTTATCCAACCTGTGTTGCCACTTTCAAGGATCTGTGGACCTATACACCCAGAAATCTCTGTATGTCAATGCTCCTAAGCATTCTTCCATTTACTGTATAATTTGCATCTGAATTTGATCTTCCAAAATGCATTGCCTTGTATTTGGATTAAACTTCATCTGCCATTTCTCTGCCCAGATCTGCAATCTATCTATACCCTGCTGTATCCTTTGATAATCCTCCACACAATCTGCAACTCTGCCAATTTTGGTGCCACCCACAAACTTACTTATCAGACCACCTACATTTTCTTCCAGGTCATTTACATATAGTTCAAAAGTCTCAGCACTGATCTCTGTGGAATGCCACTAGCTTCTGATCTCCATTCTGAAAAGCACCCTTCCATCACTAATCTTGGTCTTTGATGACCAAGCCACTTTTGTATCCATTTAGCCAGCACACCCTGGATCCCATGAAACTCTATTTTCTGTACCAGCCTGCCATGAGGTACCTTATCAAATCTTCATGAAAGATCACATAGACAACACCCACTGCCCTTCCCTCTTTGGTCATTCTTGTCACCTCCTCAAAACACACAAACAAATTGGTGAGACATGACCTTCCCCTGCCCACACCTATGCTGCCTAACACTAACGTGTCTATTCAGTTCCAAATGTGAAAAAAATCCTATCTCTCCGTATGTTCTCCAACATTTTCCCCACCATTGGGGTCTGGTTCACTGGCATGTAATCACTGGATTATCTTTGCTTCCCTTTTAAATAAAAGAACCACATTGGCCATTCTCCAGTCATGTGGAACCTCACCTGAGGCCAAAGAGGATGCAAATATATTTGTTAAGAACCCAGCTATTTCCTTCCTTGCCTCCCATAATATCCCATCTGGCCTTGGGGACTTGTCTACCTTAATACATTTCAAAACAGCCAACACTTCCACTTTCATTATGTTGACCTGCCTGAGACTATTCACACAGCTTTCCTGAACCTCAACATCTCTCATGATCCTCTCTTTGGTGAATAATCACTAATAAATCCAAGAGGAACTACTTTACTCACAGTATATTAATGATTGGGAGCTCATAACAGCATAAGTGTGGCTGAGGCCAACGCATTTAAGGCAAAGCTAAATAAGCTCTCAGGGGAGAAAGATATAGAAAGGCACATTATGGTGAGATAAAATAGACTAAAGCAGGCTCCTGTGGAGTACAATCATTGTAAGGTTTTAGAGTAGATTTGTAGCTCAGGTTGCGGATGTTGTAGTTGGTTGGCTGAGCTGGTTCGTTATTTTTCTGCAGATGTTTCATTATCTTGCCGGGTAACATCATCAGTGCCACCTCCGATGAAGCTGCTGTGTTTTCCCACCTGTTATTTAAACTCTGGAGTCCGTTGAGCTGGATTACCTCACTTCCGGTTTTCCTTCATAGCGGACTGTATATGGGGTCGAGTTCAATGTATCTATTGATGGCTTTCTTCGTGGAGTACCAGGCTTCTAGGAATTCCCATGCTTGTCTCTGCTTTGCTTGTCCCAAGATCTTGGTGTTGTCCCAGTCGAATTGGTGGTTCTCCTTATCCATGTGGATAGAGATGAGTGAGTGTTGGTCGTGTCTTTTTGCAGCCAATTGATGTTCACGTACGCTTGTTGTTAATTTCCTTCCTGTTTGTCCGATGTAGTGTTTGCCACAGTTTCTGCAGGGAATCTTGTATATGACATTGATCCTGTCCGTAGTTGGTAGTGTGGTTCGGGTGAGCAGTTGTCGTAATGGTTGATGTGGGTTTGTGTGCTACTCTGATTCCCAGTGGTTGTAGGAGTCTTGTGGTCAGTTCAGATGTGTTCCTGATGTAAGGTAACGTGATGAGTGTGTCCGGGCATGTAGTATTTTCTTGGTGTTGTTCGTGTAATAGGCATCTTCTGACCCAGTTTTTCAGGTATCCATTGTCTTTGAATACCTGGAAGAGGTGCTCTTCTTCTTCTCAGCATAGCTCTGTGCTGTTGTTCTGGAACAGAATGTTGATAAGTCACCTGGACTTAATGATCTACATCCTAGGGTGTTGTAGAGGCAGTGGATATCTTGGTGGTCATCTTTCAAAATTCCATGGACTCCAGAATGGTTTGTGCAAATGGTAAGACTGTAAAAGTAATTTTATTTAAGGAAGCAGGAAGGAAACTAAGGGTTACATATCTGGTACCTCGACATCAATATTAGAGAAAATGGTAGAATTTATCAAAAATGATGTGATAACTGGGTACTTTTAAAAATAGTGGTAGTATTAGGCAAAGTCATCATGGATTTACAACAGAGAAATCATGCATGGCAAACCCTTTAGAGCACTTTGAGGATTAACAAGCAAAATAGATAAAGGGGACTCAATAGATATGGTGTATTTGGATTTTTCAGAAGCTTTCTCTGAAGTCCCATACAGGTTAGTAAGTACAAGAGAATGCATGCCGTTGCAACAATATACTGGTATGGATTGAGAAACTGATAATGGGCATGAACCAGACAGTTGGAACAAACAGGTCATTCCCAGGTTGGCAGAGTGTGACTGATGGAATACTGTGAGGATTAACGCTTGCACACCCAGCTATTCATACTTGATTCAATGATTTAGATGTGGAAACCAAGTGTAATATTTCTGATTTGCTGATGATAAAATTTCTCACTTTGATATGAGAAAGGCTGAATATTTTTGCAATTGAGAGAATATTGATTTCCACGGGGTCCTGGGAGTTCTTGAAGGTAAATAATTGAAATTAGGTGCTGGTGCAGATGTAATGTAAGTACACAATTAGAAAGGAAAATGGGATTTAAGACCATTACTGCAAGAGGAATTGGCTGCAGGAGGTAAGTGGTTCTGTTACAATTATATAGAGCCTTGGTGAGACACACCTAGAGGTCAGCAGATTGATCCCAGGAGTGTACTAGAAGGAGGTTGAGGAGACCGGGCTTGTATTCTCCAAAGTTTTGAAGGTCAAGAGGTACTCTTAATGATGAATACAAACATTTTATAGGACTCAACAGAATGGATGCAGGAAGGATGTTTCCCATGGTTAGATGTGGGGAACAGGGTTGCAGTAAGGGTTTAGAAAAATGTATAAAGGCTCAGAATAAGTGGTCGGCCATTTAGAATGAAATTCTTTCCTCAGAGCTGATGAATCAATGGAATTCCCCACTGCAGAGGCATGTGGACGAAAGTAATTTTGAGACAGACTGCAACAGATTTCCATGTATTAAAGACATCAGGGGATATGAAGATAATGTAGGAGAACAATATTGATGTGGAAACTCAGCCTGAATTGATCTAGTAACAGAACAAGTTCAAGAAGTGGATGGCTTATTCCTGTTTCTACATTTTTATAAGGGAACAACTAATTCATGGAGAGTTATAGGGTGAGAAAAGGGTACGAAGTATGGAGGATAAGTTCATTGAAGGATCACAGGCTGATTTATTCATGATGATGAGAATTTTAATATCAAACACTAATTGACTTCTAATCCAATGCAGGTCATGTAGTTTCCCAGTGCTACATGAGGAGGACGGATGATAATGGGCAGCAGAGTTTTTGACCAGCTTGAGTTTGTGGAGTATGGCCAACTAATCATTAGAATGATCAAGTCTTCGAATAACAATTACATTGGTAAAATACTAATCTACATGAGTTGAAAATGCGTGTTTGAGTGAAAACCATTTTAGATATTTATATTTCAGATAATATACTTTTCATAATCTGTATATACATACCATTGCCATCTGATGTATTTCTTGTCCCATTGTGAAAATCAACACAAGTGCAGTTTAGGGAAATCATTCAGGTCATTACATTTAACCTGCTAATCCATTATTCCTGTGCTCACTGACCTATGTGAGCTTCCAGTTCAGAAAAGTCTCAATTATAAAATTCTTTTTAAATTCCCATATGGCGTCACCCTCTCTATCCTTATAACATTCTCCAGCCCAACAAACCTTCAAGACGTTTGCGCTGCTTCAATTCTGGCTTTTGGTGCATCCCTGATTTACATTGCGTAGTTGCCATTGACGGAGCATACAACTATGGACGATCTCAATATTGGAATGTACTCCCAAAACTTTCTGATAGTCTTCCTGTTTTAAGGTAATCTTTAAAACCCACCTCTTTGACTAAGCTTTTGGTCATTTACTCTAAAAGACCATGGTTTGTTAACACTCCGGTGATGCACCTTCAGATGTTTTACTATGTTAACGGCACTTAATAACATGCACTGTTAAATTTAAAAAAAAACTGACTAGCTCTAGAACAGTAGATGCCATACCTGAAACTTAAATTAGCTATTTGTTTTTAAAAAGCTAATCTTGATTTGTTCCTTTCTGAATATCGAATAACTTGTTCGAAGCCTGATCCAGGTGTTCAGTTTTAATACGTTAGTTGCTTCTTTAGTGAGCAGTTCTTATTAAAACCTCTAGGTGGAGCACCACTTTTTCACCACCGTAGTTCCAGGCTCTCTGCACGGCTACAGTCTGATGATTACACACAGTGTCGCTCACCATCTCATTTCATCCCTTTGAATACTAAACCAACATGTAAACTGATACAGGAAAATATAAAGTTTGCAAGTTCAGTTCACAACTGGAGTCTGTTAACATAGCAAATTAACTGCATTAAAAAAACACATCGGAACAAAAATACCTTTGAGTAATTGCTTCTTTGGTAGAAATGAAGAGAAAATCGGAGTACATCTGAACCAGACCATAAAAGTCAATGCATAGATAGAAACACATGATTCGAGATGGACTATTAGTCATTGGTAAAGCTACTGAAAGCTTTTTGAGCTTCATTTTGTTTGATCTTTCCGAACCAATACATAATGTTGAATGGCAGTATGTATTTGTAGTAGTGGATGACATTGCTCAAGTTAAGATGATCAACATACAGTTCCTACATGCGACAGACCATTCTGCTGCTCAAATGGAATGACCACTAAAACAATTAGGTTAATATAGGTGACAGTTGAGCTCAATTGAAGATTTAAGTGGTTTTTACGTCAATGAGTTGCTTCATTTCTCTTTTTGAAGATGGTTTTGTTTCAGATTAGTGGTATTTGGCGATGAGGAATGGTTAGCTTTTAAAAAATCGTTATCTCCCATATTTATTCCAGCACGATATATATTCTAAAGGCTTAATACAATACATGCATTCTTCATTCCACTTCAGCATCTCCTTTATTAATATATCATGACTGCTGGGCAGCTACAATTTAAGTCAATGTGTGGTGGAGGGGAATGTAACTTCATTAAGATGCTGAGAGACAAATCCAGGTGATCCAGTTGCTGCAGTTTGAAACTTAGTGAAAATAAGGTGCAAGTGTTAAGATCTGAACACAAAGTTTGCACAATCATAGACAGAACAAGACTAAAAAGTTTTACAGAAGAAAGCCAACAGCATCTGCCACTATGCAAGGTAGAAGAAATGGCCGATTTTGGGTCAACATTCAAATAATACACTAGTGAGAATGGAAACCATGTTTAATTCAGAAAAGGATCCTGAAGAGTTGAAGACCACAGATCACCAAGGGTATCTTGTAATGGAAAATCCAATCAATTATGCTCAAAGGTTTGAATGAATGAGACATTTGACAGGATACTGGAAGGTCCACACTGATGAAGATATTCTGTTACAGCCAAGAGTAGCTTTGGGCTTTAAATACAAGACAATTCAGCCAAGAATATAATGTAACATTTGAATACTTGGAGAGTTTTTTGATTGTTAAGAAATTACCAGGAAGACTCTTCCATTGTTACTTAGTAGTCAATACGTACAATTAATGTTTCATCAACGTTGAATTTAATTTTGTCACAGTAAAGGTCTTAAAATATGATATCTTGTCACATGATCTTTTCCTTAAGTCAGTGGGAAATTCACAGCTCTATAGTTTACTGGTCTCCAGAGGAATGATGTTTTATTTGGCATCCACTTAATTAGCTGCAATAATATATTCACAGCAATAATTACCAAACAACCTTTGTCCCTAACATTGGTTGATGGCTAAACAACGTTAAGGGTACTGGGAACAAAGGCCCTTAGTGCAACATTTCACTGAAAGATGGCATCTCTGACATGATAAATCTCCTCAGAACTGGAGTGTCAGTCTAGATTGTGCATTTGAGTCTCTGAAGTAAGACTCAAACACACAAACATATGATTTAGTGGTCAGATTGCTGCCACTGCGCAAATCATAACCAAAGATGAGTCATATGCAAATAATAAAACTGCCAGTGAGGAATTACAAAGAAGATACAAAAACAATAAATCAAGTGCAACCTAGCTGCATAATCCACTGACAGAGAATGGAAGGACTGTATATATTTTTTGAAAATATTTTCCGTTGCCATCTTGGTTTCTCCAATAAGATGAGATTAATGGAAGTAATGTTGAATTTAATGGATTGAATCATAGAATCATGACAGTGTGGAAGCAGGCCCATCAAGTCCACACTGACCCTCAGAAGAGCATCCCAGCCATCTCCACTACCCCCTCCTATCCGTGTAACCCTGCATTTCCCAAGGCTGCCATATCCACCTAACCCCTGCACATCTTTGGTCTGTGGGAGGAAACCCATGCACACATGGGGAGAACGTGCAAACTCCACACTGACAGTCACTCTTGGGTGGAATTGAACCCGGGTCCCTGGCACTGTGAGGCAACTGTGCTAACCACTGAGCCACCGTGCCGCAAGATAAGCTAAAACCCAGATTAATGTTGTGTTTGAAATGCCTTTATACACATTTTCTACTCCATGCCTTTTTTGAGAAGTATGAAGGTGGAGCTTACAGTGTTTGAGACCTCTCAGTAACTGAAGAGACTATACAGACAATAAGCTACAATACGCAAAGTGCACCACAACATTGTCTTAAATATCTGCCCCTCCCCCATCCCCATTCTGTCAGATATTGAGGAACAATATAACAGCATAGAAAGCGGTTCAAATGTTTGTGTATAAAGTAACTGAAAAGAGGAGACTGGCACTTTCGTCTTTTCCTGAGGTAACTTGGTTAAGTACAGGCAACTTTCTTCAATGAAATGCTTATATTGCAAGTGAATGCTACCTGAGCAAGGATTAAAAAAAAGTTATTTGATTCCTATACTTGCAATGTAAAAGCAGATTTTATATATATGAATTCTGGAAGGATGAGTCTGAAGGTTTTATTTTCCTGAATAAAGGAAACCAATTGTCAAAGTTTTTTGTTTTGTACTCATCAGGGTGAATGTAAGGTTGCCAGTTTTCAACATTTGATATTTTTGCATTTGTGTTGATGAAAAGAAGATGGCAACATGAATCTCTTTACAGCAATGTTCAAGTTTTGTATTCCCATATGACTGTTAATGCAGATTGCAGAGCACTGGCGATATGTACTAAGCACGAGAACGTATGTGGAAAGATCTAGGTTTGAGATTACAATAAACCAGTTTACATTCACAGCAAACATTGGGTAAATTATCTCACTCTGTAATAGTATTTCTGCAGTTTTTCAATACAGTTGCACAAATTGTATGCATTTCTAACCTATATTTTAAACCTACTTCCTGGACGGATAGACAATGAGTGCAATTTACTTTTGTAGCATTTTGTAACTTATCTATGGATCTGTGGTGTATGAAGAGCACAAAAGTATTTGTCTTCCTGCAGTGAGTGAAGGACATATTTATTTTCTCAATCAAAAAATACATCACTGTCTCTAAAGAGACCTCTTGCAAGTTTCTTTCCAAATCCATTAAGCAGGGAAATTCACTCTGCTCTCAATAACAGTATAACCCCTGACTCAATGAGACCAATTACCAATTACACATTAAAAACAATTTACTTTTAATCAACATACCTTGCAAAGATATGACCACAGATGGTTGACTATCCGATCAGAAACAATATGATGTAGGTAACAAATCTTTACACTTCCATTTAAAAAAATCTTTCAAACAATGCGCATAATGCTAACAATGGTGTGAACTACATTTACTTTGGAGCTTAAGTAGCAGAATAAATCCTTTTACACTATAATTTCTCTTGCCCTACTTTTAAAAAAAAGTAAACCCGACCGTGGACCATTTTGTTCTGCTGTACATATTTATTATGTTCATTAAAAAACATAATATAAATAAAATATTTAATTTGATTAAGACAGTTACAATCGGATTCCAATCTATTCATCACATTAATTAATTATTGCAGGTCAAAGTGACAGCAAATAAAAGCTGGAGGATTACTTTACACATTGACCATACTCTTAACTTTTAAAAAATTCTCTCATGGGATGTGGGTGTTGCTGGCCACGTCAGCGTTTAATGCACATTCTGAGACAACAGCGTGCCCTGCTGAGATATCTCTGATGGAAGTTAAGAGTCAACTGATTTGCTGTGGGTCTGAAGTCACATAAATGTCAGACCAGGTAAGGATGGCAGATTTCTTGTCCTAAATGACATTAATGAACCAGATGGGACTTTACAAAATCCAGTAGTTTCATTGTCCCCATTACTGCTCCTTGTTCGTTTAACTTTGTACTTATTTAAATGGATGAATTTAAATTTTCCAGCTCCAGGGGTGAAAGTAGAACTTTTAACTCTGGATCATTAGTCCAGGCCTCTGGACTATGGGTCCAGTAACATAACCACAATTTTATACAGCCCCTCACACAGTTACTAATGCATAAATAGACATTTATATCTAAGGGTTGCATTGTTGGCATAAGAATTTCAGCAAAGCGTGAAGATTCATGTAATTTCATATTCACATGAATATAGACTATTTATATGTTGTGACCTTCTGAACTGTGCAGAAACAATCTTTAAGTTTCACTGAAGCGATTGAATGGTAGTTACTATTCTATCCTTTGTGTTAACAATCTGAGATGATGAAAAACCAACTTAGTTGCAACTGTTAATAACATATTGATGCAATAAATAGATTTTGCAATAATATGAGCTATGGTTTAGATAGTAGTCCTTTAGTCCTTTCATAAATTTCCATGATGTAACTCAACACGAGTCTAGGATGTTTCTAGGCAATCAGTTTCAAAGGACATATTCAGCATCATTAGTTGTTGACAGACTATGCCTGTAGTTTAGCCAGACTTCATATATGCAAACAATGTATCTTGGGCATAGGAACATGAAATAATACGGAAAGATAACTCGAACGTGCAATATAAGCTGTCACTTCTGAAGCTCTGAACAAAGTGTCACTGTTAAATAGAAATCTTTGGTCAGAACAGAAATGTCTTCAATACATTGTAAAGTGTGATAGGATGTCTTAAAAAGTACTCCAACAGATTAATGTTTTGAAAAGCCTTCAAAGTAAGTGCAGTTCACTGTAATGCCACATTCTTAGGAAAATTTGTTTTATTATTTTCTGGAACAACACAATTGAATAACATTTTTACACTTTGTTTTAAGGAAACACATTTGTTGTGCAAATCACTGGCCACTGATTATATAATAAATCCTGAATTCCCCTTGGTAACATTACCAGCATTTTAATTTGTTATCAGTGTGCTTATGTAATGGAGCAATGGGATACTTACAGGGTGTGAGGCTGTAAGATACTGTTAAAGGAGAGCTCAGGGAGATCGGAAGACACATTATGAATTTATGGGTGCAACGTACAAGTTGAAAATACAATTTAACCCCTGTGAAGGTCCTATAAGTGTTGATTTCATAAACCTGGCTTGTATTCCCTGGAGTTTAGAAGATTGAGGGTTGAACTCATTGAGATATTTAAAATGTCATAAAGAGTCCAAAGGTTGGATACAGATAAACCATTTACCCTAATGAGTGAATTAAGATCAAGCGGCATAAAATCTAAGCTAGGCGAGTTAGGAGATAAATCAATAAGCATTTTTTACTCCAGACAAAGGATAGCAGACATCTGGAACTTTTTCCCCCAAAAGGCTGTGGATTCTGAGATAATTGGAGCCTGTAAAATTGAGACTGATATATTCATGTCAAGGGATATGGAGCAACAGTGGGTAAAAGCAGCGGAGGTATAGATCCACCATGATCTACTGAATGGCTGAGCAGACTACAGGGGAAGAATGGTCTATTTACATTCCTAAGAAGATGATGAAACCAATTTTCATCTTACAGTACAAAATCATACACAGTAGTATGTTGAAATGCCAGGAGTCAGACCAGTGCAGTTCATGAAGATTCATCAACATGACACAGGAATACACTTGGATAATTTCTAAAGATCTCTTAATAAAAATGAAAGTTACCCTTGCATTTCTGTTTGAACTTTGTGGTGAGCCACGTTTTCATTTTCAAATAGAGATTTCTTGCAGGTCAACATGAGGAGCAATAACATAGGGAGATGCCAGAGGCTGCAAAAGAAAAGTTTTCGGGCACTGTTGCGATTTGAGTCCCTGTAAAATCGATAGCCGAGGTAGCTGATATACAAGTTGATTGGGAGTGAAATAAGTGGGAAAGTCCACGTAGTTACATCAAAGACAGAACACAATGTTGACAATCCAATGAGAGCAATGCAGTGGCGGAATGCCACTCGTTTGCATAGCAATGGATGTGTGACTGACATCATGCGGTAGCCACCTCGTGAGTAATCTTCTCGAAGATTCCAGCTTAAAGCATTGAAATGTGGGAACTGCCAAGAATACAGGATTCCACCCAATAGCAAGGCACCTAAACAGAGGAACAGGGAGGTGAGTATAAAATTTCAAACAAGATAAGCTTTTCTGAAGTGAATAATTTCCAAAAAGTTTAACTTCTGCACATCAAATGTTTTTGCACACTTCCTTGCTTGATAATTCCTCAATATTACAAGCTGAAGCTCTTTACAAGTGACAAAATCAATTTTAGACCATTCTTTCACACATTTCAATGTCCAGTTACACATTGGTTTTCATGTATGAAAGCCAGATAAAATTGTGTTGTAGTACTTAAAAAATGTGAGTAGATGAATTGTTCAACTTTTAGATCCATAACTTCATTTTTGGCTAAAGGTATCAGAGGAATATCAACCATGAGTGTTGCCAGTGCATCATAATTATTGCCCATCTATTTTGTCACTCTCACTGGAACCTGTAAGAACATTAGGTAAGATAAACTGGTGCTGCTATTTTGAACTGTTCTTAAATAGAAAATGCTCTCATGAGCACTAGGACAGCGTGCCCCATCTTGTAACTCTATTATAATTGCTGGTAAGGATAAAAATTTCAGAGTTAAACCATCATCAGTCATCTCTTTCTCATGAGAGAGCAGTCCTATGGTCCTCTGGGACTCTGGTGACTTTTATCTTTACCTTGTGTCTTCAAAACATGGGAGAACTAATAGTCATTACTACAAGAAAATACTTGATCAATACAATCATGAAAATTTGTTTTGTCTGCTTTACTTGAACACATCTCTAAAAGGTAAGCGTAAAATTCCATTGTCTCATGTAGTTGGATTACTGGAATAATCTAAACTCTCAGCAGATCCATTACACATTAGATCCCCCTTGCATTTAAAATTAAATCCATTTCAAATATCAAATTACAGAATCATCGAAATGACAGTCCACGGAGCCATTCAACTGTGTCTGTACTTGGCCCCAAAAGAGCTCGTGCCATTCTCCAGCCCCATCTCCATAGCCCTCTAAGTTAATCACTTTTAAAGATAAATTCAGGTCTATTTTGAAACTTTGTATAAAATGTGCCTCCACCACTGTCCTAGGCAGTGCATTCCAAAACCAAACAAGCCTCGGACTTAAGATTCTCTTCATCTCACTCCTTGCTCACAATGTTGAAATTCTAATCCCTAGTTACTAATATATTGTCTAATGGAAACAGAACATCCTTCTTTATCTTGTCAAATTGTTCACAATTTTGAACAGATCAACAAGTGATCAAGAACAATGGTTAAAAATTTAACCATTGCTAAAAACCAATTTTGAGAAAATGCTAAGCTGTTATAGATGTAAGTGTCAATATAAAACTAGGGCTGTTTAATGATACGTACAGAGTACAAGGACTTGCATTCAACACTACACACAGCAAGCTAAGAATCTCAATTGAACCCTTCGGAGAAAGCAAAAAGTTGAGGTGATGTGTTGCTCTGTATTGAGGGAGGGAAAATGAAATGCAGATTCAGGCTAAGTTGATCTCTGTGCTATACATGAGGGTACCTGGGTGGAGATATAACCATCATCTATTATGGTCACTTGCAAGCAATATCGAGTGGTGTGGCAGAGGTTAGAAAAAAAGTAAATCACATCAATTCTTGAGGGTAATAAAGCAAATAAGAACTGAAGAGCTAATGGCTGGTTTAGGGAAATATCAGTGTTTTGTCTAAATATTATTACTTGAGGTATTACCTCAGCAATACCAAAGCAAGGTCCTTAAAAGGCAGGACTAATTTTATTTTTCTTTTCGTGAGAAATATTGAAGATTCCCAAAACAGGACTTTGATCTTATGATAACTGGCACAGTTCCAAATAGTGCTCACTGTCCCAGTGTGAATAATTTAATACTATCACTGTGAACGTCATGTAAAGAAACTAATGTCACTTGTTCGAGAAAAGCACAAACTCGTCTCTAATACATTGGACCTATGACTATCCGTCTCTAGTCATGGGGTCCATGTTAATTAGGCATTGTGACTAATGTCAAAATTCTGAAAATTCAATTCTGGAACAACTCAATTTTAATTTTTCCCTGGCACAATATTAAATTCTAGGAGCCAAACATTTCATAGTGGACACAAGTCGCTGCACAATTTCATGGAATACTGACGGAATTCAAAGAGAGTTTTAAGGAATACTTTTTAATATTAAAAATATATCAGAAACAGAATATTTGGCGAGCAATTATAAAGTACTACATTTGAGGGAGATTTTGATAATTCAATCATTTTATTATAATTCTGCTCACTTAAAAGATATTCTATAATTATTCACAGACTATCCTCATTATAGCTCATAACACGGAAGTGACAGGATGCACAAGAGTCATTAGTCCTGTTTACATTAGTAGATGGAACAACTATCTGGTCAGTGGGGTTGGTGGAGCCTGGAGCTGCCCTGTTTATATTACAGCCTCAGAGCAGAGCAGCACTGATGACAGATTATGAGTTGCATATGCTAGTTTCACTTGGAAACATGTCAAAGGCTACAATGTGTCAGATACTTCCAACAGTATTCAGCTGGCTTCGCTGTTGCTAGGTAGCTCAAAGGCCATCACAGTGAGGCCACATGAGGTAGCAGTTTATACAACACTTATTCTGATGTCAAACTATTATAAAGCACAGAGAAGAGAATGCTTGTGCTTCCATAGTGATTGTGCCACAAATACCACGCATATAAAGTCAACTGATGGTGGAATATGACCAAAATGAGTCGAAATTCAACCTTTTAATAATTTAAATCTGAATTACTAGCAGTGTGATATTGGTTTATTACATTTATTCACTTTTTTTAGCAAGTACCAATTCAAATACATATCTTAAGTGTTTGGTGAAGTCAGAAACAATGTCCCTTCACTCTATTTGCTCTGTTCTAGTAGATTCAGAAGAAACACAATTTATTGTTTAAACAAAAATGTTTTTAGACAACACTAAGGGAGCTTGTATTGCTGAGAACCAGATGTATAAAAATGACTACATCTAGTCAAAACTTTCCATACAATTTAAATAAATTTCGCAGGGTCACAACATACGAGAGATATGATTTTGCCACAAACCTGAATCCATTCAGCATTCAATGGGCAACAAGCATTAGAGATTGAATGTGACTAATGACAAGGCTATGTAGAATGTCCTTTATCAATGCATTTCAGACAAAGTAGTAGTTGCTTCCAAGATTGTAAATTGCAGCATTAATATCATTAACAATTGCAGTAATAGCTGTGTTCCCTGGAATATTGTTGATCTCAGGCCACCAAGGCAGCGCGCTGCTGCTCTTCTGATGAGACACCACCCACTATGAGAAAATCTCCTTATCTGATTAACAATTAATGATAAGGCCATCATGTGTCCACAGGGACCACCTTACATCAGTTGCTGGGTGGTTTGTGCATTTGCTATAAACCTTAATTTATGTCTTGCCCAATTCACTAGGTTTGGGTATGGGAATGATGTGACATTTAGTAACAAGTGGGTCAGGTACAATCTATGACTCAAATTTATGCCAGGAATGCATTCATTCCTCTGAATAGTTGCATACATTATACCATTTTTCTCAACTAAACCTCAACTCAGGAAATAGGCACATTTAGAAACAATTACAGGATGACTATTTACTGAACTATAAGGTTGATTTTATACGAACAAAAGTCCAACAAAGTGCATAGACATTTGAATGTGAATTGATTAGTTTAATCACAAAACATTGGCTGTTTGATATATAGTAACTAACCAACTTACAACACACACTCTACTATCAAACTGTTAATATATTTTGGGTTGTAGCTCTATGCTATAGAGCTCAGGAATGTAAATCTTTTCGATTGTTTACAAAATAACTGAACTAATACAAACTAGGTAACAATTTTCTGCAATACTGATTAGTCTACTAAAATAAATCCATGCCCGAGTGATCATAACATAATTTTGGAAGATGATTGTTCAGCTATCCTTTGTAAATCCATTTTTTTTTAACAATTCGATGTTGGAATGTGGGTATCACTTATTGCCCATTCTTAATTGCCACTTGATCTGAATGGCTTTTTTGGGCCACTTCAGAGGGCAATTAAGAGTCAATCACATTGCTGAGGATCTGGAATCACATGTACACCAGACCAAATAAGGATGGTAGATTTCCTTCCCCAAAGAACGTTCATGAACCAGTTGGGTTTACATGGCAATTGACAATGGGAGCCATTTGGCTAGTACAATTCCAGATTACTGAATCCAAATTTCACTATCTGCCGTGGTGTGATTTGAACATTAGCTTGGGGTCTGAACTACTAGTCCAGTGACATCATCACTATACCACTGTCTCCTCATAGTACCTTTTAATTGGTTCATGAATAAATTTAAGTTCTCCACCCACGTGAAGTTCAACTCCTATGTTAATTACGCACCATATTGAGAAAAAGCTGTGGTGTAGGATCTAGCTCTGTCCTAAATTATTCCAAGGGACCAAGAAGGAATACCAAATTAAACAGAATATTGGGAGAGATGGACAGCATTGGAATAGGGAACACTATGTTAATAGGTGGAGTCAGAGAAAAGGAAAAATAATAAAGTTTAAAATCAGGGTTACTGTGCATGTATGTGAACATATGGAGTGTGATACAGTGGTAAAATTGTTGAATATGGCATTAAGAAGAATGTCTCATTAGGATCAAGGTCAAAATCAATTTGGCTAGAGCAAAGGAACAAAAATCTGTTCAACTTCATTGCTTTCCATAGTATATAAGTCACCTACTAAGTGGAAACAAGCAAAGGGACAAATTTTTCAAGAAAAATTATACAGCAATTGTAATGGAGAACTCAATTATTTCAATTTAAACTTTGATCATAGTTGCGTAAAGGACAGATGGGGCAGGCATTCCTCGACAGGCTCAGGAAAATTTTCTGCAACACCATGTTTCCAGGCCAATGGAAGAACAGAAATTGCTGAGCTTTGTTCTTGGGAATGAGGTAGGCCAAGCAGATCAAATTACAGTAGGAAAACACTTAGGGTACAGCGATTATTGTATCATAAAGTTTAGGTTGACCATGGAAAAGGACATTGAACAATCTAGAATAACAATAATAAAATGGAGGAAAACCAATTTCAACAGGGATAAGAATGGATGTGGGACAATGGACTTGAACCAAATGCTGGGAAGCTAAAAGAACAAGGAAAATGACCTGAACAGTGGGTTACCTTCAAAGCAGGGATGGTTTAGGCTCAGTTAAAGTGTATTCCCATGAAAGTGATACATAGGGCAAAGAAATCCAGAGCTTGCTGGGTGATAACAGTCAGAAATTAAGACAAATATATTAGGTAGAAAATACAATTGTCAACCAAGCTGAACATAGAAGGATCAAGTTGGAGGTGAAAAAGAAAATAAAAGAAGCCAAGGCGTATGAGAAAAGACTGGCAGCTAACCGAAAAAAAAGTATCTCAAAATCTTCTAGAGTCACACAATTGGTAAAAGGGTAGAAAAGGAAGCATGAAGCCAATTAGGGACCAAAAAGGGGATTTACACATGATGGCAGGGCCTAACTGAATATCACATTAGTACTTTACATCCATCTTTATTAAAGATGCTGCTGCATAAACTTGAGAAAGGGAAGTTAATTGAAATAACCATAAGGTTTATGATTTATAAGAGGTATTAGATCAGCTGTCTATACGTAAAGTTGATAAGGCATAGGATAGGATGAGATGCAACTAAGGACTCTGAAGAGTGACAGTGACAGAGGCACCAATCATAAACTTTCAGTCTTCCTTAGACTTGGGGGGCTGCTAACATTGTGCCCTTGTTCAAGAGAGTATGCAAAGATAGCCCAACAACTGTAGGTCACTCAGTTTAACTTTGGTGTTTGGATACTTATGAGAACAAAATTCAGGACAAAATTAACAGCAACCTGGACAAATATGGGTTAATTAAGGAAACTCGGCAGGGATTTCTTAAAGGAAAATCATGTTTAGCTTGCTGGAATTTTTTGAAGAGGCAAAACAGGAGGTTGATGAGGGCAATGCAGTTCATGTGGTGTACATAGACTTCCAAAAGACATTGGATATATTGCCACACAACAGACATGTGGGCAAAGTTAAGCTCAGGAAATAAAAGCGACAGTAACAAAATGGATACTGAATTGACTGAGTGATAGGTAGTTAAGAATAAGAGTTAATGGATATCCTTCAGGTTGGAAGACAGTTTGCACTAGAGTTCCCCAGGGGTCAGTGCTGGAACCCTAGTTTTTTGATATATATTAATAACCTAGTCCTTAGTGGACAGGACATAATTTTAAAATTTGCAGATGATGCAAAACGTGGAAACATTCTGAACTGGGGGGAGGTTAGTGTGGGACTTCGAAAGGTCATGGACAAGTTGATGGAATGGGCAGACAGTTGACAGATGAAATCCAATGTGGAGAAATGTCAGGCGATTTACTTTAAATCATAAGACATAGCAACAGGAGTAGGCCATTTAGGCACTCGAGCCTGCTTTGCCAATCAATAGGACAATGGCTGACCTGACATTCCTGCATGTTCTCCATAACCCTTGATTACCCTACTGATCAAGAACTTTCTCACTCTTAAATATACACAAGGATTCTTCCCCCACAGCTGTCTGTGGCAAAGAATTTCAAAGACTCTCAATCTTCTAAGAGAAGAAATTCCTCCTCAGGTCAATCTTAAATTGACGCCGCTTTGTTCCGAGACCATGTCCTTTCGTCCTAGACTCTATCTCAGCATTTAGGATTCTTAAGGGGCTTGTCAGGCTATGTTTCAATGAGATCACTTTTCATTTTTCTAAACTCCAGCGGGTAGAGTCTCGACCTGTTTAGCCTTTGCTCATAAGGCAATCCCTCCATACCAGGGATCATCTTCGTGAACCTTCTCTGAACTGTATCCAATGAAATGATATCTTCTTTTAAAAAAGACTGCTTACAGTACTCCAGATTTGGTCTCACCAGCACGTCGTGCAGTTATAGTAAGACTTCGCAACTCTTATACTTCAACCCATTTGAAATAAAGGGCCAACATTCCTTTAACCTTCGCGATTCCCTGCTGCACCAATGCGCTAATAACTTTGTGTTTCATGCACAAGTACCCCCAAGTTTCTCTGTGTTGCAGCTTCCTGCAGTTTTCTCCATTAAATGATATTCTGTTCTTTTGTTCTGCCTTCCAAAATGAATAACTTGACATTTTCCCACCTTATAACCCATTTGCTAACTTTATGCCCAATTACGTAACCTATTAATATTTCTCTGTAAACTGTTTATATCTCACTTGCAACCACTTTGGTAAGAAGAACAACAATAAATAATATAAAGTAAGGATACAACTCTTAAGGGAGTGCTGGAACAGAGAAACTTTGTGTGTGTGTGTGTGTGTGTGTGTAAATATATACATATTGTGTGTGTGTATATATATGTCACTAAAGGCAGCAATACAGATTGAGAGAATGGTTAATAAAGCATACAGCTTTAGGCTTTGTAAACAGGGGCATAGCATACAAGAGCAAGGAGGTTATTTTGAAATTGTATTCAACGTTAGATTGGCCTCAGCAGGAGTATGGCAACCAGTTTTGGCCACTACACTTTGGGAAGGATGTGAAGACATTGGAGAAAGTGTAGAAGAGGTTTATGAGAATGGCTCCAGGAATCAGGAACTTCAGTTATGAAGATATATTGGAGAAGTTAGGACTGTTCTCCTTGGAGAAAAAAAGATTAAGGGGCAATCTGATGTGGTATTAAAAATCATGAGGGAGCAAGACAGTGAGATAGTCAGAAACTGTTCTTACTTGTGAAAGGATTATGAACAAGACGGCAGAGATTTCAGATAATTATCAAAAGAAGCGAAGGTGATGTGAGAAAAACAACTTTTCCAGGTGAGTGGTTAGGGTCTGGACCACACTGCCTGAGAATGTTGCGGATACAGGTTTATTGAAGCAGTCAATGGGGATTAGACAGCTGAAAAGGAGAAATGTGCAGGCTTATGGGGAGAAGGCAGGAGAATGGCACCATAAAATGCTCAGAGAGTAAGTGCAGGCATTATGGACAGAATGGGCCTCCTTCAGTGCTGTAGCAATTCTGACAGTGTGGGGTTAGACTAGGTCTATCAGCCATGATTCGATGTCCTGTTGCCATGGAAATAATTCCTTCTTAAACTGCTCTTCCTGCTCATCCTAAAAGCATTATTCATATTTACAATCAATATTGATGATTATTCCAAAAATGACCCTCAATATACATTCAATGCACATCCTTTCCTTTCCCAGAAATACTTTTCATAGGACAGGCTATACAAAGGACTTACCTGCGCTGATGGTGCCAGTGGCTGCTGTCCAGCCCATGATTGGAGGAATAGCTCCAACCACAGAGCCTACCCAGGTGTTAAGTATACTCAATCGCTTCATTGGGGTGTAGCAGCACGTGTAGAGGAAAATGTTAAAGGCTCCTAATGCTCCAGTCAGTGGGTTAACTCCAAGAGTCAGTAGAGCTATACCAGGCACACTGCAGGCGACTGCAAAAGACACTGCATGGAGTGGACTGAGGGTTTTAAAAAGAAACATAAATCAATAAATTGCAGAAGTTATATCTCTTATACAGTTCCACTAGTATTCCAGAAGAAAAGAAAACTAATCATTAAATGCTGATCTCTATCACTACATTAGATTTCAATGTTGATTACCAAGTAGAAATTTGCCTGCTCTCTATACCACCATGCCCCTGTCCCCTACAATAATGTGATCATAATTAAGTCACTGGGGCACATTTGTGTCATGTACTTTTGTCTAATCTGCAATTATGAATGTCTGAATCTGTCATGTTACTTTCAGTTTCTATCAGAATAATTAATCTTGTGCACATTGACAGTGGATAAGTTAGAATTTGACTGACTAAAATAACCAGCATTACAGGTAGTTCTGCTATAACATGTGTTTCGTTAACGCCAATTGGCTGTAACACGATTGATGAATAGTGGACACTGTTTGGATAATGCAAACATTCTGCTGTACAGGTAAGGCAATTTTCTATAGCGATTTCCCCATAACGCGATCTTCTATGGTGATTTCCTATACAGCAATTTTTCAATTGCAGGAGGTCACACAAGAACACAACTATCACGTCATAGGAGAACCACCTGTATTCCCTTAGTCATTTATGGCATAGAAGGAAGCCACCTTTAGCATCAAATCTATGCCATGTCTTCTGAATATTTCTCACAATTAGAAGGACTAAAGGTACTTTACAAGTTTACTTGTTAAGATACTAAGATTAGACAACACTTACTTATTGGCATATCTCCACGAGCCATGAGGACAAAACATTATGGGAGGGTACTATGTACAGGCTATACTATGATTTACTTAGACATGAAATATACTGTAAAGGAGGCTAACTAGATATTAACTGCACTATAATTAAGTGTGCTGTGGATGTTGACTTGATGTTGCCTATGTATAAAGCAGGTAGGTTTTCAGCAGGACCTAATTAAATTACACTTGGAATTCCCAGTTGCATCGACTTGTGGACGTGAAATTGTAACTTTATTGTTCTTTTTGCATTGAAATGTTGCAATATTTCTATCTGCTCAGTGTTTCTCACAATGACTTGTTGAATTCACCAAGTAACGGAGCCAAACGGGTGAATTCCAAGATTAAATCCTAATCTGATCTACCAGATTTCAGCAGATCAGATTCACACTTCTCATTGCCACCCAGCCAAAGATGGATACATTTGTGTGTTGGCAAAAGACAGGATCCACTTTAGCTATGAGCCTGTAGTTAAATGCCTGTTCAGAGTTAATGCTGAGGTAGATGTTTGGATGAACTACTACGTACTTTTAGCAGTGGACAAAAGAAAGTTTAAACACAAGGGACCTTAAACCACTGATACAGCAGATACTAGGAACACTGATCAGTAACTTAAGCAGCACAGTACCATGATGGCAAGCAATTGCTTTTGAGGTCACTATACGCTTGGAAAGCTAATTCATACAAATGCGTCAAACCAGATTTGAAGTCCTTTCACATCACTGGTATGTATCTGCTGAAGATTTGAATGTTGTAATGTTTGTGTGGTGACACATCATGATCTGTGAAACGTACAGACTTTAAAAATAATATTTAAAAAAATGACTTGAACTTCTGAAGTTGTAAAGTAAGATATGTGGAATCCAACTTGTATAGAGTTATGCCCAAAAAAATAGAAATCTGATACTGACAAATTAATTCTCTTTTTGATGTTGATTAAGGTATTAATATTGGTAGGATATCAGAGGTAACTGCAGGGAGGGGACCTCAGCTTAATGTTCCATTTGAAAGATAGCACCTCTGACAATACAGCACAGTCTCAATACTGCACTGAAGTGTTAGCCTGGAATTTTGTATTCAATTCCCTTTTCTGCCTCATAGCGGGACAGTGCTATCAACTGAACCATGGCTGACACCATGTTCAAATTTCTGATATCTATTTAAAGGCCACCGACTCCCACAGCTACCTAGAATATGCCTCCTTTCACCCACCTTCCTGCAAGAATGCCATCCCCTATTCCCAATTCCTTTGCCTCCGCCACATCTGCTCCCAAGATGAGGTGTTCCAGTCCCGGACATCCCAGATGTCCTCGCTTTTCAAGGACCACAATTTCCCCCCAACAGTGGTCGAAAACGCCCTCCACCGCATCTCTCGCATTTCCAGCACTCAGCCCTCACATCCCCTCCCCGCAATAACAACAAAGACAGAATTCCCCTTGTCCTCACGTATCACCCCATCAACGTCCGGATTCAACGCATCATTCTCCGCCACTTCCGCCACCTACAATCTGAACCCACTACCAAGGATATATTTCCCTCCCCACCCTTATCTGCCTTCCGGAGGGATCGCTCTCTCCGCGACTCCCTCGTCTGCTCCACACTGCCCACTAGCCGCACCAACCCCAGCACTTTTCCCTGCAACCGCAGGAGGTGCCACACCTGCCCCTACACCTCCCCCTCACCCCCATCCCAGGCCCCAAAAAAACCTTCCACATTAAACAGGTGTTCACCTGCACATACGCTAACGTGGTCTATTGTATCCGCTGTTCCCGATGTGGCCTCTTCTACATCGGGGAAACCAAGCAGAGGCTTGGAGACCACTTTGTGGAGCACCTATGCTCGGTTCGTGACAAACGACAACACCTCCCAGTCACGAACCACTTCAACTCCCTCTCCCACTCCTTGGATGACATGTCCATCCTGGGCCTCCTCCAGTGCCACAACGATGCCACCCGCAGGCTGGTGGAACAGCACCTCATATTCCGTCTGGGAACCCTGCAGCCCAATGGTCTCAATTTAGACTTTACAAGCTTCAAAATCTCCCCACCCCCGATCTCGTCCCCGCCTCCTTGACCTGTCTGTCTTTTCTCCCACCTATCCGCCCCTCCCACCTCACTGACCAAACCCCACCCCCACTTCCTACCTACTAGCCTCATTCCCGCCTCCTTGACCTGTCAGTCTTCCCTCCAACCTACCCGCCCCTCCCTCCTCACTGACCAACCCCCCCCCATCCCAACTCCCCACCTACACTCACCTGTACTGGCTTCATACCTGCCTCCTTGACCTGTCCATCTTCTCTCCACCTATCTGCTCCTCTATCCACCTTCCATCATCGCCTCCCCCCTCTATATTTATTTTAGAGCCCCCTTCCCCTCCCGCATTTCTGAAGAAGTGTCCAGACCCAAAACATCAGCTTTCCTGTTCCTCTCATGCTGCCTGGCCTGTTGTGTTCATCCAGCTCCACACCTATCTCAGACTCCAGCATCAGTAGTTCCTACTATCTCCGATGTTCAAATTTCTGTTGTTAGCAGTGCAATTTAGCTGGCTGCAAGTTAAAAGGGCAAAAAAACCCTTTCATTCAAGTGGTAGGAGGAACAGAATCAAATGTTAATATCATTAGGTGATGGCACCATTCTAATATTGTAATTCATTCCTCTGCTTCAGTCGCTGAGTATGAACTACACGCGACTCTATCTGCCCTGCCATCAGCTGGTCAATTGTGGAACTATTAGGCGCAAGGAATTCCACTTGAGCTCGAGACTCAATGCTTCACTATAATGCCAAAGTTATGCGTTAGTGTACCTTAGATACACTTTTGGATGATGCATATACCATATTCACTTAGGCAAAAGCAAGTACAGCATAATTTGCCTTTATTGTACAAGTCAATGTATTACTGCAATAACTACACAAAGCTATGTCATTGGTTGCGAAGTGCTTTGGGATGTTGAGATAGTTAAGATGCTACGTAAATAATCTATTAAATTTTAGTCTGCTCTTAAGCACAGCAAAATGTACAACAGGAGATTTATTGCAACATTGCCACGGTTTTTGATAAATTAGCTTGCTTTATCTTAATTTAAACTTCGCTACCGTAAATGTTGCTGAACAATGAACACATTCTCTGCATAACTCAAGAGAAATTCAATGCTATACGGAAAAGATAATTTTGACATATTACCTAAAACTGAACAGATTAATTGGCAACAGAATAAACCATTTTGAAGCGATTCTGAAAAGCAGCTTGCTTTCACACATTTTGTCCAAAGATTGTTGTCACAAACCTTCGCATTTTTTTTTGAGAATCTGATTCTTTCATTGTGAAACAAGTTGTTGAACAAAGAAAATAACAGAGTTAATTAAACAAAGAAACCAAGGTGG
The DNA here is from genome assembly GCF_021869965.1 of Rhincodon typus. Classification (NCBI taxonomy): domain Eukaryota; kingdom Metazoa; phylum Chordata; class Chondrichthyes; order Orectolobiformes; family Rhincodontidae; genus Rhincodon; species Rhincodon typus. The sequence continues at coordinate 32,146,359 of NC_063354.1, forward strand.
TAGGGTTCTCGTGTGGTAAATGTTGACGACAGTATCTTTTACAAAGGTTTCTTGGGGCATATGGTGTTGCTTCACAATTGCATGGCCTGAACAGGTTCTGGTGTATGGCCAGGCCTGATTTCCTATCCATCATCCCAGACTAAGCCAGGAACATTGTGGAGTTTCACCAACCTGTCAAGTCAGGATGGTTAGCAACTTTCAGCAAGTTGAAGGATGGGCAGAGTGCTGTGATGATAGAGACTCAGTTTGTTCTGAACAGCCACTTATCCTTTATCCTGCAAGCTTCCACAAACCACTACAGGGAGATGTTAACTTTTAAACATGTAGACAGCCAAGTAACACTTCAATCCACTTAGTAACAGATTTTTACACCTTGAAGCACTTTACAATGAGGCCTGCTGCACTATGGTACTTTTGCAGTTTGTTTTCTGGAAACAATAATTCTCCAAAAACTAAGTACAATTTGGTTTCCAGGTTATAGGGCACTAAATCTGTGTGAAAAATCGGTATATATTTTGACAAAACATTTTATTTGCAATTTCAATGGTGGAATGTAGTCTTTGTTGTAATGTAGTGAAACGTGGCAGTATATTTGTGCACACCAGTATTTTATGAACAGTACCAGATAAATGACCACATTGTGCTCTTGGGATATGACATGAATGATAAATAAAAGCCAAGTGACTGAGAAAACACTATGTTCTTCTTCGGAGTAATTTTATGGGATCTTTTACACCGAAGAGAGAAGGTGTAATTTTGAATTAACATTTCTTCCAAACAATCAGACTTGTGCTTGTGTAAGATCTTACAACGTTGTGATATCACAAAGTGCTTCAAAGACAATAAAGTATTTTTGCAGAGCAGTCACTGCTGTTATGCAGGCATATATGATGAGCATTTTGAACACAGCAAAACGATCTGTTTGGTTTATCCGGCATAGAGGTTAAAAGGTAAATATTGGCCAAATATATTATGCCTATCTGAACAGGTAGATGAGGCTTCAGTTTAACAGTTGCATTTCCTCACTATTGCATTGAACTGTCAGCCTACATTATATGTTCAAGACCTGAAGCAGTGGTGAGAGTGCTATCAAATAAGATGAGATGGATCTTATTACAAGATCAATCAGAGTGGGAAAGCTTGGAATATAAGTATTAGACCAAAACGACAATAATTACAATAGGTATGGTAGGTTTCCCTTTAGAAACAAATCCAGTAATTATTTAAGCATCTCATGGCAGCAGCAAGGAAATTTCCAATCGGGTACAGAAACTATGTATGAAACACTCAAAACAATCATGACTGTTTTGGAAAACTGCACACATCTTCGGGATACAGCACAGAACAGCAGAACAATCTATTTGAAAATGACTTACAATGAAGTATAGGTACCCTATTTAAAATTTCAAGTTAGCAGTGAATAAATAAGTCAGTATTACATCTTCATTATTATGCGATATATCTAAATTGTTTTTGAAATATAGTTTCACTAACGCAGACTGATATAAAATCCAAAATATACCATGTTGAGGCTCACTAATAATCTGAGTCCAATTAGTCTACAAGTGAGAAAAGAAAGGGGGTCAGCTTGTAGGAATTAATAACCTTATTTCATACCACTGAACTAGATAACCAACTCATAATAACCAGGCTTCATGTTGAAATAATTTTTAATTAGTATTGGGGGAAATTTTAGTCTGGAGGCAAGTTTTAGTCCCATAGTTTACTCACATATTAAGATTAGATTATTTTCCTCAGCAGTCAGTAAAACAAAGCAAAATTCAATTTTATGATTGATATCAAAAATGCATTTATAAGAATAATCAACACACAGAACGGACTTCTGAATATAGTATTGAAAATGAAAACCCTGGAGCCATTTAGAAGTCAACTGGATTTTGAGATTGTCCCAAAGATGCTGCACTGTTGAGGTTGGTTGGCTCGCCGAGCTGGTTTCTTGTTTCACAGACGTTTTGTTACCATGCTGGGTAACATCCTCAGTGCAGCGTCTGATGAAGCGTCGGTGTGTTTTCCCGCCTGGTTTTTAAACTTTGGGATCCGTTGAGATGGATTGCGTCACTTCTGGTTTTCCTTCGTAGTGGAATGTACATGGTGTCGAGTTCAATGTGTTTATTAATAGCATGCTTCAAGGAGTGCCAGGCTTCTAGGAATTCTCGTGCCTGTCTCTGCCTAGCCTGTCCCAGTCGAAGTGGTGGCTCTCCTTGTCCATGTGGATTGAGATGAGTGAGCATTGGTCGTGTCTTTTTGTAGCCACTTGGTGTTCATGTACTCTTGTTGTTAGTTTCCTTCCTGTTTGTCCGATGTAGTGTTTCTCGCAGTCTCTGTAGGGGATCTTGTAGATGACATTGGTCCTGTCCACGGCGGGGAGTGGGTCTTTAGTTCGGGTGAGCAGTTGTCGTAGGTTTGACGTGGGCTTGTGTGCCACTCTGATGCCCAGCGGTCGTAGGAGTCTTGTGGTGAGTTCCGATGTGTTCATGATGTAGGGTAGTGTGATGAGTGTGTTGGGGCGTGTAGTCTTCTTCTGATGCTGTTCGCGTAGGCATCTTCTGACCCAGTTCTTTGGATATCCATTATCCTTTAAAACCTGGAAGGCCACGTCAAACCTACGACGACCGCTCACCCGAACTAAAGACCCACTCCCCACCATGGACAGGACCAATGTCATCCACAAGATCCCCTGCAGAGACTGCGAGAAACATTACATCGGACAAACAGGAAGGAAACTAACAACAAGAGTACATGAACACTAACTGGCTACAAAAAGACACGACCAATACTCACTCATCTCAATCCACATGGACAAGGAGAGCCACCACTTCGACTGGGACAACACCAAGATCCTGGGACAGACTAAGCAGAGACAGGCACAAGAATTCCTAGAAGCCTGGCACTCCTCGAAGCATGCTATTAATAAACACATTGAACTCGACCCCATATACATTCCACTACGAAGGAAAACCGGAAGTGAGGCAATCCATCTCAACGGACCACAGAGTTTAAAAACCAGGCGGGAAAACACATCGATGCTTCATCGGACGCTGCACTGAGGATGTTACCCAGCATGGTCACGAAACGTCTGTGAAACAAGAAACCAGCTCGGTGAGCCAACCAACCTCAACACCCACAACCTGAGCTACAAATCTACTCCAAAACCTTAGATGCTGCACTTCCTGGGTGGATCAGCTAAAGATTCAAATGACTTTCTTCAGCCATGTTTATTGTGAGTGGATAGTGTCCATGAAATAGAATTTATTTTTGCAAGTGAAGTGAACCCCTTTTGAAAAATTCCAGGAAGGAAGTTGCCTGCAAATTGAAGAACTGCATTGAACATCGTATTTGAGTATTTCACTTCCAAACGAATGGGGATAGAGATGGAAAAAGGATATTCTGCATTAAGAGGCTTTAAATTCAAATTTGGAATGAATTCCTGTCACTTCCCACCACCCCCAATCTAAAAACTTATGGAGAGTGAAAGGGAAATAACAGGTCATAGCTCTAGAGATCAAACAGACAGTGGTGACATGCTTTTAAAGGAGAATAATGAGGACAGTGCAAAAGGTAAGATCAATGGAATGTGCCATGGAAACTATCAAACTGACCTGTCATGCCATGGAGTATTTTGGAAAGACTATTATGATAACAGGAATTACTAGGTAACTGAATTGCTGCATAATGACATTTTCCATTTAAATCTAAAATCAACAAATTTTAATTGTGTAAAAACATTTTTTTGTGGTTAAGGCTTGAATGTATTTACAAGCATAGTATTGGTGCTAAATAACTTTTGCTGTGGATTGCTACCAAAATAACGAGAGGTAATTCTGGATTTAGAGTCTGACTTTACTCTTGACAATCTCTCTCTACTTCATTCTGGAGTCAGGTGAAACTCTCTGGATTCAGGCTGTCATTATATGTTAACGGATGAAAGGAAGCAAAATCATTGCGAATTGATATCTTACGATAACACAAAAGCACTTATGAATTTGCATTAGATTGATAGAACATTTGTCATTTAAGGATGTTTTGAGCTCTGCAGAAGAATCTTGGTACCCAGCAAAAGCCCTACAATATAACAGGATTTAAGTCTGTGAATGCCTTTGGGGCAAGTTGTCAATTTGAGCTATGACAAAAAGATGATGCAGAAAACAGAGGAAAAAGAAAAGAGGTTACATGAATAGTGAGCCAATGCCATTCTGCACTTCTACATTTTGGCTCAACTAGCTCAAAACAGTCATGACTTTCTTTTTGGCATATCAGAAAAGGTGAGTTGAAAAGTGAACAAGATGCATATTAATAATGCATTGAATTAATACAAAAATATTTTGAGGATACATAGTCAATAACATGCATTCTATTCACCTTAAACTTGAATCTAAATCCAAGCTAGACTCAATGTTTAGCATGAGTTACAGTTGCAGCGAAAACATTAGTGGAATAAATGGCACTGGAACAGAAAAGGAAATACTGTTCACAGCAGAGCAGGTTATTTAATTTACAGAATATAGTTAATGAAATTAAATACTATCTGTCCAGTTATATTTTAAACAACAATGTTCACTTGTGCTGTTAGAAAGACGGTGGAATCCTGGCCTCAATGCATTTATATTTGACAAGGTGTATAACTAGAATGAGTCCAAATGTATTGATTTATCTCCATTGAAATCTAGAAGGAAGGATAAAACTGATAATCATGGCTTGTATATGATGGATTCAGTAAAGTGACAACAGTTGGCATGTGCAATGCAAGATGATGAAAGTACCATGTTTCATTAGTTTTATCAGTGTGTAATGGGATTTGTAGCTAGGATAAAACTGGAAGTTTTGCATCTGCATTGACCAGGTGGGAAAGACAACACGAACGGGGTTTAAGTTGTACAGTGTAGGAAAATTATTAATTTATCTCTTCAAATGTGGGATGTAAAGTACTCTTCTTGACAAGTTGGGTTTAACGTTAATTCAAAAAGTTTGCTAATTTGGACAAATTTCATGCATAATATTTTTGATGTAGTTTCGTAGAGATCAATCATTTCAAATCTTATATCCACAAAGCTAACTAAAAGCTTTATTAGAATAGGTCTCCAAAAAGTCCAGAATCCTTATCAGCTACAAATGCTGCTTGGGACCTAACGGACCAGCAGTGAAGCTTCCAGACTTAAACACTTAGCAGAACACAGGATCGATGCCAGTTTAAGCATTTGCAGGGCAAGTCTGAGACCTGAAATAGCAGGTGTTATGAAGCAGTTAATAATAACACCGGTCAAGTGAGTTGGACTGGGCATTCAAGTTGAAGACTTTTTAAACAATAATTTTAACCTAGACGGGTTGAAAAGGAGTGTGGCAATTTTTTTTTGAGGGGAAGATGTGGTTTCAAGTTAGTAATGTTCTCCTGTTCTATTGTTATTTCATATTAAACATACAGAATGGAGTATGACAAATAGCTGTATCCTGTGAAAGCCTACGTAACCACCTACCCATTAACCTATGACACCAAAAGAACCAGTGGAAAATGATTTAAATCCACGTGTTTCATTAGCACTCAATCTTATAATGTACCGAAGAAAACTCCTCCTTTCCTATCAAGTAAGGTGCATACATTTCAACACACAAAAATACTGAGGAATTTCAGTAACAAATGTTGTGAATTTTACTTTTAATATTTGCAACAAAATCAAGAACCTTCACAAATAATTTGAATACTCTGTGAATTCTTCAAGATGCTTCTTCATTTACAAAAAGTATAATTTCTCAACTAACAGAATGTGGTGTTTGGGAAGATATTAAGCCAGATAGGCATAATTTATTCTGAGACAACGTAAAGGTGTAGTACGAACCCAAAGAAAATTGAATGTGTAGATTTATTGGTCCAATCCTGTAACAGAAAGCTACAATGTACTTAAACAGCACAAGTCATTAGAGGTAAAGAAAAGACACAAGAAATTTTTAATAATGCATTAGAAAATTATGACTTAAGAGTAGATGCTATGAATTACAACTGCCCAGCTGACACTAATTATAAATTGTGGGTTTGTGTCAAATAGGACACGATGGCAAGATGTACACAATGGTATAAAACTCCAAAGTAACTCAGTTTGACCTTTTGAAGATGGCAGCAGCAGTGAAGATGGCTCCATTAGGAGTCAAACCTTCTTCTCAGCTCCTCAACAAAAGCAGATGGAGCGCCTTTTAGCAAAACGAACCATGACTCCAAGTTTATAGATGAGCATCTGGGATGTTTCCTAACACAGTGTGTGGTACAATACAGTCAAATCTATCAAGTGCACAGGCCAATAATGAATGTGTTAGAAACCTGCATTGTATGCCTCTGGATGCAAGGACCCCTAGCCTCTCCAAAAAAAAAATGACTTGAGGTGTGAGGGGTCAATGGCATGTGTGCAAGATTAATGTTTAAGAATTTAAGGTTTTGAAAGCTCTTGAATTCTATAAAACAATGCCATAAATTTTTTAAAACTTTTATATCTATGAGACATAAGCACAATAGAATAATACAGGAGACTGTGCTAATAAATTGGGAAGGCACAGATCAAAAGCAACAAGCACATCTAGCTAATACATGGCAGGAATTCTGTTATGAATCACAAAACTGTTATGTTGTATATGCTCTCAAAGACAGGATCCCTTCTGACACTTTGTTTAAAAAATGTCAGGTTATTGGTTTTATTTCACAAGCTATTAATAACTATGTTTCATGTCATGTTGTTTTGCCAAGTACCTCAGGTAAAATTCTTTGAAAAGGTGAATAGTGTAAACACAAAACTAAAACTGTACACTTCTTTTTTAAAAAATGTTAAAATTGCACCGATTTCAACCATAAACTGGTTCAATTGCAATGGAATGTCTCAATAAAAATCAGTAATCAAACTGGAGAATATTAGGGTCAATCTCAGCTGGGCTGATGTTAGATTAAACGTTAATCACGGTTGGAGCTGCTGAAAGAGTTAATGAAAAGGGAACATGTGCTTTTATAGAAAAAAGGCTCCATTTCGAAAGTACTCATTGAAAGAAACAGGAATACTCAAAATACATTGCTATTACTATCACTGAATCCAAGGTAAATGTCACAGGTCAAACAAAACAATCTGTTGTATTACTGAAAAAATAGGTTACGTGTGACAAAGATTGCAGCTTTTTAGTTATTTTTGATGTATATATACACATATTTCATATTAATTACATCAAAATACATAAAAGGTTATTACATATTGCAAAAGCATTGCACGAACAATTACAGAGTAGAAATTATCACATTATTCTAAAATTGGAAAGCATACATAATGCTCTATTTCAATTGAGCCCAGGTTCCAATAAGATTACATTGCTTTTCAATTCAGTGAAAATTCAACAATATATTTTCTGATTATTGAGTTGACAAGCAAATATGCCCAAAACAATTCCTAAGAAACCTAATCACACCACTCACTGCTTCTGTAATCTGGTCCTTTCTCGTGATATTACAGTAGCTCGGAGCCACTTCCAACAATACTCTTAATCATTAAGGAACAGCAAGTGTGCTTTGTTATGTTTCATGTAATTGTTTTGTCATGCATCCAGTTGCTCACTGCCTCCTCATTTTCCCTTTAGTCCTTCCATCTAATAGTACAGCTATATCCATAAAATTATTTTAAGAGGTAAGGCAGGCACAAAATCACTTTACCACCGGACAGTAGGTTCGAGTGTAGTATGGCTAGTAAATTAACATATCACAAAGTGTGAATATAAGATTTGAAGAATCAAAGCTTCAGTAATTAAAATTAATGCAAATCAATGTGAAACCAATGTAACAATTAACACATGTAAATGAATAAGTTAGCACCATTTTTTATTTTTTGAAATACCAATATCATAGGAACTGCAATCACCTCCTCCTAATACTGGCTGATCTGTACCTGGACACCACATTTGTTGGTACCCTTGCTCAGTAATGATCTATCAAACTCAGTCTTGAAATTTTTAATCTCCCTCAGTAAGGGTTTGGGGATGGGGATGGGGTGGAATATAGGATTACAGATCTCTATCTTGAGTGAAATAAATGTTTTTTTGATTTCACTCCTTTGTGGCCTAATTATAATTTTCTGATTATAACTATATGTCTGGAACATCCTGCCAATGAAAACAGTTTCTCAATACCTACCCAATCGAATCCCTTTTCTATTTTAAACACCTTGATTAGAATATCTTCAACGCTAAACTGAAGGAATTACGAAGCTTATGTAACCCGTGCTCACAAATTAAAGCCTCAAGCCTTCGTATTACGATGTTGAATTGATAGTGTATCCACTCCAAGGCGAATATATCCTTCCTGAGGGGTAGTGCCCGAAACTAAATAGAATATTTCAGGAAGGATCTTACCAAAGCTTTGTGTAACAGAACCACAACTTCTTCCCTTTTGTATTCAATTCCCTGAAGATAAAGGGCAATACTTCCAGCGATCTTGGATACTTTTTGTCCCTTGTGCTTCAACCTTTAGAGATCTGAATACAATGACACCTAAATCTCGGTTTCTCGATAGCTTTTAATTTCTTGCTATTAAGAAAACATTTGGAGCATCCTATTGTTAAAGCAGCCAGTGTTGACACCATGAAATGGTTTCATTATATAGATTTCAAGAGCTGAATGGCAAGAGGAGATTGACTGTACTGCACACTGTTGAAGCAACAAATGATTATTCTACTTCTGTACTTCCGAGCCCTCTATTAGCCCAAGATTCAGTAATTCAGTACAGATGAGAAATCAAAGTTTGTATTGCTCAGTATCACACTGTGCAGTTAACATGAACCATGTGCTAACAAATGTTTCAAAGCTTACAAATATAAAAAAAAATCATGAAATTCTAAAAAAGTAACAAGCACAATGCTGAATGGAGACCAACCTAATTTGTCCTCTGACCAGGGGTCTGTTCTTCGTCCTGTTCATGTTCGAGTCAAATGGCACCTCAAAGAACTATTAGAAATTACAATGGAACAGTGTTAGACACTATCAATTTGATGAAGCAAATTCAAGTTTAACATAATGAAGAAAAACTTTCTGCCAAGATCAATCTTCAAAACACAACAGGAAGTCAAACCTAGAATTATACAGAATAAGTATGCAGAAAAAGCACCTTCACACTACAGAATATTTTCTCAAATTGTTTAGCCCATGTTTTAAGATTTAAATTGAAGACCACAAGAAAACCAAAATTATAATTTGCAGTACTGCAACCTAAATAAATGGTTTCTGAATATACTTACAATATAGTTTTGTAAAGTTAACTTACACCTTTTTACTTAAGTCAGAACATAATTAAAAGTAGTACAGAGAAGATTCACTTGTCTAAGCTCTGGGATGGAGGAGTTTTCTTTTGATGAAAGGTTGGGACTGCATATATTGGAGTCTAGAAGAAAGAGAGGTGATCTCATTGAAACATATAGATCCTGAAGCAAATGGATAGGGTGGATACTGAGAGGATATTCACTCATTTGAGAGAGACTAGAATTAGGTGATAAAAGTTTGAAAATAATGGGTCTCCCATTTATAACAGAACAAATGAGAGAGTCAATGGAATTCTCTTCCTCAGAGAACAGTGGAGGCAGAGTTATTGAATTTATTTAAGCTGAGCCAAAGGCTACATAGGATATATAGGAAAGTTGAGTTGAGGCCAAAATCAGATCTACTAACTTGTTATTGAATGGTGGGGCAGGTTGAGAGACTGAATGATGTCCTCCTGCTGCTAATTCATATGCTTGTAAATCTATCAGGAAATGCATCAACCATGATTACCTTTTGAAACAGAACTACACAGAAACAGAAATAACCAAAGATCTGTGATCAATAGTACATGGTGCTACACACAAGTGGATAGTTGAGAATAGTTGGAGAATTTCAACAACCATCGCCACCCAGTCATGTTGATGTTTCTCTTAATAAATGTATTTTCCTAAAGCAGAAAGTATCTTTATCAGCAGGTGGTTTGCATAAAATGAATAATCTCAACTCAAACCTCAGTCATAAATTGAGATGAAACTAAATAAAAGAACATACCATGTTGAGTAAAATATAGAGATCTAAACTCCTTAAATATTGAATTTCACCCATTGCTAAGTGATTGTATTTGCACAATGGTGTTATTTTCAATTGAAACTAGAATACAAGTAAATCACCGCAACAATTTTCATGAAACATTGTGAAATATACAGAGTGACTATATTAAACACATGCCTAATGCGTGCCAGTCCAGAACTGCTTTTGTATCATGAAAAGACTGATGACAGTGGCATCTATCCCCTGGTTTCATGAAGATAACTATACCTTTAAAAGAAACTTGCTACAATTTACCACGATCAGTGACCTGCCCAGCACTTGAGCTGCAGACAGTTGCGCAAAACATGAAAAGGACATAGAGTGTGGGTTCCAATTTTTAATTATGAATTGTTTCAAAGAAATTACACTGGCATAACGTACTGAATCTCCATCTTCCATGCGGCAAGATTCTATGACTATTTGGATTTCCTGGAATCCTTTGTTTTGATGAGAGAACAAAAAAAAACTACCAGAAACAATTATGTTCAAAAGTGCCAGCAGAATAAATTGGAACATTCTGCTAGTAACTGTGTTTAACTTTTTCACAATCCTTTCAAGATCTTTGTGGCAGGACAGGGGAGATTTACAAGAGGCATGCCACAATATATTTTTAAAAAAGGATCTCGAAAGGCAGTCTAAACTTGAATTCCAGACAAAGTTAATTGGATCATGTGCACTGGATATTCAATAGTTATAGATTATTCTATCTCACCGTACTCTTAATATCAGATTTAGCAGAAATTAAATGCTATCCTTGTTAACCAATAGACTGTTAAAATGATTCACTATGTATATTCAAGTTGGTTAGATCAAAACGGACTTTCTAAATGCAAGATTTCTTGAATGTAACTAAAATCTACTTTCTAGGAAGAGAGAACATACAGAAAGGTTCAGACATTTGAAAATATATAATGGTTAAAATGTGCTTCAGATGGCTGTTTTTGTTACTTCAAAGCCCAAATGGTAAAGAAAAATCCTCCACAAAAAGGCACTCATTGACAACTGACTCAGTCTACAAAACTGACTTAAGAGCTGTTGTGCAATGTATTTGTATGCAATTGACCCAGAACATTGCACAATTGCTGATTGGGTTGCTGCTACATTACTGACACCAGGTGCAAGACTACATAGTACTTTGTTTGAGTCAGTGCTGCAAGCCACACCTCCTAGCTGTTCTGTTTATGTCAGACAGCTAATGAATCAAAGTACTTCGATCACACATTGTTTTGGGTACAGCTAAAACAGAATTTTGTTCCTTTGAAGCCCCATTCAATGAAGAGGACTTTGAAGGTATCTTTTTAACTACAATCTTTCATGTTGGTGCTCCCAGAAGTTAATGTCTTGTTTCTTTCCCAATACTTTCTCCAATATGTCAATATCTGTTTGTTCGTCACATTCACTCAAATATCTACCCTGATTGTGGCTGAGTGGTGTGAAGGGATACCCTCAATAAGGATGAAAAATAAGAGTAACAGCTTAAGACAACTGAAAACTTGTGTTTCTTTGACAGAAAAGGTCCAAAAGATAAAAGGAATTTTGATAAACGAATCAAGCAAGAAGTTCTTGATCACTAAGTAATTATACAAGAGCAGAATTTCACAAAGGACAGCATAACAGACTTGTATAGTTTTAACTGCAAATAAAATACATCAGCATTCCATGAAAAAGCAAAATGCAAATAAAAGGGAGGATGATGGGACCCGTCAGCTACAACAATATTTCTTTTAACCTAGTTTTTGCTACTAATGGTACATGGCCATTAACATGCAAGTCTTTCATCATCAATACAATGTGGAACTTTGATTCCCTCACACTGACTCTTTTTTCCACTTGCAACATGCAAAGATTCTCAGTTAAATGAAAACAATTCAACATGAACAACTGTAATAGCGGTTTTCAAAATTTCGCTTCCACATAAATTAACATTCACGTGATCATATCTATAATTTTACAGAGTCAGATTATTTGACTGTTTAAATTATTTCTGGGATGCATGTAGAGTTTATTTACACAAGTCAATAAATAAGTGCACAGGAAGGTTATCTTGAAATTATGACCTAGGTATCTTAACAGCAGGAACTATGTGCTAATGGAAATGTACAATGGGGTTATTTGCTGTTCATTTATTCAAGTAACATTGCACTTGTCCTAACATGATGCACTATTGGAAGTCAATGTGCTTGTGTACTTAATGTCAGCAAACTCAGTGAACCCTGATATAATTATTAACCACTCATCTCCTGCTCTTCTTAAATCAGTAACAGTGGAACAAGAGATATCCAGTGGGCAGTCCAAACAAGGGGGCAATATTTAGATATGATCTTTCATCGAGAGAATAAGGTTAATAGATGCTAAATTTAAAACTACTTATTTTCCTGACAAATGAAACATTTTTATTTGAATAGTTTAATAGCACCAAATTTATCAGATTAAAACAACATGGTAAATTTGATTTGGTCTGCTTCTGAAATAGTCCAGCTGTATGGCATAGCAGAACTTTGTTGATTTAAATTAAGGCATGGAGGGGGGAGGGCAGCAGGTGCAAAAGCAGAAGGAAGATCAAAGGTTTAGACCACAGCAGTGGGGAAAACGACAGGTCAACAGTTAATATAGTGGAGAACTAATATGTTGTGCCATAAAGTGGGAATAAGTTTTATTCTCTTTTTCTAATCTTTCAACTTGTGGAAGTGCTTGCTCCTAATGTTAGACAGCGGAACAGCAGTATTAGCAGTGGCTCAGGAACCAGATGTATGCCCATACGCTTTGCTGCAGATATCTGCCCTGGAAAAAATCTCAGTCCCAAATAAAGGAATTTTCATTTTCTGTTGCTGTTAAGTGGAATTTTTCAATAAAAAATATGGCAACCGTCCAGTTTAAAACAGGTAAAACCGATATCACAGAATCTAATCAAAAGGATATGAAAGAGTCAACTGTACTAAAAATAAAAGTTACAAACTTCCTAAACAGGGTCAAAGAGAACCAGATAGCACTTGGAATATTTATGTTGTTGGTACTATACTTATGCAAGTTGTCACATGACAACATTCCACTATATACCATTATATGCAAAATCAATGCAAATTGTGCATCTGTTCTGGGATGATTAAATTACAATTTGACAAAAGTATTTCAAAATGAGCTTTACTTGCAATTTTAAAACAAATCAGTACTTCCACATGTGAAAAAAATCTTAAAACATTTTTGACTCCATGCAAACGAGCTGCAAGCTCTTATAGTTAAACAGCAAGAAGAAATAAAACATTTACTAATCCTTTTATGGGATTTTACATAATGGAGTATCAGAGACACAGCTAGACACAAATACATCCTCAAGACAAATGGCAAGGTGTAACACAACAGGGACACAACTTGTCTTTGGGTATATTTCTCTCTCAAGGAGTTCTGTATGCCAAACGTTTATCATGGGACAAAACTTTACATTGACACTGGCAATAACTAAATGTTAGGCGAATTTCTGGCGAGTTAATATTCATTTTTGTGTTTGGATATAATTATCAGTTCCTCTGTTAGGTGCCACTCTTCTAAATCAGTAGGCCATTGGTTCAGCATCATGAAGACACTTATTCACATAATCTACGATAATATTTCATCATAGCTTTGATAGTGTGCATTGTCAAAGGTGCTGTCATTTAGATGTGTGAAAACATTAAACTGAAGCTGTCTGCGATAACAAGGTGTAGAGCTGGATGAACACAGCAAGCCAAGCAGCATCAGAGGAGCAGGAAGGCTCCTGCTCCTCATGCTGCTTGGCCTCCTGTGTTCATCCAGCTCTACACCTTGTTATCTC
>NC_063354.1:32160664-32161241 GCF_021869965.1 Rhincodon typus
TGGCTGGATTGTTGGGAGTGCCACAAGTTTTGGTGGTGGTTGGGCCCCTGACTGCACTCATTAAAATCCACCCAATGTGTTCAAGTAGTGAGCTGAGTATGAGATTTGTGTGTGAGGGGGTGTGGTAGGGTAATAAATGCTTGAGTTGTGCTGGAGACTGGAGCCAGGTAAGAGATGGATGGGATATAGGGCCAGTGTGTTGGATAGAAGTGTGGGTGAACGTGGCACAACTTACAGAGATAGTGCATGTCAAGATGCATTCTCTCCACTTGCCAAACCTGACATCCCATGTTGAACCGTGCAGCCACTACGGGCACAATTAGTTACAGAAGGCTATCACTTCAATCAGCCTGTTGCTGGCTTTGTCATGATTCGGCAAGGGTTAATCACACACTGCAATTCTCGTGACTGAACACCAGGCAAAATCCAATTTTTGTCCTAGAATGTATCAGATCCTTTAAAAACCATCCTTAAGACTGACAGATTCTTTCACTTACATGACAGTCAATGAAGGATGAGTCCCACTCTATAGTGAGATAACAAGGTGTAGAGCTGGATGAACACAGGAGGCCAAGCA
>NC_063354.1:32161341-32171853 GCF_021869965.1 Rhincodon typus
GATGCTGCTTGGCTTGCTGTGTTCATCCAGCTCTACACCTTGTTATCTCAGATTCTCCAGCATCTGCAGTTCCTACTATCTCTGAAACTGAAGCTGTCTGCTTTTTTAGGTGGATGGGAAAAAAACCCACAGTACTTTGAGGAGCACAGTGTTCCCCTGGTGTTCTTGTCAATATTGACCCCTTAAGTAATATCACAAAAGTACTGATTATCTTGTTTTTTACCTCATTGCTGAATTTTGTTACATCAAATTGACTGCTGTATTTTCTACAGTTCAAAAATTATGTGGAGCACTATTGCATATCCTGAAGTTATTAAAAAAAACCTTAGACTGCCTCTCAAATGAAGCTGTTTTCTCTCAGAGGCAAGATAAACCTGTACTATCGTGTTCATATTAAACTAACCAATTAACAAAGCTTCTTACTGAATGCACAAGTTGTCAAGGTTACACCAAGCATAAAATCTCAAAAAAAATAAATAAACATTCCCCTGGAATGGTGAAACTCCATGATTAGATCTTTGTTTGAAATATAAATGCAAATAAATCCTGCAGCACATTAAAAGTCCTTTTAATCTCAAAACTGTAAAGCCTCACTACACAAACAATGCTCTCAATTGTGTCACGCACAGAAACTGATGTTATGTTTGAGTTACACAGTGGAACACCATTGAAAACTTTATATTGCATTAGTGGATGCTTAATCTGATTTCCAAGACAGTGGCTATTAATCTGCAGTAAAAGCTGGCTTTTGCTTCAGAAGCCCTTTGTTTGTGATGTCATTCATATTAGAGACAACTTGGTGCCATTAGTGGTAAGTATACAGCACTTAAGACTGCATTATGTGGACATTGGAACAGGAGTAAAATATTTGTAAGCAATTTCTTTCAATATGTTCCTCTTTTTGGATAAACACATCATTACTTGGGTAATCAAATCTACTGCATGATCCCTTATTTATATCATTTTGAATTGACAAATGGTGTCGCTACATTTTCCAGATTATTATGTATCACTACCTTAAGCAATGTGAATCTTCATCATGAACTTTTTCTAAATTAGGCATATAAAATCTACAGAAACTAAATAAAAGCTCGTGATATATCACATCTCTGACTCCCACTTCAATAAAATACGTTAGAAAGCTCACAGCTACAGAAGAGCATTTATTAAGTCAAATATGGAGATAAACATTGTGAAATATCAAATCTGTTTTGGGCTGCCGATTGGCCAACCTGCCTTTGCCATGTTTTCATTACTAATACTGCCAGTGGAAACTGACGTGCAGGAACAAGATGGGAAAAGACCACTGAAATCTCATTATTATTGGAAAAAAAATCCTACATATTTTAAATATCACAATTTTTTCACCAAACTACCTCTAATGTTATTTTTAAGATAGTCTTCACCCCAAATTTCCCACTCATGGTATCATGTGGTTTAAAGCAAGTCATCATTCACATTCTCCTTTTATCATGTTCACCTCAAGTCCCTGCGCGAAGTGTCTTGCATAAACCTTTCAGTTAATCCGGCCCCACAGAACCTTGAAAACTTTATTGACACCGTCCAACCATTCTCTTGTTCTCACAAAACCACATACCACTTCTTAAATTGTCTCCTCCCAGATTAGTTGTCTAATTTTTGGCTTCAGCCGAGTTCTGTCTCTTAGGCTCACGAAACTAGAAAGTTTACGCTGTGGCATGGAAATTAATATTAATAGGATTACAGGTTGAGTGGAATCCATTCTCTGGGTTAATTCAAGTTTCTAACTGATCACCAACAAAGCCCATTCGGGAGTGAACAATTCCAGTAATCACTTCAATACCACCAGTCTGGACCTTGACACCCAAGTGCACCAATTTATCCATTAACTTTTATTCGTAATTTTCAACATTCATTAGGTTTCTTTGTCCCTCTCCGCCAATTCTATCTCTACTTGAGGAAAGCAGCCTATGGTTTCCTCTGCAACAAAATTATCTTTTAGCTATCTTGCAACTTTAGGTTATTTAACACTGTATCAAGAAAATACTATTTTCCTGACTGCCATATTGATAATACATGTTTTTCACTATGTTCTGTTCCAGAATTTTAAAAGTTGTCAAAAATCATTAAGAATGCTTAGAAATTAGAAAGCTGCTAATAGTTTTCAAACTGCATGACTAACATTTTACAGGAATGCAATTCATGACTGGCACAATTCAAAATATTGTGAACTTCTTACATCTACAACTGGATTCTAAGACATGACTTTCAGATTATAAAATAATTATATGTTTCCTCCTGCTTTCCAAAATCTCGAATTTCACAAATAGAATCCAACAAATGAGGGTAAACTCTTCAGGAATAAACTAAGATTCAGTGATTAATTTTTGGGATCACCGAAGTGGGGAATGAGACATACATTCTGGCTCCATAAGTGGAGCTGGTTAGAAGAACAATGACCACAATGCAAGAACAATGACCTCTCATCAACTAGTTCATTCATAACCGATGAGAAATGTGAGAAAACAATTCATTTACATGATGAGAGTCTTTGTTCAACTGTCTGTAACATTTTATGATTTTAATTAACTTCTAATATTCCTGATTGGATCAAGAAATGCTTACAACACCAAAGAGTAGTCAAGTCCAGGAGGGTCCCAATTCACACAATTGAACCTCTAGTACTTTAGCCAGCTAACTGCTCAATTCATGATATCTCTCTTGTACCAATTATTTTGAAGTAGGTACTGTATACTTCAGGCAGTTAATTTAATAACAGTTTCCTTCTAGGTGAGAACCTATTTATGTTCTCAGTTGATGTTTTCTCTGTAATCAATTTTCCATCCCATTCACAGCACCAAAGTGAATCTAGTCAGTTAGAAATTACATCCTGTGACTGTAATTATGGAGAATTATTTCCCTTAAAATTACCCAAAACATTTACATGGTCAGCTGACTCCAATGCTTTCTTTCATTATCCAGTTCAGTGAAATTGCCCTGGTTTGATTTCATTTTTACCCAACCTATAGCCTATCGAAAAAAAGCAATTTTCCTTCAATAACTGAAAATCTTTACCAGCAGCACCAGTATCCTCCCTGGTTCTTGTGTCAGGTTCAACAAGACTCTTTGTAACTTGACCATCATATTCAACCTGGAGATGAGCTTTTGCATCAACACCCCATAATTTCAAAAAGCTATCTATTTTCATCTCCACAATATTACCTATCTCAGTCCATTTGTCACTAAAATTGTCATCCATAGCTTATCCACCTCCAGAGATGACTATACCAGTACCCTCCATGCTGACCTTCTATCTTCCAACACAAGTAAACATTAACTCATCCAACTTAGACTTGAAATGTTGATACGGTTCTCCTTGGAGAAGTTCTGACAGAAGTTTTGAAAGGTTAAGGAGTATGGATAGAGTAGATTAGGATAATCTGTTCCTGCTTGTAAAAGGCTCAACAATCAGAGTGCACAGATTTAAAATTATTTGCAAGCAATGGTATGAGAAAAAGACTTTTACATAATGAGTAGAACGGCGTAGAATGCATGGCTTGGAATTGTGATGGAGGCAGGTTCAACTGCAGAATTTATCAAGGGTATTTGATGATCATTTAAATAGAAATAATGTGCGAGGGTACAGGAGAATGGTCCCAAGACAAAATGCTCATTTGGAGAGTCAGCGCAGATACGATGGTCAAAAAGCTTTCTTCTGTGCCATACGATTCTGTGAATGCATATCCGCTTCTAAATATCCGTTCCACCAATGCCTCAAATTTAAAATTCTTGCTATTATGTTTAAATCTCTTCATCAGTTTACTGCTAAACACCTAACTTTTTCCATCTGCTACTGATCTCTCCCTTTGTTTTTGAAATGTTTTGAATTTCCTTTATCAAACCTTTGTCAGTTGTGCATTCAGCTACCTAACTTATAATTCTGAAATAAGTGAAGTTCCTCTACCTCTCTACAACTCTCTCCACTGTACAGACCACTGTGAAATAATTTGGACCATCTTTCCACATTAAAGACATTACACAAATGCATATAGTTGATGAGAGTTTACTTACAGTATTTACAAAATAGTGATTGATTTCATATATAACCTAATTCTTAACCAAAAGGATATGGTCCACAACAGCCCATGATATTCATTAGCCCATAACAGCAATTAGCCAAAGTCCACAAATGACCAGAGGTATCTTGCTCCAATGGAGAGAGAATTGTTCTATGTAGCTGGAAGGACATGACTATCCGAACATAAGGTAAACTGAGGAGGCAGGGTCTTCGCTAAATTACATTGGGAGTATGGAGATCAAACCTGTTTAGTTGACATCATTCTGCACCGTAGTCTAGCCAACTGAATCATAATAACCGAGACAAATTCCACCTTTTCAGTCCGGGAGTAACTGTTGCACTGATGACAACCTCTTCTCCCCAGTCCCTCCAATCAAGATCCATCTAAGATTAAACCATACCACCAAGTCTCTCTCGCCAGCTCCATGGTTAAAGTTCAGAGCACAGACAATTTATGTGCTTGACTGCACCGAAACTAAACAACCTGCTTAACGTCATCTCCCATAGTTAACAAGGTGTAGAGCTGGATGAACACAGCAGGCCAAGCAGCATCAGAGGAGCAGGAAAACTGACATTTCGGGGAAGGGTCTAGGCCCGAAACATCAGCTTTCTTGCTCGGCCTGCTGTGTTCATCCAGCTCTACACCTTGTTATCTCAGATTCTCCAGCATCTGCAGTTCCTACTATCTCTCTAACTTCATCTCCCAATTCCTTCCTAACTCAGCTCCGCTTTTGTCAGTCTCTCAACTCGCATCCTCCTTTAGCTCCTTCTGCAACTCACCTGCAAGTAAACTGGGAAATTCAGTTATGTGAGAGGTCAGTAGAAATCCGATGGCAGAAACTTAAGATGATGTTTCAGGATGCTAAGAAGAGAATAGCCCAAGGGAAGAATGCATTATCCCTGCCTAATTAAAGAAGTTAAAGATAGTATCAAACAGAAAGAAAAGCATATGATTCAACAAAATTTAATTTTAAATTAAAAAAACAGAACACAACAGGAAAGAATTTAACAGAAAAAAATGAGAAACTGAAGAGGGAGGACAAAAAGCTCTAATTTCACGAAAGTCACATCATTTAAACATTTCGAGCCCATGAGCAATGCCACAGAAGTAGAAAGACAGTCTTGACGCTTTGCTGCTGAGGAGGCTAAAAGGTTTTTCAAGCTGGCATCTTCTAAAAAGAAGTCTTCACAACAGCAATTTTGCTGACACAAAAATAACGCTGCTGGAAAAGCTCAGCAGGTCTGGCAGCATCTGTGAAGGACAAAACAGAGTTAATGTTTCAGGTCTGGTGACCATTCCTCAGAACTGCTGGTAGCTGGGAAAACATCAGTTTATATACAGAAAAAAAGGAGGGGGGTGGGGTAGGAAGTAAACGATAGGTTAGAGCCTAAAGAGAGAAGAGCAGTTGGACAGACAAAGAGTTGATAATGATCTGGCTGGGATAGTGAATAGCTGTTAATGGGGACTATTAGCGACAAACAACAGGTGGTTTGTAATAGCAGGCTATGTGGTAACATGGCCTGGTGTGTGGGGTAGGGGGCTGGGACATGGGAGAGTTTAGGCCCTAAAATTATGAATTCGATATTGAGTCCAGACAGCTACAGGGTCCCCAAGCGGAAAATTAGTTCCTCCAGTTTGCATTAAGCTTTGCTGGAACACTGCAGCAAGCCGGAGACAGAGATTTTGCCCAGGGAACGGGGTGGTGCATTAAAGTGGTAAGCAACAGGTAATTCAGGGTCCTTTTTGCGAGCAGAACGTAGATGTTCTGCGAAGCGGTCACCCAGTCCACGCTTCGTTTCCCCAGTGTAGAGGAGACCACACTGTGAGCAGCAAATGCAATAGACTAGATTCTGGGAAGTGCAGGTGAAGTGTTACTTCACCTGAAAGGTACGTTTGCACCCTTGGATTCTGGGGAGGGAGGAGGTAAATGGGTAGGTGTTGCACCTTCGCCGATTACAGGGGAAGGTGCCGTAGGGCTATGGGGGGTTGTTGGGGGTGAAGGAAGTGTGGACCAGGGTGGCCTGGAGGGAACGGTCCCTGCTGAAGGCGGGCAAGGGAGGGGAGGGGAATATGTGTCTGGTGGTGGCATCTTCTTGGGGTTGGCAAAATGGCATCTGATGATCTTCTGCATGTGGATGCTGGTGGGATGGTAGGTGAGGATAAGGGGAACGCTATCGCTGTTGCAGGAGGAAAGAGAAAGGGTGAGGGCGGAAGTGAGGGAGATGGATCGGACCTGGTTGAGGGCCCTTTCAACAATGGAGCTGGGGAATCCTCAGTTGAGGAAGAAGGTAGACATTTCGGAGGCTCCCTTGTTGAAGTTGGCCTCATCTGAGCATATATGACAGAGACCAAGGAACTGAGAGAATGGGATGAAGTCTTTACAGGAAGTGGGGTGTGAGGAGGTATAGTCCAGGTAGCTGTGGGAGTCAGTGGGTTTGTAATGGATATTAGTGGTTAGTCTATCCCAAGAAATAGAAACAGAAATGTCAAGGAAGGGAAGGGTGGAGTCAGAGATAGACCAGGTCAAAGTGAGGGCAGTGTGAAAATTGGAGGTGAAATTGATGGAAGTTTTCCAATTCCAGATGAGAGAGGGAAGCAGCACTGATGATATTATCGAAGTGTCAGAGAAAGAGTTGTGGGTGGGGCCCAGAATAGGACCGGAACAAGGAATGTTCCACGTACCCCATGAAGAGACAGGCATAACTAGGGCCCACGCGGGTACCCATGGCCAACCTTCTTACCTGAAGAAAATGAGGAGTTAAAAGAGAAGTTGTTGAGAGTGAAGACAAGCTCAGCCAAGCAGAGGAGGGTTGTAGTGGGTGGGGATGATTCAGGTCTTTGCTCCAGGAAGAAGTGGAGAGCCTAAGACCCTCCTGGTGGGGGATGGTGTGTAAAGGGATTGCTTGTCCACGGTAAAGAGGCGGCGGCTGGAACCGGCAAACCGGAAATTTTGAAACCAGCATAAAGCGTCAAAGGAATCAGCGACATACATGGGCAGGGACTGGACCAGAGGAGAGAAGACTGAGTCAAGGTAGGAAGAGATGAATTCTGTGGGGCAGGAGCAGGCTGAAACAATGGGTCTGCCCGGACAGTCCTGTTTGTGGATTTTTGGGAGGAGGCCGAGGTTGGCGGGGGGGGGTCGGGGAATCACCAGATGAAATGAGATCAGTTACCTTAGTAGATACAATGGCCTGATGTGTCATGGTCCAGGGAAAGGGAGGAGGAGGTATCTGAGAGTTGGTGCTCAGCCTCTGCAAGGTAGAGTCAGCACGCCAGACTACAACAGCACCACCCTTGTCGGCAGGCTTAATAACAAAGTCAGGGCTAGATCTGAGTGCATGGAATGCAGTCAGTTCGGTGAGAGATAGGTTGGATTTGCTGAGGGGGGCAAAGAAATTGAGGCAACTGATATCATGTCAACAGCTCTCAATGAACCGATTGAGTGCAGGTAAAAGGCCAGAGGGAGGGGTCCAGGTGGAGGTACAGTGTTGGAACTGGGCAAAGGGGTTTGTGGGATGGGAGGAGGACTCTTGTCCAAAGAAATCAGCATGGAGGCGAAGACGGTGGAAGAAGAATTCGGTGTCATGTCATGCCCAAAATTCGTTAAGGTGGGGACGTAGAGGAATAAAGCTGAGGCCTTTGCTGAGTACAGAACATTCAGCATCGGAGAGCAGAAGGTTAGGAGGGATGGTGAATACCCGACAGAAGGTGGGGTTGGGGGAGGGGATGGAGTCAGAGGGAAGGGGAGGAGAGGAAGGTTCCAGAAGGCCATGAGTATCTTTGAGTTGTTGCATCTTGTGGGCCTTAATGCCTGAAAGGAAAAGAAAAAGCTGCTGAGCTTTTCCAGCAAATTTGTTTTTGTTCCTGATTTACAGCATCGACAGTTCTTTCAGTTTTTATTTAGCAATTTTGCTGAGTCTGTGTAGCTTTAAATCTGGCTTGCAGTTAACCATGATAAACTCTAATTGGAGAATCTGGTGCAGGTTGTGAACAACGTAACAATGCCGTAGAAATCTTTATATTGTTAGTAGACTATAATGTCAACAAGCTTGGTAATGCATATAATATCTTGTATTTTGCGGTTGACCATAAACACATCATGCACTATACTTTTACATATGATCACACATCATTGAATTAGGGGCAAAATTAAGCCACTTGGCCTCTCAGGCCAACTCTACCATTCAACGTGATCATGGCTGATCTGATTACTCCATATTTCCACCTATAAGAACAAAGAAAATTACGGCACAGGAACAGGCCCTTCGGCCCTCCAAGCCTGCGCCGATCCAGATCCTCTATCTAAACCTGTTGCCTATTTTCCAAGGATCTGTATCCCTCTGCTCCCTGCCCATTCATGTATCTGTCTCGATACATCTTAAATGACGCTATCGTGCCCGCCTCTACCACCTCCGCTGGCAATGCATTCCAGGCACCCACCACCCTCTACGTAAAGAACTTTCCACGCACATCTCACTTAAACTTTTCCCCTCTCACCTTGAAATCGTGACCCCTAGTAAATGAGTACCCCGCTCTGGGAAAAAGCTTCTTGCTATCCACCTTGTCTATACCTCTCATGATTTTGTAGACCTCAATCAGGTCCCCCCTCAACCTCAGTCTTTCTAATGAAAATAATCCTAATCTACTCAACCTCTTCATAGCTAGCGCCCTCCATACCAGGCAACATCCTGGTGAACCTCCTCTGCACCCTCTCCGAAGCATCCACATCCTTTTGGTAATGAACTGTACGCAGTATTCCAAATCTGGTCGAACCAAAGTCCTATACAGCTGTAACATGACCTGCCTTGTACTCAATACCCCGTCCGATGAATGAAAGCGTGCCGTATGCTTTCTTGACCACTCTACCGACCTGCATTGCCACCTTCAGGATACAATGGACCTGAACACCCAGATCTCTCTGTGCATCAATTTTCCCCAGGGCTTTTCCATTTACCGTATAGTTCGCTCTTGAATTGGATCTTCCAAAATGCATCACCTCGCATTTCCTTGGATTGAACTCCATCTGCCATTTCTCTGCCCAACTCTCCAATCTATCTATATTCTGCTGCATTCTCCGACAGTCCCCTTCACTATCTGCTACTCCAACAATCTTAGTGTCATCTGCAAACTTACTGATCAGATTGCTATGGCCGATAACATCTCACTCTTGTTTTTCAAGAATCTATCTACCTCTGCCGTAAAAAATATTGAGATTCTCTAGGTCCACTGCTTTTTGAGGAAGAGAGATTCATGACTCTTTGACAGTAAAAAAAAATCTCACTTCTGATTTAACTGGGCAGCTGTGTATTGTAACATGTAAGATTCTGATGGGGTCTTGACAGTGTTGGTATGGAAAACATGTCACCACTTTAGAAGTAGGGTCACTCTTTAAAAGTCAGCTCTTATCTTCTAAGCCCCATTTGATCCAAGCCTAACCTGTCCAACTTTTCCTCATAGGACAACCCACCCATTTTGGATATGTTAAGTAAATCACCTGAACTGCTTTCAATGTATTTACATCTTTCCTTAAATAGGGAAATCAATACTGTACCTAGTAGTTCATATCTTAGCATAGGTCTCAGCAAATTCATCAACTATGTTTTCAGTCCCTCTATCCAAGTCACTAAAAAAACCCTCACTCTAAACACAGACTGGTGAGGTCACTGCTGATATACTTCTAGTGCATATGCATGAAGCTGAAACATTTTAACTGGGCCGTCTCTACTACATTTCAGATCTCAATTGCAGATTTCAATATAACAATTAATACATTGTTCATTGCAGTACGATCCACTGAATTCTTCCAAGTATAGTAGTTCCTAAACTTAGGCAACTTTAAACCAGAGATTCTATATTCACTTGCAAATAATTCATTACTGTAATAATTTAAAGTTATCTTGGATTCACCCAGTTAACTGAGTGTTCCTTTGGTGACATATTTAAAACTGTTCTCTTCACTTCAGCCTCCCTCTCCCCTCCCTTGCTGCCTCCTTCTCCCCACACAGGGGTCTTGCAGACACTTCTACCAGCCACATCCATCTTGACCTCTATAACATGCCAGAAGGCTCCAAGTAGAACTCCTGAATCTGGCACAGTCCCAATCCTGGCTTGGGAAAATAACCCTCTCCCCCACCCCCACCAATTCTGGCCACAGGAAAAGGCAGTCCCCGATCTTGTATTCTGCTTATGGCAGTTTCTGTTTCTGGATTCAGTTGTCTTACAGACCAACAACCAGATGCTGAATAATGCAGCGCAAGACTTTCGAGATTTACCAGGGATTTTATTGTAAACCTACAGTTTGGCACAAACATCAGTTTCCACGTTTCACTTTTGGATCATTTCCTTGTCCAGAAGGCAACCCTGACTATGCCAAACACAGCAAGGTACTATCTTATGCAGAGATAGTAAGAACTGCCAATGCTGGAGTCACAGATAACACAGTGTGGAGCTGGAG
>NC_063354.1:32172253-32255263 GCF_021869965.1 Rhincodon typus
TGAAGAAGGGTCCTGACCCGAAACGTCAACTTTCCTGCTCCTCTGATACTGCCTGACCTGCTGTGCTCCTCCAGCTCCACACTATTATATAAGGAACTATCTTATGCCTGAATGCTATCATACAAGCTCAGATTAAAGACATGACACCCATGCCTGTTGACACGCAAGTCCAATTTGCTTTCAGGCAGGGCCTGACAGCTACCATTATGCTCAGAGGCTTGAAGAATCTCTCAATGCATATTCTATGCCCCTGCAGATTATGAAGAATCCCTTGGGGGATGGCAGTGGCTCTGCAGTACACAAACCTGCTGTCATCTTTCAGCATACATTTGTGCTCTCACTACTGCAACTCCACACAACCTATCTCTTGCCTGTCATCCTGCCAACCCTGACATCTCCCTCCCATAATCAAGCTGGTATAATCTGAAGATAAGCCCTCAAGACCCATAACCATTTGAGGACATCCTATATGGCCATCTACAGTATTCCCAATTCTTTTACTCCAGGTTTTCATACATTTGAACATTCAGTCTCAGGTCCCAGTATAGCAGGGCAATGCAGACAACCTCCACGTGGAGGGTTAGGGTTAGGGTTAGGAAGATGGTGACTTATCCATCCCTGAACAACAATTAACACTGATAGCCTCATTTTTATTCCCATTGCAAAATCCAGGCAAACAGTAGACTCATCCTAGACAACAAGGTGCAGGGCTGCATGAACACAGCAGGGCAAGCAGCATCATAGGAGCAGAGAGGCTGACGTTTCGGGCCTAGACCCTTTATTCTCCAGCATCTGCAGTTCCTACCATCTCTGAGTAGACTCATCCTTTTTGTTTTGCCTTGGAAGGTTTGTCACAAAAAGCTTGCTTGTTGAAATAGGATTTAAGATATCGTCACAACCACGGTTCACAACCCCAAACCACCTATGCACATATCACATTGGAATTAAAAGTGTGCTTTAAAGAGGACTGCTATAACCAGACAAATGACTGCAGGCTGTAAATTCAGTGGCTGTCAGGAGACCTTGCAATACCACCTCTGACAAGGTGTTCAGGAAGCTTTGTAGGAATGAAACAGGACAAAAGGAAGACTCTCTCACTTTGAGTGCTACCAGCTAATCGCCATCAAACGGAAACAGGACAAAAGGATTTCAACTAATCTGCAAAACCAAAAATCCCTAAATCAATTGCTTAACTATCAATGTTCCATTATTTACTCTTTATTAATGACTAAGACACTGACCTTTATAATCTGCGTGTATGTTGCATTACTATTTTTTCTTGCATTTAGTGACTAATTTACCAGCTCTTTTATTAACTCAAGAAAGCCTGGTAAAACTGTTTCCTTATGAACAAAAATTCATTTGTTCCGGGAGAAAGGCATCCACCCGGAGAGACGTTTTTTAAAATGAGTCTTCTTGTGACTAACTGAGGAAGTTGGTAAATAAAGAAGGGGAGCCAGTTCAGCCTTCCTACCTGGCATCTTAATAATTTGGGGTATCTGGTCTGGAACTATAACTAGTAACTTCACCTGGGAACTGGACTTTACAATGTGGAGAGCATAGATGTTGCTAACGCTACCATGCTTTACTGTCCGCTGGTGTTCAACAAAACATGAGTTTTTTTTCTACAGTTTCAACCAATTTCTGCTTTTCATCTCTGAGAATATACCAAGAATGCTCTCCTAATTATTAGCTTGAGGGTACTCATAAGCCTGTAAAAGTATACAGGATTCTCTTATGGGCACTGAAATGGTGAGGAAACAACTAACGATTTTACACACACTAGTATATGATCAAACAATATTTTCTTTCTTAAAATAAAATTAAGAAAACTAATTGAAGACTACAGTCCAGAATACAGATTACGGTTAAAAGAAGTCCGAGTACACTTGTACATGAATAATGTGTTTTCCTGCAAACAGACAGCAACCAGCCCCCTTCCCCAAACAAACTCATTAGCTTAATGGTACATTTTTTGCCACTTTGCCTGTGTGACACAGCCTCTGCTTGACATATTGACTAAAAATGAGTTCAAGGCAGGCAGGAATTCTACTGTAAGGTTCTGCTGACCTTTTAAAAATTGAACATTGCTTTTTCAGCTTATGATGTCATTAAAATCGTCCAATTGAAGTAACTTTGTAATTCACTGCAACACACCAAACGTACAAGGTCAACTTCATCATGTTTATACTGCAGCCACTAAACGTTAAAAACCCTGCTTGTATTACAGGTTTTGTTTTAAACCACAAAAGCCTTCCTCTCATTGAATTCCACATTTACAGCACTTAACAATCTAGCCACGTAATGTGCACTGAAATGCCAGATTAATAGCACCCCACATGGTAACTTTTCAAGCAATTATATGATAACCATTTAATTATCCATGTTGATACAAATTCTTACTGTCTTCTATCTATACAGTCTAACTGTGTAAATAATACCTAATTTCTTTACAGGAAAGTCTTGTCTTGTAAAATTAAAATGGGAGTGCATTTTTGTTCAAAATATTAGTTTGGGCTCCTCTTAAGCCATTCCAAATAATTTACTGTACACTGAAAGAGAGTGAATTTACTGTTTTAAGAAAAGCCAAAGGGCATTATATTTCTATTTTCTAACTTCTTTAAATACGTTAGCTTCATTTGCAATGCTTTTTCCTAGTGCTTTATTTGCAAGATACAGATGATAGAACACACAGTGAAGGTAATAAAACACTTAGGACTTATACCAAACTGAAAAACAACATTTGTTATATTTTAAATGACAAACAGATAATGCTTGAAATACAGTATTTAGCAGCACTAGTAACTAATGTGGAGAGAGAAACAGAGTTAAGGTTTCAGGTCTTTGACCTTGCATATTTTGCTGGCTAGACCACACTAGTGGTTACAGATGAATATTGATTATTACAGATTCTTTACACACCCAAGTCAGCAGCTTTGAACTTTTGTTACATTTATCAAAAAAGGAGACAAAGGATACGCTTCCTTTCATTTGAAACAGATGCAAGAATGCAAAGATATGATAAATTCCTAAAAAATCTGATTGTCTTACTGTAGATGTTCAAACTAAAGCAAGTTATATCAATTGAACAACTGATCTGATTTCTTTGTTCTTTCTTGAGATTCACATCACGTAAGCCATTGTTCTCTTTATAAAAACGTGATTCTAGGAAAGTACTGCACAGAAACCTTTGTAAACACAACCAAATTAAACTTCATACATTATGTTCACCAATGTACTCAAGCACCAACATGCATGGTGGCTGTACTGAGGACGGAGTGCTGCCTTAAACAAGCTGTCAAAATAAGCAAAACTGAAGTTCTGTTTAGATAATTCAGGTTCTCAGTCTTTACTGGTATTTGAAACCTTAATACCGATTCAGCACGCAAAATTAAATGACTGCAACATTGTTAATCTTGAAGCAGGTTAAATGGCAATTGAAATAAAAAGAAAGAGTTCAATGATTAGAGTGCCATTTATTCAGAAATATGGATCTGATATTACTACAGCCAGCTGCCAGTCTGAGGTGGTCAGTATTGACTTAAAGTTAACTTTCATGTCCCACATTGCATCAGCACATTTCAGATTTAAAAACTTCTAAAACATTTGTTGCAAATATTTCACTACAATGTAAAACAATAGGAAAAACCGGAAACATCTAGAGAATGTACCATATATTTTGAGGAATGATTGATCTGACTTCTGACTTAAAAAGTTATTCATTTTTCAAATACCTCACATACGGGTAGAATTGTGACTTCCAGCTAAAAGAAAACAAAATTCTTGTACTTGGCACTCACTCCAGCAGTCATAGAGTCATAAAGCTGTACAGCAGGGGAACATACCCTTTGGTCCAACTTGTCCATGCCGATCAGATATCCTAAATTAACTAGTCCCATTTGCCAGCATTTGGCTCATAGCCCTCTAAACCCTTCCTATTCATATATCCATCCAGATGCCTTTTAAACATTGTAATTGTACCAGCCTCCACCACTTTCTCTGGCAGCTCATTCCATATGCGCACCACCCACTGTGCAAAAAAGTTGCTCCTTAGGTCCCTTTTAAATCTTTCCCCTCTCACATTAAACCTGTGCCCTCTAGTTTTAGACTCCCCCACCCCAGGTAAAAGACCTTGGCTATTCACCCTATCCATGCTCCTCATGATTTTATAAACCTCTATAAGGTCACGCCTCAGCCTCCAATGCTCCAGGGAAAACAGCCCCAGCTTATTCAGCCTCTCCCGAGAGCTCAAACCCTCAATCTCAACCTGGTGCATACTTTCTATTGGAATCATAGAATAAAACATCATTGAAGGCGGCTGTTCAGCTTATGTTTGTACATAGTAACAAGTAATGTCACACTACTAGCTCAACAGTGTGTGTTGCATTCTCGCCGATCCTGTCCTCTGACTGGTATCAAGAAGGAACAGCAGATACGTAGTCCAAATCAAACCTAGTCATTGAGACTGCAGAGCAGCAACATAATTATGCAGCAACTCGAGAATTTAAGATGTCAGAGAAGAACATTTTAGATTGGAGGAGGAAAATAATAAAAATGAGGCATAAAGAGAGAATTCTAGCATGCAGCCATACTTGAAAGGCAAAGTTGCAAAGTATGTCA
Organism: Rhincodon typus; assembly: GCF_021869965.1. Lineage (NCBI taxonomy): Eukaryota > Metazoa > Chordata > Chondrichthyes > Orectolobiformes > Rhincodontidae > Rhincodon > Rhincodon typus. Next base: position 32,176,874 of record NC_063354.1, read on the forward strand.
ATGAAAAGTGAACGAAAATTTTTCAATGACGTACCCAGATTTTGCCCTGAAACAAGAAAATTAAGCACGGCACATATCCAAGTCAGCACCAAGCGGTATAAAGGGTTTATGAAGAAAAATAAGTTTGCATTGCACAACAAGACCAAAATTTCACAGCGTCTCCCCGCCAAACTTGATGAGAAGATTACCACACTTCAGTGATATATTCACAGAATCCCTACAGTGTGGAAACAGGCACTTCAGCCCAACAAGTCCACACCGACCCTCAGAGCATCCCACTCAGACCTATCCTCCTATAAGCCACCTATTCTACACATCCCTGAACACTACAGGCAATTTAGCATGGCCAATCCACCTAGCCTGCACATCTTTGGACTGAGGGAAGAAACCGGAGCACCCGGAGGAAACCCACACAGACACAGGGGGAATGTGCAAACTCCACACAGACAGTTGCCAGAGGCTGGAATCGAACCTGGGTCCCTGGCTCTGTGAGGCAGCAGTGCTAACCACTGAGCCACCGTAGACAAAAGAATGGATACAGATTGGCTGTATTAGGAACACAGACGATAGTCTTATGACTTTAGACGTCAGCCAGCCAAATGGTGACCAAAGTTGGAGAGAAAATAATGGCAATGAAAAGGACACATTCACAGTTGTGCCGTTGCATAGGCCCATAGGGCAAAGCTCAAATTAGTGGTTGATATTCAGAAGAAAGGACCTCCGAAAACGGCATTTCACAGCAAGATTGGTCACCCATGTTTGCAATACAGAGTGGACAGATTGAGGTGGCTTGAAAACACAGTGCAAGAAAGTTTGGAAGTTTCAAGCAGCAGGATTACGTAAAGACATAAGTCCTATCATCTGAGACCCGCTCAGTTCCCACATAGTCAATGATGCTGCTGAAACTAGTTGTAAAATGGTGATAATGCAGTAATTCCCAGAGGTCAAAAAAACCACTGGTTGTCATTCTAAGCAAATGTCAAGAAGAAGAAGAAAAAAGTGAAAAGTCTGGATGATTACTGAAGAGAGAACATTCACACAGAAAGTTTGGGCTCTAATGTGAACAATCCTGCAGAAGCAGGATTTGGAGGCCTAGAATGAAATAAGAGCATAAAGTAACAGTCATCAAGAAAATGTGGACACCCAATGTATTTGATGGCACAGGTTATTATTATTTATGGAATGATATGGGCAGCAAATGCTGATAATAATGATGATCCACATGATTACATTATTCCAGAAGCAGGCAAACAATTTTCAAAATGGGAGGGTGATTCTTATGCATTTTATACGTTCAGCGAATTCACTGTTGCTGAATCACATTTTTTTTCTCCGTACTATATGTTTGTAGTTCTTGATAGATTGGATAAATTTAATGAATATAGCATACAGAAATTAATGTCTGTTTCCATGGAGGTTTTTATTTATTTATTAATGGAAAATAATAAATTACTTTTGGAACTTGTGGGTGCAGGGCCAGCAAGAACAGGCTCCAACAAGGCAACTAGGATAACGAGGCAACGGTGTGGTTGAAATCCACCCTCTCTAAGATATTGCTCGTGCAGTGTTTGATATCCTGCTTTTTGACTAAGAAATTAGTAGCAGAAACTCAACTTTTACACAAATATATACTATGTAGTATCGCTTTTCACAAAAGATTACCAGTCCATATCAAATATACAGTTAATTTGCATCTATTTATTCAATATTTCAAATGCACCAATTTCAAAGGATGTTTCCATTTTGATGCTCCTTTTACACAGAACTTGATTTGCCAAGAAAATTAATTTGCAATAAATGACAAGTACTGTTCTATCACACAATGACACAAGCGCTTCAGAACATAATGCCTTGCAGACCTTAAACCTACTTTTTAGTATTAATAGTAAAAAAATTGCAGAATTTTCCAAGTAGATCTCAACAAGCCTCTCCTTGTGGATTCAATTGTAATGTTGAAGGCACCACAGAAAACATATTCTTTGTCTTGATCTGTCCCATTTAATCATGGAATAATTGCTTAAGTTAAAGCAAAAAAAGACATTTTGATGTGTTGAGAAGACGACATTGTTTTTGTCTTGTAAAGATAAATGAATCCTTGGCTTTTCCTTAAAAATATTCTTTAAAATGTTGATATGGTCAGATAGGAAGAAGCTCTTATAAAGCATGAGCACTGGCATGAGACTGTTGGGTCAAAATACCTGGTTGTGTTGTAAATGTAAAACATTATTTCCTGCTGTATTTCCATTTACCTGCCACACTAAACGTAAAAACACCTCCGAGATGAAAACCATGCTTTTAACATCACACTGACATTTATCCAAACACTGATTGTATTTTTGTCTCAATACAAATCAAGTTTAAATTTTATACTTATTTGAGGTTATGTATTGGGTGATGTTACACTCTACACACCCCAACAAATTCTGAGCAAAAGACTTACTATGAATTACATGGACTATTCGAAACTTCACTTTGAAATTGGTATCCCATGTTATCCTACAGCACGGCTGCAATTTTAATAAGGCAGTGTACATAACTCCAAAGGCACAGAGTACGTCAGAAGTGGTCTTACTTTCAGAATAAAGTACTGTCAACAACCAAGGCAAATACTCCGCACAGGTGGTGGTCGCCAATGTGATCACTATTTGTAATTTTCACATTCTTGGTAAATACATTCAGAAAGGACTGTAGCTAGAAATGCATTCACAAATGCAACATATAGGCAACGTACAATCATTGCCCGAGTCCGAATATGTTTTTCGGATAAGAAGAGCAAACTTAGAATACAGACAGGTGCCACAAGAACCACTTCTGTTACAGGGTACAAAGTAAATGCACATTAAACCAACATCCAGTTAACAGTTGACATTTTCCTCTGTACAATTTAACAGTTCTGTTGATACTTGCTTTCTTGTACCTGCCTCTAGGGCTTATAGCTGCCTTTAGATTAGGTTTCTAATTCGGATTTCAGGATGCTGGTGTTGTGAGCCAGCTTTCAGCATTTGTGTTGTTCTGCAGAATAGCAAATGTAGATATAGATAAGGTCACCCATTTATGGAAAACTGATTTAAAACACAATGAACTGGTGCTTGAATGGTGGACTTCTCAAACTGAATTTAATAACGAACCAAAAACAGCCATGTAGTCAATTGTTTTAGCTTAAGTAAAATACTAACAAATGGTTTGGTTACTGTAATGCAATATCAGATAAGCTTTGAAAAGCCAATCATCAACCGTTGTCTGAAACAAGAGTGATTTCCTTACACTATTTGTCAGCGATTAAGAGAATTGACAGGCTAGACCTGCAATTGCTGGTATCTACTGAAAAGTCATCAGTAAAGACTGGTGGCAGTCTTGCACCAAATTCCAATTACTGGAAACTGCTTTCGAAAGTACAGTTTTTACAGAAGACCACAGAGTACACGGTAAACATAAAGAATCATTCTTCACATACCACAATCAGCGACCATTTTTAAGGCCTGGTGGCTACTTATCTCAGTCTATTTGTTAACTGCATTATTGTGAAACGCAAGTAAAGAAAAAACAGATAGGTTTTGCTCATTAAAAGTCTTTGTTGCGTTGCAGTTATGCAGACTGGAGCCTGAATACAGGTAACTATCCATATCAATTTTTGTTTTGGTCTAGAATTCAAAGTATGTGGGCATAGTGTGAACCGGAGTTAACTGTAACTCATACGGTGAAAACCTAAAACTGGATTTACTGGGAAATTAGGTGAAGGGATAGATCTGTAAAGGTGCAGTGGAAAGAATTTCAGAGGATAGGCCAAAATACTCAGACTCCAGTAAAAAATAAACACTCAAGGGGAAGGATGTATCATGTGTTGCTAAATAAGGAAGTCAAAAATGCTATCAAATTGAAAACAAAAAGTGAGTGGCAGGCTAGGAGCTCGGACAGAATATAGCGACTCAAAATAATGACAAAAAAAAGGAAAAAAATTAGTGAATGATAAAAAGCAAGCTAGAAATATAAAAATAGATAGTAGAAGCTTCTATAGGAAAAGAGTAAGTGCCATGAGTGTTGGTCCTCGAGGAAACGAATCTGGAGAATTAATAATGGAAAAGAACACAAGAACGAAAAAAAGTGGCACGATTAGGCGATTCAATTTCTCAAGCCTACCCAGCTACTCAACGAGATCGTGGCTGATCTGTGCCAGGCCTCAACTTCCCTTCCAGCTCATTATAGACCTCAACTCTCCAATATTTCAAAAGATCTATCTACTGCTTTCAATACTTTCAGTGATTTGGCTTTCACAACTATCCGGGGTAGAGAATTCTAGGCATTCTCTACTCTCTGGGAGAAGAAAATCCTTTGCATTTCAGTTTTAAACGAGTGTTCCCTTATTCCTTAACTGTGTCCCTTAGCTCGAGATTCCCCTCATCCTCTCAATATCTGTCAAGTTGTGTCAAGCCCCTCAGATTCATGTACATTTCAATACAAATACCCCTTATTCTTTTATATTCTAATGAGTAAAAGCCTAAACTGTTTAGCTACTCTTGATAAGTTAACCTCTTAATGCCACGCATCAGTTGTCTCCAATGGCAATATATCCTTATTTTTAAATACGGGGATCAAAACTGTACACAGTACCCCATGTTTAGCCTTACCACACCTTGCACAGTTGTAACAAAACTTCCCTACTTTTGAACTTCAACCCCGGCAATAAAGGCCACAATTCCACTTTCTTTCTTGATTTTCTGTGCATTGACACAAACCTTAAGTTTCATACACAAGAACACACAGGATGCACACTTTTGGAGTCCTGCTCCATTTAAATAGTCTGCCTTTTGATTTTTCTAAACAAAGTGCATGGCCTCACACTTTCTGACCGTAAACTCCATCTGCCAAGTTTTTGTTCAGTCACTCAACCTGTCAAGATTCTCTTGCAGATTTATTATGTCCTCATGGCAACATTGCCTCTATTTTTTTGATTCAACAGCAAACTTGGATACATTACATTCTGCTGCCTCCTCCAAGCCATTAATATTGATAATATATAAATAGAAGCCCTAGGACTAGCCCTTGTTTCTTTTCAACCTGAAAAAGATCCATTAATACTGACTCACCGTTTTCTCTGTGTTAACCAATCCTCAATCTATGCCAATATATTACCTAACTTACAGAATTGAGGATGTGCTTTTTTGCAACAAAAAGATCTTGGACGTGTGAGAGACTAGAACTAGGGATACTGTTTAAAAATAATGGATGCTCTATCTAAGACAGATGAGGAGAAATGTTTCCTTCACAGGGTTAGAAGTCTGTATAACTGTCTTCCCCAGACAGTAGTGAAGACAGGGTCACTGAATATTATTAAAGCGGAAGCAAATATGATTCTTGACAAATGAGACAAAGGGTAGGAAGATAAACTAGATAATGAAGTTTCTGGTTTAATTAAATCCAAAAGAACCCAAAGCATGCTTCCGAAATATACCAAAAATAGTCAGTGTATTTCAACAGTTAAAATGGTTAAGAGCTTACTGATTATATTTTTGGATTTCTTTTTATAATTCCATAGGGGATTTGAAAAACGAGATGCAAAAAGTAAAGCTGCAATGTCACGCTGCAGCACTCGCATCTTTAAAATGCTGGATATTATTATTTTGATTTTTGTAGTTTATTTCTGAATTAATGTTAATCACTATTCAGTATGAACCAACAGTTTTAATAACAATTTGCTTAAAATCATAAGAGCCCTGATGGACAACAGTTATTTCATTTTAAAGACAAGTTGTTGACAACTCTGCTCTGATCCAAAAAGTTGGTCACAATCTCATCTGGCAGCAAGATCTGACAAGCAGTGAAGAAAGAGGCCTGGTGGGCAGATAGGAATCTATGTATAGTCTACGAGAGACAATATCAGAGCGGCACATAGAATTTTCACTGGAATCCTAAATTCTGAGCAAGTGTTATGATATCGTTTGCAAAGTTGGTGCAACATGAAAGAAGCTTTGTTTTGTTGAAAGGGGCAGAGAAAAAGGGCAGTGATACAGATTTATACTGGTAGAGGTAGTTTCCTTTCAAAGTATGGAAAATGCATTTTGCCATTAACTGGAGTGTTTTCTTTCTTCGAAAATGCAGGGCAGTACACATTCAGATATGTGAGACATCTGTAATCAATCTGTACACCACTGTGCACACAAAATACCACACCACATAGACAATGTGCTCAATGGAAGGTTTAGGTTACTCGGCACCTCAACCTGCTCCCTCATTTCTTAAGATCATGGACGATCAGAAAGTAACCTCAACTCGATATTCCCACCAACCCTAGATACCATTTGACTCCCTTGCTTACCAAAAAACCTCCACCTCTGCCTTAAAGGTCGTCAAATATTTTGTTTCCCCCACATTTTAAAGGAGATAGTTCTGAAGACTCAAGATTCCCTCAGAGAGAAAAAAAAAGCCTCATCGCTGTTTTAAATATGTGGCTCCTATTTTAAACAGTGTCTCCCGAGTTTTAAGTTCTCCCAAACGAGGAAACAATCTTTCCTTATTAGGTAACATGTTCATTCCTGTTATTGGTAAATCGTCTCTGAATTGCTTCCGATGTACTTACATTGTTCCTCAAATAAGGAGACCAATACTGTGCACAGTACTCTAGTTGTTATCTTATTAATCTCCTGCATAAGCAAAGCAGAACTTCCTCACTTTTATATATAATTCCCACTGAGATAAATGATAATTCTATTAGCTTTCCTAATTTCTTGCAGTCCCTGATTACTAACCTTTTCTGATTAATGCACCATGACACCCAGATCCCTCGGCACTCCCTCTCCATTTAGGCAATATGCTTCTCTTGTACGCTTCCTGCCAAAATGGATAATTTCACACTTTCTCTCATTAAACTGCAATTACATCTTTTGCTACTCTCAAACAATCTTTTCATAGACTTCTTTATGTCATCTCCAACCTAGCTTTGTGTCACAGGCAAATTCGGCATCAATACCTTCCATCCCTTCATCTACATAATTTATATAAATTGTAAACAGTTGAGATGCCAGCATTGATCCCTGTTGCACACCATTCATTGCATTCTGTCAAGCTGGAAAAAAATCCACTTCTGCCTACTCCGTGTTAATCAGCAGGGAGTAGGTAGAAGTGGATTTTTCCAGCTATGGTAGCCCCTACACCAAGTGCTTTTACTTTCTTCAATATCATAAAGCCTTCATCTTAATCTTTAGGTATGCAGCTAACATACAAGTGACACTGTTTCAAAATGTTCTAATTAACACTTTTATTTAATGTAAACTTAATGCCCACACCACAGAATAGAAGACATAATCCAGGTTGACATCTGAATGTAGTACCGAGGGACCCCTCCACATTCACAGGTGCTGACATTCAGATAAGCCTCTGTTTGCCTTTCCAAATAGATTGAAAGATTTGCTGACAATATCCTAGCAACTGCAGAGGAATTCTTCCCAGTGTCTTGGCTACTATTTCTCTTTCAATCCTGGCACTAAAACAGACTGTATGATCATTATGTTATGGCTGTTTATGGGACCTTGCTGTGTGTAAATTGGCTGTCACATACAACAGTGATTTGACTTCAAAAGTGACTGTAAAGTGTTTAGGATGACCTGGGTTTGTGAAAGGTGGCATATAAATACGAAGCTTCCTTTGAGTTTCTTTTAATTGTATGCAAACATTTTTAACAATTCCTACAGTTTTCTAAATTTTGTTGGTGACTCCATACAGGTATGTAGGAGTTGTATTGGTTGTTTACAATTTCTTTGTATTCTCTACCACTAGCAACTAGACAGACACCAGTTCAACCATTTAGTTGGATCCATTATTTGAACCAAAGGAGGAATATTTGGAACTTTGAGCATTCTGGATGTTTCCTCTCACTGAGCATTTAAAAATCAATTACAGCATTCAAAAACAACTTTATCTGTTGACACTAACCAGTCCATTTGGAATTGTAAGCAAAAGGTACAAAAGGGGTGCAAGAGCTGAAATACCTGCAATTACATAAAAGGTGATAAAAGGGAATAGAGCATTTTAAAATATCTACAATTATATGCAAGGGGAAAATTAATAAAAAGGAATGGTGCTGCCACAATAAATCAGTAAACACTGAGATTATACCTAACATTTTAAAAGTCACATTATGTGGAAGTAAGGAATCAAGTCTCATATGTCTCAAGTTGAAAACAAAAAGTGTGATGGTACTCAGGTGAAATATTTACAAGTTAACTTTTTTTTCAAAATACCAGTTGATCCAAATACTTCAAAGAGTACTTCGTTATGCATGAGGCAACCCACTTTGTTTTCTATGTTAAGAGTTAGTATTTACCCTTCTGCTGCACAATATTCCATGGCTTGATAGGAAAACAACCCATGAATGGACTCTTGCAAATGTTGTAATGCAACTTGTGCTCCCATGTACACAGGATACATTCCACACAACTTACCTTCTAACGGTGAGGAAACACCTTCATTTCCATTCACACCTTCATTATGTCACAGTAAAAATCAAGAAATTAGCATAAGTCCAATCAGGTGCAGGCTTTAGAGTATTAACACCAGCATTCTGCAGCAGATCTTCATTTTTCTTCAGCCGACATTGCAATATTGCAACTAATAAAACGTTTGAGCAGGTTACCCCAGTGTCAATTATATAAACTAGAACAAGTTATTTTGTCCCTGCACTAAGTTCTGCTTTATCATCACAATGGATTGAGGAATATACTGGATCTACTATACCTGCTTTCCTTTCTCCAAAATATACTTTCTACTTCAGAGAATTCTGCCTGGACGTGGTGTGTGATGTCTTCAGTTGTGAATGATGACCAGCAGGGAGCTCTTACTTTTTAGGTTGTCACCATAGGTTAGCGCGTAAGTTGTCTCTGGCCAGCATAATAAACTTTCTCTAGCAGTCTAATGAGTAAACACCTACCCATTAAGCTATAGAGGAAGACTTTTGGTTTGAATTCCAGTTTGCACTGAGTTAAGTGTTCTTAATTATTTAGCAAGACTTCACTCAGTGTCCCTGAGTGAATGGATCCAAGACCAGAAGTTAAAGAGCTCAGGCCTGTTTCACAAGATCATTGCTCAGTTGGGAAGTCAAGTTGAGGCTGTACAGGACATTGGTGAGGCCTCTTCTGGAATACTGTGTCCAGTTCTGGTCACCCAGTTATAGGAAGGATATTATCAAGCTGGAGAGGGTTCAGAAGAGATTCACCAGGATGTTGCCGGGTATAGAAGGTTTGAGTTATAAAGAAAAGCTGGATAGGCTGGGACTTTTTTCACTGGAGTGTAGGAGGTTGAAAGACGACCTTATAGAAGTTTATATAATAATGAGGTATAGATAGAGTTAATGATAGTTGTCTTTTCCCTAGGTTAGGGGATTTCAAGACTAAGGGGAACATTTTTAAGGTGAGAGGAGAGAGATTTAAAAAGACATAACAGGCAAATTTTTTTACACAGAGGGTGGTTCGCATGTGGAATGAACTTCCTGAGAAAGTGGTTGATGCGGGTACAATTGCAATGTTTAAAAGACATTTTGAAAGATACATGAATATGAAAGGTTAGGAGGGACAAGGGCCAGGCGCAGGCAGGTGGAACTAGTTCAGTTTGGGATTATGTTTGGCATGGACTGGTTGGATCAAAGGGTCTGTTTCCATGCTGTTTGACTTTATGACTCTATCTGGACTCCAGAAGGTATCCTGAATGATTGGTCATGTGGAATAATCATGAGGTTCCAAAAGAAAGTGAACCTCAACAACTGAAAGCCCATAGCAATGGTGTCTGTACCTGGACAGGTCTTCAGCATGGTGTTCCTCGACAGACTAAAAGCAGAATTAGATGTTAATGTTTATGAAGAAAAAGCAGTTTTGAGGTTGGCGGATCGTGCTGTGAACAAATCTTTACACTCAGGAACCTTCACAGAACAATGCCTAGAGAATCAGAATCTACTTTTTACCAACTCAGTGATTTCAAGAAGGATTTCGATTGCATTCATTGGCAGTCATTCTTGTACACTGCAAGACAATGTGGCATTAAAGAGTGGTATCTTAATATCTTCAAAGCTGTGACTCCAGCTGCTGCAAGACGACCAGCACTGGCACCAACGACTCCGTCAACAATATCACAGCAGTATGGCAAAGCTGCATGCTCTCCCATTCCTTTTCTTCTTGGCTACACATTTCATCATGCCTGTTTACACAGAGGCATCCTATGTTGATGAACCAGGAGTTCACAGGTGACATTGCCTAGCTGGCTGGAGAATCACTTGTGCTCCAAGACCTGAATACCAGGCTCTGGAGTAGCCAGACTAAGTCTGATCTAATCATCAGCTGTGAGAAGATCAAGACAATGATGACTAGACAGCAACAAGCTCCTCATTCACCATGTCAATCACTTCCCCTACCTCGGGAGCAACATATATAGCAAGGGTGATATAGAGATCAACTTCCAAAAAAAATTAGAAAAGCAGCATTGATCTTCTAGCAACAGTCTGGATATCCAACATCATTACGAAGCTGCAACTCTACATGTCTACAGAACTACTAATCCTAATTTACGCCAGCAAGATATGAAAGAGAACAGCAAAGGTGTCAAGTAAATAGGTCACCTTCCACCAGTAGAGCCTATACAAGAGCTTAAGGGCATCACTTGGAGAGGTGACAGCACCAAGGAATGCTAAGGACTGGTCAGAGGTACCAGTGAGACAGTGAGGCAGACAGACAATGAGGTTGGGAGCACACACACTGCAAATCAGCTGCCAGGCCTGCCAGAGTAAAAACAGAATGGATGCCATTACAAGGAAAAATAAGATGGGATCAGTCAAAGATGATCAGGCAAAGTAATCAAGGCAGACTTTCAAAAGCAGAACAACACATGGACTGGAGCAAAAGAGTTTGTAATGAAACAGGGCTGAGGGTTGAGTTTTGTATCCCATAACTTCTTTGGTCTAGCATGGTAGATTCAACAGAGCTCAGCTGGGTCACTGAAAGAGGCTCTGGTCAGGCCATGAGGATTTGGTGACTGAAAGGCTGTGAGTAGTAGTGGTTAATGGCAGCAGACGTATATCTTTCAGATGGGAGAGGTTGACAGGAGCGCTCCTGCTCCTCCAAGCCACACATTCAGCTAAGTATATTGTAAGCATGTGCCTTGCTGGTTGTGAAATTAAGGACTACAGGTTAAGCTGCATCTAGACCAAGTTTTCCCAAATGCAGCCAGAATGATTCCAAGGGATTTGGCATAATACAATAAGGTGAACGATGCATTTCTGGCTCATAAACATGCATACCCCATCTGCTACAGTGAAGACTCAGAAGATGGTTTAGCATTTGCACAGTCAGATCTTTTGAATAGGGTTTGCTCCATCAGGTGGAATTTGCTATGAATTTCGTAAAATATGGCCTTTCTTATATTGAACAACAATTGCACACAGACAAATATAAAAATGTTATGCCCAAACAAAGTTCATTATCTAGTAGAAACACCGTGTTGCAATTTAAATAACTTCAATTTTTAATGTTTTTTTTTGGTAATCTGTTTCAAACATATAGCATTTGTTTGCCAAATTTTTTTAAAAAACCTGGTGTGTGTTCCAAATCCATTCTTTGCCAGTTTCCATTTATTGTCTCTGATCCATTTTCAAATCCTTTATCTTAGTCCATCCTTCTAACTCCCTGGATCAACCTTGCTGCTCTTTTGGTAATATTCTAACGTGATAGAAAGAACAGGTTATTGCATGCTTTGTAACAATCCTGGCCTGATCTTCAAGCCCGAGAAGAAGTTGTCAAGAAATACTTTTGTGGCAAACAGATGTTGCTATCACAATACCATCCTAACTAAATTCACAGCTGGGAGGGTTGGTGCCACGAAATGTGACACAGTTTGGAACTGTTCTGAAAGTCACATAGAATGTCATTGTGGATCAACTTTTTGTTACCTAATCTTCAAAACTGTTAAAAATAAATCTCATTCATCAACTATTTCTTCAACAAATAATAACTGATGTTAAGATGCCTGCCTTACATTAAGTACATTCCGTACACTCGCTGTAAGGACTTACTCTCCCCATGTTTCTGCTATTTTTCATCCAGGCGGAACTCCAAGTCAAAATGTTTTCATCAACAACTTTTTGCTGAAGGCAACAAATGTAGCCAAACCAGATTCAATTGCCAAAAGCTATTTATCTTTTTTTTCGAAGGCAACAATGATTACATGTCACGTTCTGCTCACAGTAGCCCATTGGCAGATATAGATGATTTTTTTTTAAACACAAAGCAAAATATAATCAGAAAATGTTAGAAGATGGTAATAAACAATGTTGTTTGAAAAAAAATTATTGTAACAATGAGGCTTGACCATAACCAATAAGAATTTATTGAACTAAACATTCTTACAGATTTAAGTTCTTTCACATTCCCAGTGGATACAGAATTATGGTCAGTGGTATTCTACAATTACAGAAATTTGTTTCAATATTACACACTTAATTCCCGCACCGAATGCACATTTTTGGGAAATGACAGCCAAATTTGCAGGAAATAATGCTGCTTTGCTGTAAATCACCTTTTAATTATTAGTCAATGTCGGCAGGAAGGGTCAGTAAAACAGATAATCTTAAATGCTCTCAGTTTGTGCAAATGATTCGTGGTTTTTGATGTAAACACCCAACGTTAATGCATTACCAAGTAAAGTAATTATCCAAATTACCAACAGCTACAGGTTTCAAAATCATGCTCATTGGGATGAGGAAAGCACTTAGCATTTTGGGGAACTTCAAAAACACCAGTGTATGAAGTCCTGGACTGCAGATTCAAGGAAACAGATTTAATTCCTTTGGGCTTTCAATTATGTATTTCTATTCGAATGGATTGGCCCAAACCCTCATACTTTACTAGGGCTTGCTGAACACACACAAACATTTACAGGTTCACACAGTATACCCTCTGTGCGTCTCCAGGCAGACAGCCAATCAGCTCCAGGGTACCTAGCGCTTAAGCACCTGTTGATTTTATTGATAACAGATGCAATTCTGTTTTCTACATTAGATGCTGAGGGAACAATCCCTTCAAAGCACAAATTCTGCTCCAAATAGAACATACTCAGGATTAAATGTCTGCATGGACTCCTATGTTTATCTCCACTCATCAAGAAAAATAATTACAGTGTGACTGGTTAATGGTATCTTTTCATTGTATAATATGGAAGCATTATTCAAATTGTAACAATGGGTGACATTTTCACAATACCCAACTTTAATAGTTCAATTTAGCTTTCAGGTAGAAGTCATTAATATAGTTGTACAATGCAATAAAAATGCACTCCAGCTGTCACACTGGGGGGAAGAATACTCTGGTTGAATTATTAGTGCCGGAAAGTACCGAAAACTTTACAGAACAACATCACGTCCCTTCACTGTAAATAAGTATCTGACCTGAAGGCTAAAAAAAACAAATTGCTCGTTTCCAAAGCAAACCACAGGTTAGGAACATGTATTCTCATTACATCATTGATATTTAATTTGAACTTTAAATATTTATAAAATTAGTCATTTCCCACCACGTCGCTCAAAACACGGAGTTCTTTTGGGATGAGACATGGGTTGGTGATTACTGGGGTTAGGTTCTTCCGGTCACAAATCTGTGAATAAGTTGCCTTAAGGGACGGAGAATATATATTGATGGCTTACCCTTGGAGACAACAAGATCATTTACACGCTCTTTGTGCAGCACAAACCTCAGATTAATTTCCACCGGTGGAAGCTGGCTGGTCAACAGCGAAGAGATCAAGTTGTGGCTGAAACCTACAGTCCCACTTTCTTCAATGTCTCCCCTCCCTCAAACAGGACTTCATTTCTCTCCCCCTGAAAACATGACCAGGCCTCTGATTTGCAGCCCTGGTGGAATCCACAGGCCGATGAATAATTTGCTTAGAATTTTATTTTTAAATTAAAACTGTAAGACTCACTCCTAAATGTGGCATGATGTCAAATGTGCTCCAGGAGTATGATCCAATGACACTGAAGGAATGGCAATGTAGTTCCAAGTCAGGATTGTATGGTGATGTTCCCATGTATCAGCTGCCTTGTCCTTCCAGGTGATCGAGGTTGTGGATTTGGATGGTAGTGTCAAAGAAGTCATGGAGTGTTGCTGCAGTGCAAGTTGTGGAGCGTACATACTACTGCCACTGTGCTTCAGTGGTGAGCGAGTGAATGCTTAACGTGAAATAATTGAAAAAAACATCTTTAGTTCAAATATTCACTTGAGATAATGGCAGGTGTATGTGTGTGGGGTTGTTTTAAGGCAAAGGATGAAAGTGGGGTTTACCCTGAATGGGTGCAAAATGCAACATGGGTTCACAGTTAAAGAATGTAAAAATAATATAAATTTATTTACCATACAACCAACAGCCACAAGTTAAAGAAAACTTCTAAGAGCCCATTGGCTATCAATGCACTGTAGCTAGTTGACACATCTGATTACGTCAAGCAAATTATAAACTTACAATATACTATCTACTTTGGTGTTTGCTAACAGTGTAAAGAGTATAAGATTTAGTTACAACAGAAATTAATGACTTTTATAACCAACAGTGCTAACTTTATTGAACTGTGATGACTTCAAAGCCAATAGAGATTAATACCAATATTGTAACACTGCAATTGAAGAAATTAAGAATAGCCATGTGTGCCATTTCCTCTTGTCTTATTTATAGTTAAGATGACTAAACAAATCTACTTGTTCTGTTATAACTGAAAGTGGAGGGACACACTATTTCTTTTTAAATCCTTCGCTTCCACTGGTCACAAAAAATTCAAATTTAACCAGGTAGATGATATGGGTTAATTATATAGACTTATACTCGTCAGGTTCAATAAGAAAAACAAGTCAGGCAGATTTCTTTAGCCAACAAGACGTAACTGCTCTATTACCAAAAACAAACTTTCTTGAACAAAGATGCAAAGGTATTGACAAACAGTTTAGATTAGTATTTCTTTCCTTATAAAGAGAAACTAGCACACACACAAGTTAGTCAGGAGAAACAAAAATAATGTAAACTCTGCAGTGTTAATTTTAAAGTAATTTGGTCAAATAACAATTAAAATAATGAAAACAATAAGTCACATATTGTCCCAAATGTGTTCTGATTCCAAAAGAATATTCAGAGAAAAATGGGGTGCCTTTCTACAAGAAGTTGTAGTTTGCCGAACCCCGAATGCTGGTCTGGAAATGTTCCGTAGATTCCTATAAATCGTATGCAGGAATGATTCATGAGTGCTAAGGAGAACCTCTGGTGGGTTTTCACCTCTCACCCTTTGATAAAAGAAGTTGCAAGAAGAGAGGGTAGCAATGGAATGTTTTCAGGCAGGTATAAACCCTGCTCACTGAGTTAAAAATTGCAATAGTGCAAGTGCAAAAATTGCATTTTTTATTCTAACACAAACTGGGCCACATGAACTCTTTCTGAAAGTCTTCCAGACTCTACGACCAATCCAAATGCCCTGATACTAGCAGGTATGACATTGTTGCCATTGTACCCAGTGCCTTTTCCTTTCCTTAAAAGGTCAAGATATATTTTTATGGGTACAAAGTGTTTTAAAAGGTAATATTTGAATTACAATACATCATAATGGGATTCTGATATGCAATTTATTATTCATTAAAATTTATTAGAATTATACCTATTGCCAAAGATGAAAAACAATGCAAATTTTAAAGCTGCAAACATTGATTAGTTTAATCAGTGTATTACATTGTCTAAAGACATCTATCTTATGTGGAAAAATAGCTAGCTCAGGCTTTATAACCACATGATTGAATATTTATTGTTGGAAAGTCTGTTGAAATGAAATATTTCAAGCATCAGTTTACTCTTTCAGCTCTTAGAAAGGATTAAGGATATCCTTCTTTCATGTATATTTTACCACTCTGGGCCAGTTCCAGGGTTTTCAGAAGTTAATACGATATGGTAGGTACTGACACAAATTGTCAGCACAATCCAACATATTGCAAACGGCACCACTACATTGCTGGTCAAATACAGTATTGAATAGTACAGAAGTCTTACACAAGCTCTCCAGTGTTCACCAAAGTCAAGAAATATTCCTGTTCCTAAAAAGTGATTTACCCGAATTACTTGGTAATAAAACATAAAAAGGGCAGCACGTGTATCCTTATATTCATATGGATTAACAGTTCCAATCCTATATTCTTATACAAACTAATGTTGTATAGTATCAAATATCTTGTTCATTCTGAGGTGAGAATGACAATGTTCTTTATTTGGTGTGTTTGGTAGGGTTGTGAATATGATGATGATTGTTGAGGCCGATATACGCCCAGGCTGTTTTACTGCAAACAGGACAGAATTCTACAGTGAGACATTGTATTATAGCTCTCCTTACTAAATCACTCACAAGTGCACTATGTTTACTATACCACGTTTCTATTCACTCATTCATAAAACTGCATTTTTGTAGTAGTTTTACTCTTACAAGATAAATTAATTAAATTTCCTTTTCAATCCATTATTGTTTCTTTATACCTTTCAATTCTTATCGGCCCCATGCTACAAGCAGTGTTTAGACCTGTTCCCATATCAAAGACTACATCTGAATAAGTGTTAATACCGTAACCTGCTCAGAACAATGCCATCCCTGCCATCACATCTCCATAACTCACTTGAAATTATGGAAAGATTATAATATTAATTAATCCTTAGTAACCGTCTCTCGGGACCTGAATAGGTTGCAAAACATCAAACAGTTTCCTCTACTAGTATGTGCTTTTTAAATACATATTAAATAGGGCCTCTAACCTCTTTAAGAAACTTACTATCAAAACAGCACTTCTGTGAAACTATATGATCGTTTTTGAAACATAATCCCACACTACAGAGGTATTTCTCAAAGGTCTGCCTGGAATTTCCTCCCCTTGCATTTTCTTTTTGCCTATGTGTTTGCTTTCAACAGTAGCCACACTATTTTGATTTGATTGTGTCAGGTGTAACGATCCTGAATGAGCTTCTCCCAGTATTCAAGGTCAATATCAGAATGTCTAAATGATGCCTCATTCCTTTCAACACCATTAGAGACCACTTCAGATTCAAGCTCTCCATGGAAGATTTGTTTTAATGATTGTGTGTCAAGCTCCCTGGCTATATGAACAGCCCATTCAGTTAACGCAATCTTAATGTGTTTCGGATGTTTGCCATTTCAGATTGGGTGAGCAATTCAGCACCTGGTATTCCATCTGATCTTCGGAAGCTTTGAAAGGCAGCTCCAGTGAAAGTGGCTGAGCTTCTTGGCAATGACTTTAGTACACAAGTTTCACAGGCATTTATGGATTAGCTGCAAGATGTGGTAGGACAACAATGTTGAGCATCTGGTTTTCCCAATGATGTGGTCAGACTCGGCTTGGGCTTCAGTGTGAATCAAATGACACTTTCAGACAGGACAGCAGCGGGGTAGGTAACAGGGCGGCGTGTGGGATCGTGCTTTGGGCCCATCTGCTCTCCTCCTTTGTTTAACTTTTGCCTCTGCTCTTTTTCTTTCATTTTATCTTCCTTTTCTTTTGGTCTTTTTTCCTTCATTTCTGTGGTAGATTGGTCGACAGCACTAGCGCAGCAGCGAGAGTGGGCCGTATGCAGACTGGCGGATGTAGCTTCTTTTGGTGATAGATGCCGTGACAGCGAGGACTTTCTCCCAGTAATAGGAGGCTGATGGCAGCAAGTGCGCTCTCCTGCTATTTGGGGCCAACAGCAGCAGTAGTGAGGTCATTCTCCCAGCGTTTGGGGCCAACAGAAGCAGCAGCAAAACTCCTTCAGCGATCGGGAATCGCAGAGTCAGCGGCAGTGGACTCTTCAAGATAGTGACACCAGCAAAGCAACATCTGCAGCTGAAGTAGGACTTGTGGCCCGGCAGTGAAGCCAGGGACTATTGGTTGTGGAGCGAACGTGGGTTCAGCAGCAATCTTGCTAACTTTGGTCTCGCCTAACGCATGCCCTGTGCGCTGTAACCTGTATGTCTCTATCTAAGCTTTTTTACAACCTTTGATCTGTACATCCTTGCCTACTATGATCTGCCTGTACTGTTTGTAAACAAAGCTTTCCACAATAGTCCAGTACAAGTGACAATAAATCAGTCAGCCAGCGAAGTGGGCCCAGTGGCAAAGGGACAGCACCTAAAGTGAGGTGACTCCAATGTTAGTGTTTGGGTGGCTCAGTGGTTAGTACTGCTGCCTCTCAGCGCCAGGAACCCGGGTTAGTATCCACCCTTGGGCAAGTGACTGTGTGGAGTTTGCACATTCTCCCTGTGTCTGCGTGGGTTTCCTATGGGTGCTCCGGTTTTCTCCCACAGTCCAAAGATATGCAGGCTAGGTGGATTAGCCATGCTAAATTGCCCATAGTATTCAGGAATGTGTAGATTAGGTGGGTTTGGGGAATGGGTTTGGGTGGAATGCTCTGACGGTCGGTGTGGACTTGTTGGGCCGAAGGGCCCGTTTCCACATTGTAGGGATTCTATGATTCTATGGATCCAGCGCAGGTAGTGGTGAGGCAGTGGAGGCCTCCCTTGAGACTAGGTCCCAGCACGGACTGGGTTGGAAAGGCTGATATTCTGAGCTGTTTACTTTTTTAATTTATCTAATTTACTCATATGACCTATAACGCTGGACTATTTATTTCTTTACTTTTCTCATTTTTTTTGTTTCTTATGAATTTGATCTGATTAAGGATCTGTAAAATAGGTACCTTTGTACCTAAGATGGCTCTGTAATGCAGTGACTGTAAACTTTGCACTGTACTCATTTGAGCTAATTCAATTCGTGAAGCATAATTCAATTCAATTCAATTCAGACACACTGGTATTATTGAGCACAACTATGGCACCAATCCACTACCTTCACCACTAACAATGGCTGTGGTATGCACCATCTGCCAGACTCACTGCACACCTCACCAACTCTCCTTTTTAAGTACCTTCTAAACCCATGACACTACCATCCAAGGCAGTAGATGCATGGAAGCACCACCATCTGCAAGTTCCACTTCAAGGCGCACACATTCCTAACATAGAATTATCTCTCTGTTCCTTCACTGTTATTGTGTCCTGGAATTCCCTTCCTGACACTCCAAGGCCTGCTGCCGTTCATGGTGGCTCACCTCCAATTCAGGAACCCCATTAAATGCTGACCTAGCCAGTCAGACCCATGAAAGAATGGAAAAAAAAAGAGAAATTAATATTTTAAATGTGTCAGAGTCCATGTTTGGACTTCAACAAGAAAATAACTATACTTTATTATCTTACATGTAATTAATTTTGGTCAAACTACGGACAGTTTGGGCCAACAATGTGGCACACCCTGTGAATCAAGCTGATTGCCTTCCCATAGCAGATGCTCGGCTGTAAAAGGTGTAATGTGAGGAGTGGAAAATAAGGACGTATTAATTTTATAAAAAGCGTTTCCTCATTGGTGCATACAATTCATCAGTAAGCAAATTGCACAAAGCTTCACAGTCTAAAACCATTACAGTTGTACATAATTAGGCCAAATTGTCTGCAGGCAATGCCTGCTCACCAGGACTTCAAAATATTGTGTATTTATTTAAATTTTCAATAAACAGGTTCACACAATTTAAATAAGCTACCCTGGAAACTTCCATTTTGAAGAAAACATAATGCTGCTCAAGGACTCAGTAACAGCTCAAGTTTTACACGGTTTGCAGGCATGTAGTCATGGCCACCTCATGTCAGTTCATGCAAAATTAAAATGATTCATTTAGTTTATATTGTTTACTATTGTGAGAAGAAAGAGAATTCAGAGTCAGGTCTGGAGTATTAGTGGGACAGAGTAGAATGATCAATGTTAAGAAAATGTTCAAGGAAATATCCAGGATTGAGCACAGAATATTGAGAGTTTCTTAATGACTTCCCACACTGTCATTGCTAATTATCATGGGAACCATTTAAATATATATCTGCTACCCAGGAAACTACAAAATGGTTTCAATTTATTTTGTGCGTTGTGCCTCAGCAGTGATTCTGATTAATGAAAACTTTCACCATTGCAAAATGAGTCCTATAGAAGAAATGCAGCTTTAGCAAATGACTGCTTCAGTTAAGTATTCGTCACCTTTTCCATAAACAGATGAAGCCCAGATGAAGTTTGGAAGGTATAGGCTGAAAAGGCTCCAAAGGTGCAATTTTAAAGCCTGTTTCCCAAAGATAATCTGTCCGGAACAAAAAACAAGACATGCCACTGCTCAGTATATGGAGCTCTTTCAAAAAACTGTTCCCTTAGAAGGGCAAACTGAATAAAATACTTGAACTGCCACACATCTAGGTCATATTGATGAACAAATATTAATAGCTGTCCAGCTAGCTAAAGCATCCATTTTGACAAGTTACCATTTTCCACCAGAGTGACTGTTAATTCAGCCATATGCCAAAGATGCAAATAGAGAATTTACATGCAATTGGGCATTATAGCTAAAATCCAAAGTATGCATGCTGAGCAATATAATGAACATGAAAACATCATAACAGCATTTACTAAATACTGTCTCCTAGTATGTTTATGAAGTGGAAGAAAGAAATTGAGGGAGAAAATATCGTGTCAACAAATTTCCGCTACCCTGACTTCGGATATTCAATTTTTATGCAAAACGATCATACAGGAGAGTGCAAACCACTTCTTAAATAAAGAATCTTGGATTTAATGTGATCTTGACAAATTTAAACTTTTGATTAAACATCTGTAGTCTGACAGAAGGTTGTCTATTGCGGTCATTAAAGTTCCTTTAATAAGCACAATTCTATGCAAAACACAAGCTCCTTGCTTATTTAAGTATATAACTTGCAATTTTAGAACATAGAATGGTACAGCACAGGAATAGGCCCTTCAATCCACCAGGTCTGATCCGACCATGATGCTATTCTAAAACCAGTCCCATCTGCCTGCATGTGGTTCGTATCCCTCTATTCTCTGCCTGTTCATATGCCTGTCCTAAATGCCTCTTAAACTTTGCTAACTCTGTTTCTACCATGTCTCCTGGTAGTGTGTTCCAGGCACCTACTACCATCTGTGTAAAAACTTTCCTTGCATATGTCCTTTATATTTTCCGCCTCTCACCTTAAACCTCTGCTCCCAAGTACTGGACATATTCACTCTGGGAAAGAAACTCTGAATATCCACCCTATCCATACCTCGCATAGTTTTAGATACTTTTATCAAGTTGCCCCTCAGCTTCCAATACTCTAGCGAAAACAGTCCACTTTTGTCCAAAACAAAAACAGAAACTGCTGGAAAAGTTCTGGTCTGGCAGCATCTTATGTTTAGAACAGAATAGAATTCCCACAATGTGGAAACAGGCCATTCACCCCAATAATGTGGAGAGAAATCAAAGTTAATGCTTCGGCTCGAATGACCCTTCCTCAGAATCCTTCCAGCAATTTCTGTTTTTGTTTCGGATTTACAGGATCTGTAGTTCTTCCAGTTTTTACCAAGTTTATCCAAACTCTCCATATACCAAATACACTCCAATCCAGGCAATCCTCTTTTGTATCCTCTCCAAAGTATCCACCACCTTCCTACAGTGTGGCGACCAGAACAGAACGCAGGTCCTAGCGCTGATCCTTGTGGAACACCACTGGTCAGACCTCCAGTCATGGTCAAGCCAATTTTGTATCCAACTTGCCAACTCATGGTTTCCATGTGATTTGATCTTCTGGACCTGCCTTCTATAAGGGACCTTATCAGGAAGGGAATCAGTAACCAAAAATCTATGTAAACAACACTGACTGCCTTAACCTCAATAAACTTCGTCACTTCTTCAAAAAAAAACTAAATCAAGTTTCTGAGACAAGATCTTCCCTGCATTAAGCCATGCTGACTATCCCTAATAAGTCCATTCTTGTCCAAATGCAAGTAAATCATGTCCTTAAGAATCTTCTACAATAATTTCCCTACACTGACGTTAGGCTATAATTTGCTGGATTATCCCTGTTGCCCTTCTCGAACAAAGAAACAACAGTGGCTACTCTCCAGTCTTCTGGAATATCGCCCGTGGCTGAAGAGGATACAAAAGTCTCTGTCAAGGCCCATTGATTAAAAATGCATTTCGACTCACTTTATACACCCTAAATCGAAAGGCACAAACATATATATTTGTAGAATCGCGCTGCTTCACTAATGTATGAAATCAATCATTTGTCTTTTTAATAGGCAAATAGCTCAGTGTTGTAGATTCCAGCCCTGAAGCAGCAGGTGCGTTAACATCACAACCCACAGACAGCCAACTCCACAGAGAAATGTATTTCAGTGATTAAAAATGTAATATACTAGCAACCTTTATTTAGTGTTACTCAAGATTCTCTGTCAGCACAGCAAAATATCATGATGTGAGCCTTGCTGGACAGTGCCTCTGGTTTCAATGCCATCGCTTAATGGCAAAAAGAGTAAAACTCATTTGACACACTTTATAAGAATTGGATTCAAGGGATTTCTTAAATAAATTTTGTTTGGATCGGCATTTCAATCAGGTTCTTATTTAAAAAAAACAACTGCTCAGTAGTTCTACCACATTTAATTTTTCATTCTGCAAATTCAGCCAAAACAAAAAAATACTTACAACATCTACAACTGTGCCATTTTAACAATGCATTTAGTGTGCCAAGTATATGTGAAAATAATGCAGTAGTGGGAGCTATCATGCAGATACAAAATTTTTTTTAAAAAATTGATTAATAATCTTTAATATGGGTAAAGGACTCAGTAAATGAAACTTGTGACTGGTATGAGGTTTGAATGAAACTGCATGAAACTGAATCATAAGGAGGACAGTTTTGGATGAGATTAAATTTATGGAAGAATAAAGGTATGAGATTGGGAAGGACAAAACTGTCGTCAGGAATGACAAAAACTAAAGCTTTCAGTGTTTGATGAGCTGAGGGAAGAGTTAAATCAGAGCAGAAGTAGATGATACTTAAAGGTAATATTATGTGGTCTGTAGCAATCAACACACACCAAAACAAGATGTGTGTGTTTGGGAAGGAATAGAGTTAGTGCTGAGAGACCAGAATTTATGATTTGGCTGAAGATTCTAACTTTAATTGGCCTGATGTTTAGCTGAGGGAAGTTCCAATTTCTTCAAGAGGAGATGTCAGACAAAAATTAACAATACAGATATAAATGGGGAAAGTGAAAGAGGAAATAGAGATGCAGAAGCTGGGTGCCATCAACATATATGCAAAGTTGGTCCTAATGTAGGCAGATGATATAGCAAATGATAATTTATAAATGATGTTTATCATATGCAAAATGAAAAATCCATATGAAAACCTTGCAGGAATCAAAAGAGAAGCGATTGCTGAAGATGCTCTTATTATACTATTTGAGATAAGAAGAAAACAGTGTGTGGACAGTCTCACCAAACCCAACTATACAGTCCTCCAATATCCATGCGGGGAAGTCAATACTGTTAGCTGCACTGGCATTCAATTGCCATACTCGGACCTTCAGAGCGGCTGCGTAGCTTAGAGGGAACATTGCTCAATAACAAATGAGTAATGGCATGGTTGATATGTTAACAACTGCAGGTCAAAGACAATTAATGGACTATGACCACTGTTACAGGTACAGTAATTATTGACTTTGACTACAGCTGTTTTGGTAGGATAGGAAGCTGCTTGGAGGCAGTTAGACAGGAAGTAGTGGGAGAGATAAACAGAGTTGCAAGGCCACACCTTCAAGGAATTCAGACAACAAACAAAGTTTGGACAAATGGATGCAGTTTGCAGAGCCAAAAAAGCTTGAGGTGGTGTCTGTAGAGTGGGTTAATTTTGAGAGGGAAGAGAACAAGATCCAGGGGAACCAAATTCAAAAAGTGCAAATTAATTATACATTCAAACTTTTCTGGATCCCCTATTCTTGAACTCCTGTTTGAAAGCTTGACAGAATTGACTATTTATGATGATTTTGTTTCTATATTTCTAGGTGGGTTCATTCACAATCCAAACCAGTGTTGCCTGTTTGCTTATACATCCAGTGACCACAGCACATGTCAGCTGAAAGAAAATTACGCATAGATTTAAACATTAATCATTCAGTTAATGCTGAAATCTTCAATTAATTCTTTTCCCAGATACTGGATGTTTAGATAAGAGTCACACACACTGATAAAACAGATTCCACAAGCGCAATTTATACAAGCATTCTTCATTACTTAAGTGAAACAAAGAACTACAGATGCTGGAGATCTGAAACACTCAAAAATCAAAATTGCTGGGGAAACTCAGCAGGTCTGGCAATATCTAGAGAGAAAACAGAGTTAATATTAACAGATTTCTGTTCTGAAGGGGGGTCACTGGACTCGAACTGTTAATATTGACTCTCCATTGCTTACTGCTTTTGGAAATTACAGCATAATAATGCATTTTAAAACATTTATGCCTTATCAGGAAGTAGTCCAAGAAATGGATCTTAAATGTTCATCTAAGTGCACAAATAAACATTGGATCTAAAAACACAAGCACCAACTGTTCTGCACAAGATTCCCAGTAATTGTTAATGTTTCTAAAGTACTATTCATGTTTCTTACTTCAAGAAGTAACTATTACAGTCCTTTCCAGAAAGTCTCATGACACTAGCATTTTAACAGTGGTTTTAAAAATCTTTGAAAAACAATTGCATTACAGTGTCACAACATATTTTATTCATAGTAATCTACCACAGGATCTCATTGTTTAGTTTTAAACAGAACTGAAGCCCAATTAGCATTTTGCATGCAATTAGCATATGTTTAACAAAATTGTTGTCCTGCCCAATCAACACATTTACATTGACTTCTAGATGGGTTTGCAAATATTGGAGGTGTGGAAAATGAGATTTAGTAACTGGTGCATGGAATTGTTATAGCTGGTACAACACACTGGTTGCCACTCAAACATATGGCAAATGATGCATGAAGAAATTGCCCTTGACCAATACATTAGCACCACTCATACAATAGATTAATTATGTATTCAAAATGTGTTTGGAGATTGTATTTAATATGATTAGTGAAGCTGTCAGAATTACTTAAAGTTGACCTGCACTTTTAAAATTGCTGCAAATTGTCTGTGTACAGATTAACTTCCTCACACAAAAGTGACACACAAAAATAACCATGACATCGGCAATAAAAACAGTAACATGACATTTCATTTAACAGCAAAAGTAGGGAGGAAAGATCTAAGGAGAATGGTCAGCCAATAATCCAAGGAATGGTTTGACATTTTGTCACCGCCTTTGTCTGTGACTGCAAGGACAGACAAATCAGAATATAATCTTCCATGTGTTCTAATAGCAGTACTGTTTCATGTTCCTTTGTCTGGAGGCACTCCCTTAGAACAGGGTGAAGTACCCTTATGTTTGTAAATGTTCTTTTTCAGAAAATCAAGTCTGGTGTTTCATTTCCTTGATGGAGTGGGGGGGGGGGGGGGGGGGGGAAGACAAATAAGCACTTCCTATGGGGAAGCAGAAAATAATCTCACAACACAACATGTTGAATACAACCACAGCTTATCACCATAAACTGTAAATTTGCTTGATGTGTTACTAAACTTTACTAAACAAAATCTGCACAGTTTTATCATACAACAACCCTTAGAGGCAAAGATAAATTAACAATAAATGCTACACAGCCTTTGAAATGAGTCAGATTGAATTCCAAACAACTGCAGTACTGTGCATTCCAGTTGTTCAAAATGCAACCTGAGTGTAATCAATTAGACTTTAAAGTCATCCAGTTACATGAAATACATTGTGAGATTGTAAAAAATGGCAGCACAATCTTAATATTACATAGCGTTTCTTAGAACTATACAAATCTTGTCAAAATAAGCACACTCGCAAAATATTCATAAGAAATATTATGACACATCCAAAAGAACCAAACCATCATCTTCTGCCCTAGACAAACCTTTTAACTTCATCACTGACCCTAATCCCCTTCTCAACCACTATCTCAGACTGATTGCAATGTCAACTTTCTGCAACTGATCCTGAGTGCAGCTTCTGATCACGTGTCCTCTGCATCACAACAGCTTAATTCCACCTCAGTATCATCTGGTTCTGTCCTCACTTTAGCTCATTTGCTACCAAAATCTTCAAACATCTTGATCAGATTCAGTTTCTCTGATGCTGCCCCGATCAGCTCAGCCAAAACTTTGAATTGTTTAATACATGCTGCATCAATTTTTCCTTGAGCATAACTGCCACCCCGATTAACCAGGATTCTGTTGCCCTAATGCCTTAAATTTAAAATTCTTCTACTTGTTTCTAGATCCCTTCGTGGCTTCATGCCAATTGGATAAATACTTGAATGTAAACAAGTTACAGTGAACACAGGCCAAGAACAGGGGGAATAGAATTAACTGGATTGCTCTGAATCATCTAGTATAAATCGAATGGGATGAAAATCTTCCTTCTGAATCATATTATATTTCAAAACAAAAATCTGGTCAATGCAGTTTGCAAATTAGAATTAGAAAGGAAGGGGAACAAAATATTTCAAGTGCACATCTACACTGAAGAAAATCATCTAGGAAACAAAAGGACAAGAGTCAGTAAATGTTTGCTCTATATTCTTTTATTTTTTTTAATTTGCTGAGCTCCATGCAGACTGAGTCTGACAGCATCTGAGATGAATTAAGTAATGCTTGGTTTAATCCATTAAATAAACTGCAGATTCTCCTGCCAACTCTCTTATCTGCCTCTTCACATCTATTCTTTAGGTGCTTCATCATGAGAGGTTAGCTTGAAACGTTTGGGTGCTTCATCAAATAGGTCAGACTCTGAAAGGGACTACACTCAATTCCAACTGAAACACTTGAGCATAAATATTGACATATTTACACCCTGATTGTTAGCCCTGTAAACTGCCTTGATTTCTTTACAATTCCAGTATCCCATTAACTGAGTGAACACACAGATGACTTAAGAGCAATTGAGATTTAACAATGCAAATATATCAACTCAAATTGCTCTCATGAGGATTTCATTGCTACAAACCTCCAAAATACTCTGCATTATAAATTACTGGCACACTCAAATTTAAGCGCAACCTGCAAAATAAATACAATGAATCACTTCTTAGTATTAAAATAACTCATTTGGAGACTTACCATACATAAAGGGTTCAAAGATCATCTTAGATTATACTGCTGACATCAATGAAACCAAACCAAAAACAATAGCTTGTTTCAAACCAATCATCTGTTGTAAGGCACAATTTAATCTGGAAGAAATGAATGTGGTAAAGACATGGCAAATCTGCTACAAAATATGTCAAACTGGCAATTATGGAGTTTGCAAATGAAAATTCTACACTATACAACGGTGTTTAAAGACTGCAACAATTCTTCTAATACCGATGAAGAGCTTAACTGGAACAATTTGATCTGGGTTACTTTAAAAGTTAAGTGCATGATGCTTCATTTTTAAGATAAGCTTCTTTATGTGATGAAGTTGAGTGAAGACACAGGACTACAGAATCAGCAGTATTATACTGAGTAAAATACATATCAGTATGCTCGTTGGTGTCATCTTGCTAGCAGGTTGACTGTTATGTGTCTCCACCTCTTTTTGTTCAGTGCTCCCCTTACATATTCCACGTAAATCAACTGCATTCAATCCATTATTTTTGTCATTTTTTTCCTACATTTTGCATCGATATTTCTTTCGAATAATTATGTCTACCATCTGATCTAGCTGTGTGGCCGAAGTACTGTGTTTTTCTCTTTTTAATATTGCTTTCTAAATTCCTCTTTTCTCTCGCCAGTTCCAGCATTTCCTCCAGAGCCTTCTGCTGTTTTGGATATTTGGGGGAAAAAAAACAGGGCATTGGTTAGCTCTGTTGGCTGGATGACTGGTTAACAAAGCAGAGTGATTGCAACAGCTCGAGTTCAATTCCGACATGGGCTGAGATACAATGAAGATCCTGCCTTATCGACATCATCCTTCGCCTGACACGTAGTAACTTTCAGGTTAAACTCACATCAGCCATCTCTCTCTAATGGGAAAACAGTTCTATGGAGGCTTTACTTACGTTTTGAACAAACTCCTACATATCCACATCTCAAATGTTTAGCAAGTCTCTTTGTTATCCATGTCTGTGATGCATGTAACATTGATGACAAAATGTAGCCCCTCAGCTTCTTCTCTTAAGATCCAGGTTCAGTTTATTTGATAATAACATACACTTCATTTTATAAAACTGTCACTCACTATGTCAATTTGTCTTCAGATCGCACAACCTTTTCACTTGTTCCACATCTTTCATTTACTTCAATTTTCACTTCTGGATTTCTCTATTTATCACCATTGTCTTTGTCATATTTATTCTTCCACATTCCTTGCTCTCACCTTATTTAAATTTCTTGCAGTGCCTCATCTGACTCTACAATCTGTGCAATGTCATCTGCGCATCTCAAGTCATTGATGTTCAAACCCCTAAGTTAGATAGATCAGATAGATCTTCTATTCCTCTGAGGGAGGGTGGTATCCTGTCAACAAGTCACCCTTGATTTACACATGCAAAGTCCTTGGCACTGATCCAATTCCTTCACAGCCACTTCTCAAGAGAGCCAGGATGTCCAACACTCCTGTCTTATCTATCAGCCAGGGCTCTCTGATTGGGGATATTAATCTGGGCCAATCAGGGAACTCATATTCTATGAGGTCCACCCAGCTAACCTCATTACAATCACTGCATCCCTGTCCCTCTCGAGTCCGAGGACATTAGCCGGTTCATTTTTTCTGTAGCTCCTCCTGGGGCGTTTTAGCGCCGGATCAGCTTCCTCTGACTCTACCTCAGTGTGTAACGCACAGTAGCTTGCCTCTTGCGTCTGGAGCATCATGGAAGAAATTCATTCTCTTCTTCAGGTGGCAAAGACTTCAAGGCAGTGACATCTGCTGTGTCCATCTCAGATTCTGAGGTCTCTTCAATGGAGAGAGAGAACCTATGTGTACCGCCAGCCTTTCCGACTGTTCAGAGGAGCTGGGCATGTTTTGCTTCCGTCCCACTTGCAAGTTTGCAGCATTCATTTGGTCCAAATGCTTGTTCAGGACCATCGCACCTACCCAAATCTTATATGTCACTAGACCTGACCTCATGTCGACCAGGCCACTTACCCATGCAGGGCCATTCCTATAGTTCCCACACCAAACCTCGTCCCCCAAAGTAAACAGTGTCTCTCACTTAGCAGAGTCTGGTGTCCGGCAATAGCATTTCTGATGCAGTTTTACCCTCCCACACATCCCCCAGGTCCGGGAATATCAGATTTAACGTGGTGCAGAGTCTTCTCCCCATTAGCAACTCTGCTGGCTCTATGCCTATAGTTGCATGAGGGGCGGTCCTATAATCAAATAGGAATCGGGATAGTTTGGCATCTAGTGAAGTTGTAGCCTGTTTCTTTAAGCCTGCCTTCAAAGTTTGACTGCTGTTTCCACCAGATCATTGGATAATGGATGGTATGGAGTTGTCTTTTTATGTTGAAAGACATTCAACTTTAGGAAATACTCAAACTGCCTGCTGGTAAACAAAGGCCCATTATCTGGGACAGACAATTCTGGGAGTCCCTGCATTGCAAAAGATGTGTGCAGTTTCTTTATCATCTTCCCTGTGTTTGACAAATGAACTCTGTGCAGGTCCAGCTACTTTGGAGTGAACATCCACAACGACCAAGAACATTGAGCCCACAAAAGGACTTGCATAGTCGACATGTAACTGAGTCCAGGGTTTACCTGGCCGTTCCCATGAATGTGAGGAATCTGCTGGCAGTAATTTTTGTCCTTGTTGGCACTCTAGGCTTTGCCACACAATGCAGCTATGTCTGCAACCAGACCTGGCCACTAGACATAACTTCTTGCCAAGATCTTCATTTTGGAAACCCCTGGGTGACCCTGGTGGAGTTCAGCAGTATCTCGCAGCGACCTTTGCTTGGGGCAATCACTCTTGCTCTCCATAGTAATATGCTATCCTCTACTGTGATCTGGTCTCTCCAGGTCCAAAAAGGTTTCAATTCTGACTGTGATGACCCTTTGGTTTCTCCCATCACCACGACCAGCTATTTCAGTTTTGCCAGGACTGGATCGAAGTCGTACACTTAATCTGTAAAGATTTCCCTGTATAGGGTCTCAGTCTAGTCAAAGTCTTGCACAAACTTAAGGGCTGGAGTCCAGAGCAAATTTTGTTAAAGACTGGTTCTGCGATCACTGGAACGGCTGTGCCAGTATCAACCTCCATCAGAAGTGGGTCACCATTTAATCAGATATTTGTTTTGATTTGGATGTTGCTAAACAATTCAACTGTTTCAAACCAGATGTAGATGGGCTTTCCAGGGTGTGCACTCTCCTGGATACCAGCCTATGAGTTTTCTTGCTCAATTTAGGTCCAGTGAGACTCTTTTGCTCTTTCAAGTCCACATACTGGCAGCAGCTAGAATGGCTTGCTGGCCCAGATTCTGGAGGAAATTTTAACTGTTTGGACAAGGCTTGGCTTTGTTTTGGTGTTTTGCTGTGGGCTGACCTGGAGTCCCTCTTTTCAGGATATGTTCTGAGACAGGCTATGAAATTGCCTTCACTTAAATGCTGTTCCCCAAGCTGAGTCGATTGGCGAGATTGTCCATTCCCATCAGAATGCCTGTGACTCACATGCTTCACTTGCTGCATTTTCCCAAGATAAAGACCGTTGTAGTGCCTGTTTGAAATCCAGTTGTGTTTCAACTAGTAGCTACATCATTAATCTTACGTACCAAACGGTCTCTCAATATCTCATTAAGGGTTAAACCAAAGTCACATGCCTCTGCCATTTTTCTCAACCTAGTCAAAAATCCTGATATGGATTCCCCTGGTTCTTGAACTGCTGAGTAAAAATGATAGCACCTCAGAATTAGAGGAAGCTTGGAGTTGTAATATTTCTTAACTAAGTCCATGAACTCTTGAAAGATTTTAGTATCTGTTGCCTCAGGGAAAATCAGGCTCCTAATAACCAAAAAAAGCTGTGAGTCCACAAGCTGTCAAGAGAATTATTCATTGCTTTTCATCTTTCCCAATATCATTTGCCTGGAAAGAATAATGTATTCTTTCCACATACTGGGCCTAGTCTTTGACAGCAAGATCAAACGAATCAAGCTTCCCAAATTATGGCATGATGCCAGAAATCCTTGCCCCCAACTCAAAGATGACTGTTGCAAGCATAATTCTTCAGGAGGCTGCTTTACTCCCGTAGACACTAAAATAAATCCACAGAGGCCATTATCCTGTCACCAAGACAGCCTTCATTTATACGTGGAAAGTCCTTGATACTGATCCAGCTCCCTCAGAGCCAGCTCTCAGAGTGTCAGGTTGTCTGACACTCCTGTTTTTTTTTATTAATCAGCCAGGGCTCTTCTATTTGACCAGATTAACAGGCCAAATCAGGGAACGCACATTCTCTGAGGTCCACCAGGCTGGCCACATTACAATCATTGCAGATAGCTTCAAAAGCTGGTTACTTGGCCAAATACTGAAACAAAGTTGACATTTTGGAACCAGAATTCATAGTGCCCATAAACGTCTCCTTTTGTGAATCAAGTAGGAACTGATGAATTCACAAGTCTTGGGTCACTGTCTTTTCTCATATAAAAGACAGCAGTTAGATAGCAATCACTACATTTGGAACTGAGGAACTAGATTAGAATTAGACAGTACAGATGCACTGTAAAAATATTTTCAACATCAGTCCATTGTTGACCACTGTGCCTTCAGTTATCTAAACCCACATTGTGCAATTCGTACTGCACCACCTTAAAATCAACTCGTTGACCAAGCCTTTCATCATCCCACCAAATAATCACTCATGGCTTAGTGCCTAGATTTGTGTGATTCTGCATCTGAGAGAAGACTTTGGATCTTTTCCTACATCACATAAATGATAAAAGATGAAAGCTGTTGTCAGTGGAAACATGCACTTTAATTTCAGCATGCTTGAGTTTATTCAGGAGTGACACCATGAATGACATGGGTGGAGAATAGGTGATGCTTAGATTATTTCAGTGACCATTAAGGTGATGTTACGAGAAAAGTTTCCCATACGTTTTTGTGCTCAAATTCTCCAATTAAAAACAGCAGTCACCGCATTTTTGTTCCATGTCAACTTGCCAAATACAAAAACAAAAACAGTTCACAAAAAAGTGTTCATCATAAATTGAAGCAGTTAAAATGCAAGAGTTTACCACAAATTTATTCTGTAAATTTATTTTCCAGAAGTGAGTGATGCTATCAACTCAAAAGAACAGACATGGAATAGCTACTGAAATAGCATGCAAGACAGATCATAGCAACTGCAGAGGCAGCAGTTATTAATCACCGATACTTCAAAAATTCTATCCCTTCAGCTATGTAGAATTCCAATTATGGTTTCACACTGCATCCTCTTGAAGACAGTGATGCGATAATCTTATGATTTATTTGCATTATTAAAATGGGGTAGGAATAAAAAGGTCAAAGCATTTTCTTATAAAGAAAGGTTGGGCGTGATCATTAGTTTTTAGGAACAAAAACAGAAGTTGCTGGAAAAGCTCAGGTCTGGCAACATCTGTGAAGAAAAAAAAAATCAGAGTTAATGTTTCGGGTCTGGTAACCCTTCATGGTGACTTTCTTCACAGATGCTGCCAGACCTGTTGAGCTTTTCTAGCAACTTTTGTTTTTGCTCCTGATTTACAGCATGTGCAGTTCTTTCAGTTTTTATCATGAGTTTTTAATTGGTTAGTTGATAACTAAGTATGTGTATTCAGAGTTCAAGTACTTCAGAAACATGTGAACTGTAAATCTTATTTTAGGTTTTAAGAGTGCTCTATGTCCAAGAAGGAACCAAAGAACTTTGATAAAGATGGCAATATTATTTATTGCAAAGTGAGAAACAAGGGTCAGTACATATCTTACATCTCTGTTCATAGTAAAATAGTGGAGTAATCTCAGTACTGTTCCACACATTTAATTGTCTGAAACAAAAAAGGTTTGGTTTCAATACTATATAAAACATAATAATGAACATCACAGGCAGAGAAACATAGGTGATGGATGTATTGAGAAAGAGCATTAGAAGCAATATATCTAACAAAACATACTACTGCCAGAATGAGAATTATTCCATTGTTACTGTGACCAGTAGCTGGAAAATAACGTTTTTTTTTAATGTGGTGGCTCAATGCAAAATTTTGTTCTGATGCTACGAAAACCAGTAGTTAGTAACTATTCTGCCAGGCATGTGAAGGGATTGCAATCTATGCCCAGGTACCTTTTGCATGAATACAATTCTGCCCAGAAAACTAAAGGCTCATCTATGAGGGCAGCTACATTACACAAAGTACTCTGATGTAAATAGCTTTGGCTTTGCATGAATGAAAACCATCTCATGTAGTTCTGATTTTATTAATACATGAAACAATTGGTAAGAGGCCACCACAAGAGATTTTTGCCCAATT
This sequence comes from Rhincodon typus, assembly GCF_021869965.1. NCBI lineage: Eukaryota > Metazoa > Chordata > Chondrichthyes > Orectolobiformes > Rhincodontidae > Rhincodon > Rhincodon typus. The sequence continues at coordinate 32,210,361 of NC_063354.1, forward strand.
TAAACACAACTGTGTCCCAAAGGAAAGCAAAGCTTAAGGTAACTGCTGGGCAACTTTTTAAAAAGTTCATTTTAATCTTTTTAATGATACTTGACAGCTTATAAGCTATATGACTCTTGCCAATATTTACTGGCATACAAATGTTACAATTCTGCAAAAGTACAGCTATGACTGAAAAAAACTCAGATTTTCTTGACCGGAGAATATAGCAGAATCAACAGTGCAAATTGTGTCTGCTGGAATCATCAGATTTGAAACAGGTGCTGTTTTTAAACCAGCACAAATAGGATAACAATGTCATGTTATTCTGACTTTCAAGGGAGTGTGTTTAATCTTAAGTGTCTAGGATAACATTTATCCTCAGCTTACACCATTCAAACAGACAAACTGGTCATTTATCTAATTCATGTTTGTAGGTCTTAACATGTGCAAATTGCTTGTTGCACTTACATTACAACAATGAGTACAGTTTGAAAGTAATTCATTGGTTGTGAAGTGTTTTTAAATGTCTGAGGGTGCAACAGGTGTCAGAGAAAGCATGCTTGCCTGTAGATTATCAGAAACTTGAGATTCTTTGTATTCTTCAATCTGTTACCATGATTTAACTGGTGTATTTATTATCTACTGCATGGGGGTGTTTCTGGCCGATGTTGTAAGATCACATCTGTAGGTAGTTGGATTATATGGCTAGATCTGTAGTTATGCAACCTGGGTACCTTTAAGACATTTGACAGAAAATTGTATCATCTTGCAAGCTTTGAGTTTGATTTTTCACCTGGGAATGAGCTAACAGGGAAAAATAAAAATGAAAAAGATCCCTTTAACTTGGGGCAAAAAAAAAAGACGTTCAAGTAATAGGAGTTGAGAAACTGAGTAACTTTATGCTGTTTTCCTTTCAATAGCAAGGGTTGTCACAATACGATGAAAAACAGATCAGTGCGTTCAATTTCTATTTACGTGAAAAATAAACTCACTGATCAATGATCAATTAATGCTTAACTGAATTTAATGGAAAAAGCTGAAACCTGTAAACGGGTCATAGAAAAATGCTAGATTAAATATTTGTTTTTTAAAACTGTAGCTATTCCTTGTTTAATACACCTAACATGCTCCTGAAAAACAGTGTGCTAAAATATAATGTGCTAAATTAAAATAACTTTTCTATAAAAAAAGCTTACAATGAGAGTGGGTTACATTCCTAACCTTGGATCCTAACCTTGTCTTATGGAATAGAATACATTAAGTACAATAAATCATGTATTATTCATATATATCTCACATGCATGATACTGGATATGGAGCAGGAGCACATTAATTAAGAGGAGTTTGGAAGCAGCTTAATCATAGAATGGGCTTTCTAATGTCAGGAAGTAAAGCATGGACTATCTACATATATTTTGATACAAACAAGTGACTTGGAAGAGAATCTGCCTCATTTAAAGTAGAATTTTTTTGACTGCCCATGTTGAACAGCAAGAAGCACAAAGCTGTGCATCTCCTTCACCAATACTGCAGATTCCAGAACAACACTGTCAAGCCGGTAAACCTATTAATCACATTTTAGTTCTTAATTAACTGTGCACTAAGGTTAATTCACACACAGCTTGGCTGATCCTCTTACAGTGGATGCGGTGCAATCAACGAATAACGGTGTTCTTCTTGATGCATGGCTTATAAAATGCACTTTTTGATAAATGTGCAAGAATCACACTAAGTCTAAAAGTTGAAGCCAGGTCAGCAGTGCTGAGAAAGTTCTTATTTTAACCCCACTGGAAGATGAAAACTCATTATCAGGACGTACTAGAAACTCGGAATATCTGTATTGTACAGTCATTAATGAAGATGGTATGAAACAAAAGCTGAGATGGTCAACCCTGCATCTGGATATAAATTTGCCCATTACGATTGGACACATAGGGCAGAATAAACAGGAACATAAGCTACACTTTAAATATTGCAAAACACCAATTCAAACACAACACTAGTTAAGTCCATAACTTGAACAAAGTTCCATAGATTTTAAATCTCAGGACATACAAAATTCCAGGAAAACACTTAAAGAATCTATTTTTAAGCAGCGTATCATTTGCTAATGTTTGCACATTAGGCAAAAGCAATTATTAACAGGCCATGGCACAATTAAAGACTTCAGAATGATGCCAACTGCTATTGTCACAAGTGAAGAATTTGTCTGCAACTTAGCTTTTGGCCAAAGAAACAAATTAACCTAAACCTGGATCGTATTGATGTGGAAGCAACAATTCAAGCCAAGAAACTGGACATGGTTAATACTGAAACACAGCTCCTGCCAACCAACACAATATGTGCAATATATTCTTTTATGAAAAGTGTACTGTTGCACAACTAACAAACCAGACTTCCTTTTCCAACATAAAACACATACCATCACCTTGTATTACTCAACATCAAACTAGAAATAATTTCCACTATAAATATCTGACACCAGCATCTGCTTTTTCAGTTTCTGGTACTGGAGTCCATTATCTGACTGTATTTAACCCATAATCTGTATAAATGCAACAATTAAAATAATTAAAGTTATTCCTCTGCATTAATTTCTGTGAAGTTATATTGTTCAGCTGAAGTTATCATTTAAATTTATTGCCAGTTACTTCTACAAGGTTTGACTTTTGACTTACTGGGAAGATTTATAGTTAATGCCTAAGCACAAAAGGAGGTAAATGTTTTTCACTAGACACACAGCCTAAGTCATTCCATATCTTCAAAAAAAAGTCAGAAAGTCTTTTGAAACTTACCATTGTTACTGAACAAACTACTGTTGCTTAGCTTCTACACCCAATGTCAGCAACTTGTAAGTGCTCTCCACTCTTGCAGTACAACATGAACACGGCTGCTAAATGGTAGTATTCAGGAGTGAAATACATAACTACTTGTTGGATGTGAACAATGCAATAACCATGTCTGACCATTATTTTCCAAAGCAAACCTTTTGTTTCAGATCATTTTATGAGTTTCTCCCCTCCCCCAAGTGCAAGTGCTTGCAACATAACACAGTTCCACGCAACGACAACTTCAGCTCATATTCATTTGTGTAGCGAAATGTAAGACAGCACTTTGCATACTTATTAATTGAACAGGGGCAGGATTATGCCCTTTGGGGTAGAACCCTACATCAGATAGGGGTCAAACCTTGTAAAGTGTTGCCAGCAGTCATTTTCCCCAAATTGGCTAGTTAGGAGAGCATAACTGTCTGCCACCTGTAGTACTGGTTCACCAGTCTGCCATGATGAGGCAGCCTCCAGGCAGATGATCTAGTCCATGATGATTTAACAGGCATTTACCTAGTCTAGTTAGCTACTTGATACTTGTGGGCAGATAATGCTACAAACCCTCCACGAGACTGACCCAAGGAGAGATGGTGCTGTCACATCAGCATGGCAACTGACTCCCATATTTAACCCAAGCTAAAAATTCTGTCCTAGGATTTCAGAAATGCATAATGGTTTACTTAACAAGCATTTTGAAAACAGAGTTCATTGGCAGATTAGATACAAATTTTCCCCATGAAAACCTTTCGAAGTGTACAGGCTTCCCCTCTGTCATATCACAAGACCACACCACTCTACCTGTGTATCAACTGCAGTTAATTATAAGTATAGCGTATTTCACAAGAGCACACAAACAGACGCACTAAGCACAGGGTTGGTGGTGGTTGAGTTCGGAATTGCAACCTCCATAAGTTCACCCCTCAGCCTCGGACGCTCTAGGGAAACTAGCCCCAGCCTAGTCAGCCTCTCCCCATAGCTCAAACCCTCTAAACCCAGCAATATCTTTTCTGAACCCTCTCAAGTTTAACAACATCTTTCCTACAGCAGGGAGACTAGAATTGAACGCAGTATTCCAAAAGTGGCGTAATCAATATCTTGCACAGCTGCAACATGACATTCCTAACTCCTATACTCAATGCACTAAAGGCAAATGCATCAAATGCTTTCTTCACTACTCCATCTACCTGTGACTCTACCTTCAACGAACTATGAACGTGCACCCTAAGATCTCTTTGTTCAGCAACACTCCATGGGACTCTACCATTAAGTGTCTGAGTCCTGCCCTGATTTGCTTTACCAAAAAGCAACACCTCACGTTTACCTAAATTAAACTCCATCTGACATCCCTTGGCCTACTGGCTCATCCGATCAAGGTGCGCTGAGATCCCTGTCCACTCCACCATCACAGAGTCATAGAATAATACAGCACAGAAACAGACCCTTCTGTCCAACCAGTCCATGTCGACCATAATCCTAAATTAAACTAGTCCCACCTGCCTGCGTCTGGCCCACATCCCTCCAAACATTTCCTATGCAGGTATTTATCTAAATATCTTTTAAATGTTTTAATTATAGCCTCATCTACCACTTCTTCTGGAAGTTCATTCCACAATGAACCACTGTGTAAAAAAATTACCTGTTAATCCTTTTCTAAATTCTTTTCCTCTCACCGCCGTAAAAATATGCCCCCTAGTCTTGAAATCCCCACATTACTCCTGTATTCACATCCAAATCATTGATATAAATCACAAAAAGCTGTGGATCCAGCACCGATCCTTGCGATACACTGCTGGTCAAAGGCCTCCAGTAAGAAAAACAACCATCCACCACCTACCTCTGTCTATACAAACAGCTAGCTCTCCCTGGATTCCATGTGATCTATCTTACTAATCAGTCTAACATGCAGGACTTTGTCAAACACCTTGCTGAAATCCATACAGGCAAAGTCTACTGCTGTGCCTTTATCAATCTTCTTTGCCGTTTCTTCAAAAAAAAAACTCAATCAAGTTAGTCAGACATGATTTTCCATGCACAAAGCCATGTTAACTATCCCTAATCAGTCCTTGCTTTTCCAAACACATGTAAATCCTGTCCCACAGAATCCTCTCCAACAACGTACTCACCACTGACGTGGGGCTCACCAGTCTATAGTCCCCTGATTTTTCCTCACCATTGTTCGGAAATAATGGTAGCCCAACAGTCACCCTCCAGTCTTCCAGCACCTTACCCGTGGCTAGCGCTGATACAAATATCTCAGCAAGGGGGCCAGCAATCACTTCCCTAGCTTCCCACCAAGTTCTGGAATGTGAAGGACAAGGCTGGTAGACGTAGGAAATGCTGGATGACTAGAAAAATTGAGGCTCTGTTCAAATGAAAGGGGTCATATGGCAAATATAGACAGCTGGAATTGAGTGAATCCCTCGAGGCCTAAAGGACAGTAGGAGCATACTCAGGAGGGAAAAAAAGGAACAAGATAGCTTTGTAAAATAGGATTAAGGACAATCCAAAGAGATTCAACTAATACATTAAGGGCAAAAGAGTAACTAGGGAGTGAATAGCGCCCATTAATGATCAAAAAGATGGTCTGTGTGTGGAATCACAGATGATATACTGGGCAGCACGGTGGCTCAGCGGTTAGTACTGCTGCCTCACAGTGCACCAGCTACCCGGGTTCAATTCCAGCCTCGGGTGACTGTCTGTGCGGAGTTTGCACATTCTCCCCGTGTCTGCGTGGGTTTCCTCCGGTTTCCTCCCACGGTCCAAAGATGGGCAGGTTAGGTGAATAGGCCATGATAAATTGCCCATAGTGTCAGGGATGTGTAGATTGGTGGGGTGGGTCTGGGTGGGATGCTGCGAGGCTCGGTGTGGACTTGTTGGGCTGAAGGGCCTGTTTCCACACTGTAGGGATTCTATGATTCTATGATAAACGAGTATTTTGCATCAGTATTTACTGTAGATAAGGGTATGGAAGCTAGAGAACATGGAGAAATAAAGTAATACCTTGAAAAGTGTTCATACTATTTTCGAAGAAGAGATGGGCTGAGCACAGTTAAGGCACAGTCCAAGGGAGGGGTAAAACAAAAAAATTGCAGACTACACTGGATGAAAAAAAAAAGAGATTAAGATTAGGAAAAAAGTGCACACAGGAGAGGAGGAAACTCAGTCACTGGAGATATTTGAAAGTGATAAGAAATATTGCTTTTCGGAAGGTTGGTGCGGACTCAATGGGCCGAATGACCTGCTTCCACACTGTAGGGATTTTATGGTTGTGTTTCCATTTGCAATTCTCAGTCCTCTGAAATTATCTCTGAGCCGAAGGAAGATTGACGGATTATTGCTAGTGCCCTTACAATTTCCACTCTCACTGTTGCAATATCCTTGGATGTACCTCATCCGGTCCGGTGCCTTATTGATTTTTAAGTACCAACAGCCTATTCAATACTTCTTATCAATTTCAAATATTTCCAGTGACTGAGTTTCCTGTGTTAGTACGGGATTGACAATAAGGTAGTCTGGAACTGGTTAGATTATTTTCCTTCCCCAAAACCTAATTTTTACCTGCTCTTGTGGTAGGTAGTTACTGAAGTAGAAGGTGTGAATTCCAACAATGCAGAAGGATTGGCATTACCACAAACGGTTAGCATAAAGGTATAGCAGGTAATCAGAAAGGCAAATAGGATGCTTTCCTTTATTTCAAGGGGGATGGAATATATAAGTGGAAAAGTCTTATTACATTTGTACTAAGCATTTGAGAGATTGCAACTGTAGCACTGTGGATGGATATACTGACCTTGGCGACAGTTAGAAGGGGTTAACCATCCTGGAATGAAGGGGTTGTTTTATGAGAGAGTTTGAGTAGGTTGAACCTACATGCATTTGAATTTAGAAGTAGCCATCGTATTGAAACACACAGATTCTGAGTGGACTTCTTTGGTTAGAGGCTAAAATAATTTTTCCTTTTGTGGAGGAATCTAGAATTGGAGCACAGTCTAAAAAGATAGAGTTTCCCATTTATAAAGCACTTCTTCTCTAGGGCGTCATTAGTCTTTGGAATTCTCTTCCATGAAGCGCAGTGGAAGCTAGCTGATTGAATAAATTCAAAACTAGGTTAGACAGATTTTTGATTGAGTATGAAGTCAAGAATTATGCAGGACAAGGCGGCGGAGTTAAGGCCACAATCAAATCAGCTGTGATCTTATTGAATGGTACAGCAGGCTTGATGGGCTCAATGGCCTACTCCTGTACCTGTTTTTTTGACTGTATGATCTTATTTGACTGCATGGCCTTGTCTCAGAATTGAAGGGGTTATCACTGAACGATGTTGCAAGGGCAATAGAAAAAATGAATGCTGTGGTACTATTAAGCGGCAATGTCCCCATTTAAAAAGCTGTTATGCACAACTTTAAACAGCTTGAGGCTAAATTTAAAGCAAATAATAGGATTTCAGAGTTTCTGATCAGTCCATGAAAGCTAGTTTGACAGTCAAAGACAACAATTGTACTTTTAAGTACAATTCACAGACAAACCTGAAAAAGATGGCTTAAATGATAGTCTTTCCTTTGTTCTACCCCTTAACAACTTTTTCTCATTTTAATCATTCTGGAATGCTTTTGTTCCCAGTGTGATGATTATTTGTGAATCAAGATCTTGGCAAGAGATCCATCACTTCTACATACAGCTGCTCAGATCTATCACGAGTATTCACGTAATCTTAAAATTACGATTCAGCTATGGAACCAGTCAGTAGTGCAAACTACCTGTATCAATTCAAACTCACCTGTCTTACTTTAAAAAAAAGATCTGTGGCTATATTTAACAGTATTTATTATGGGTGTCAAACTTTGATCTTCCACTATTCATATATTAATTCTAAGTAAAATTATGGCTCATGTCATTGGGGTAATTGTGCTAAGTTGGAAGACTGAGGGACTCATTATTATTTACGCATTCAACCTGAGGTAAACTGTCTGCTGTGACTTTGCCAAGTAAACCTGGTGATTTACTGGAACGTAGCCAACTGAAAAATATATCTACATTCATCCACCTCTACACCTTGTTATCTCTACACTCTATCTGATGACAAATGATGGGGTTTCTGTAGAAAGTCAAAAGAAAAGAAATATTTTGTTTTTACTCACAAAATGAAAGTTTCACTTACTGCTCTAAGCAACAAGCTAACTAACAGCCAGTTAATTCAATCAAATCAATTGGGTCACATTAAAAGCAAAAAAATTAATCAGTTCACGACTTTTAGCTCAACAGTGAAATTAAATACACAAAAACAGAAGTTGCTGGAAAAGTTCAGCTAACTCGTCCTCAGAATGGGTCACTGGACCCGAAACGTTAACACTGATTTTTCTTCACAGGTGCTGCCAGACTTGATGAGCTTTTCCAGCAACTTCTGTTTTTGTTCCTGATTTACAGCATCTGGAGTTCATTCGGTTTTTATGTAGTGAGATTAAATGACTGCCTAAAATTCAGAGATAGGCATTTAACATATTTTAGAACTTTAGTTTACAACAACAAAGTATCGTTTTGCATCAAGTTACAGTGTAGAAGCCAACTCTTTTTTCCAGCCCCTAAAATCATGTCTTTCCTTTTACTCTGTGGAAGTTAATCTCCTTTTACAGCCACGACATGGCACTATGCACGCATTAGTAGTCAGCCTCAATTTTCACACCACAAATACACATTTCATTTGTAAGTAAGAAATAATTGGTGCAAAAGATCAAGCAGGCAATATGTGCTGAGCTGCAAAGATGTGCAGGCATTTAAAACAAACCCATTCTTTGCATCAGATGCTGATGGCCATTTTCAAATGCTGACCACCAACAGCCAGGCTGGTGGTTCACTTTTATAATCAGCATATAAGTTTACCTCCTTTTTGGAGGGATTCTTTGATGATTCAAAAGGTGACTTATATGTATGGTAATTCCTTTACTGTAATAAGAGTCAACAGGTGCTTCACATGAGCACTGTAAAGCCTGATTTGACACCAAGCCACATTAAGGCAAGTGACTGAAAGCTTAGTCAAAGATATAAGCTTTAAGGAATAGTTCAAAGGAGAAAAAGAGACTTGAAAAGGCTGATGGAGAGTACTCCGAAGCTTAGGGTCAAGGCAACTGAAGGCATGGTCACAAGCATGGAGCAATTGAAATCAAGGATGCTGAAGATGCCAGAATTACATTTATCCAAGACGGTTTTGAGGCTAGTGGAGGTTACAGAAATGGTCGATGGCTAGACCATGGAGGGACTGGAAAACAATGATAATTTTAAAACTGAAGCATTGCTTATCTAGGTGTCAATGTCAGTTAGTGAGCATGAGAGTGATGACAGAAGACAATTTGATGTGTGTTATGGATAGCAGAACTTTCGATGAATTTAAGATTAAGGAGGGAAGAATGTGGGAAGTTGGCCAGAAGTATTCAAGTCTAGAGGTTACAAAGGCAGAGATATGGGTCCCACCAACATATGAGCAAGGCAGAGAGCACTCATGTAAAGCTACACAGCTTGAAACAGACAGTCTTTATGATGATATGGTTGTGCAGTCAGAATTTCATCTTGCGGTCAAATATAGCATTAAGATGCAAATTGTTTGGCTTATTCATAGAGAGTTGCCATGGACATGCATGGAGTCAGCAGCCAGGGAACAGACTCTACAGCAGGAACTAAAGACAATAGCTTCATTCTTCTTAACATTTAACTGAAGATTTCTGTTTCTCCAGAATTGAACAAGCAATCTGATAATTTAGTAACATGGATGCAGCCAAGAGAGAAGATGACAATGTAGGTGCTGTTCACATACTTCAGAAAACTTAAGGTCGTGTTTTTCAATAATGCCGCTGAGCATATAGATGAGAAAAGGGAAAAATGTCAAGATCCTTACAGAAAGCTATTTTTAAAATTTCACACCCTAACTAAATCCAGGTGGAGCTGTAATCAAGACTATAGTGACATTAGCGATAGAAGCAACAATATGCAATCAAATTAATTTAATGTGCCTCTATCAACCAGACTATAGCAAGTTTATATGAAGATAAGTTTATATGGAATCTATGGAATAACCAAAGATAAATATATAAAAGTCAATAGAAAGTTGTGTATAAATTGAAAACTTCAAATCCAGTTGTGACTGGCAACTGCACAAAAAAGATATAATTTATTCTACAGCAAAGTAAATAATCAGATAATCTATTGCCATTTGAACTGAAGCTGCTCATAATGAATGATATTAATTACATTGATACAGTGGAAATTGGGAAGGCTTAATTTCTCAAAGTACAAAAGTTCCACGAAAAAAGGTAATGTGGAGCTGCAGGCTAGGTGTTAATAAAAAGTATTTGAACAGAATTTCATTGATAGTGTTAATTTTTACTAGGTTTGCAGAGAAGTTAATTCTCATTCAAGTGCTTTACTGGCCTTCAGAAGTTTATTCTCTGGTTTGCACTATTTTGTGATTTATCAAATAAAACCTTAGATATTACTAATTAGAGATACACATTTACTCTCAAATTGTATATGATACTTGTATCTTCAAATTTAGTTCTGAAACAGCATCATAAGCAACCAAGAAATATTTTGACATATTGCTTTCACAGTCACTTAACCAGGAGATGAAAGGAAGCACTACGGCTCAAGGCAATCTGCCTGGCTAAAACCAAGTTGGTTTCACGAAGGCCAATCAGATATTTACACTCTACTGCTGTGGAATGTTACTTTCTAGCATGTTCTTAGATTAAGTGGTCAGTCAAATTATTTCTCATTGTTTGAACAACTCAAATCTATAATTTGTAGATTTACAATCCTGCTGGCAACCAGTATTTTTCAAACAGCTGAAAAAATAACACTGGGCAAGTTAAATGCATGCTTGCCAGAAGAGTTCCTGTTGCACACGAGAGAGAGTGGAACTATCACAGGTTCTAACTTTATTCACATGTAACACATTTATAGCAAAAAAGTGCAATATATCCAGCTTCAGGTTTTGACACATAGCTGAAGTGCAAAATGGAAATGTCTATGAAACCAAAAGAAGCCACATCCATTTAGATTGAAGCATATGACATTCAGTTAAATGCAAATCATTCAACTTCTTTATTGGTGTATCATTGGAAGGCTTTAGTTTGCAAATAATTTGAACTGTTATTAGAATTGAGACCTTGTGAATTCAAGTATAAAACACAACCTTTAATTCATCACTTAATATCAGGAAAAGCAAAAACGCAAACCTCTATTGTACCAGGGCAAGTCGGCTACTGCAAAGCTGTAAATGGGAGGCGAAGGATGCAGGCATCATGGATTGCATATGTGCCAACAATACAGGCAGGACAATAGAGGTGGTTTTACTTACTCAGTATGAGAAGTAAAGTCTCAAATAAAAAAAGTTGAACCTCAAAGGTCATGTCTTAGCTTTATGACTTCAACCATTTGCAAATTGTATAGGGTAAATCAAATTAGGGAGCTGCCTGAATGACTGGAGTGGAAAAACGAGAATTCTGTTTGTACGGCACTGACACCAGTACCGGGGAAAATCAGATCTATACCAATGGGATGGTGTATATCTGAATCACCCTAGGGCAGGTGTTGTCGTCAGCTGCAAAACTAGGGAAGTAGCGGGGATTTTATTGTAAATAGTGGGGCTAGGGAACAAATTTAGCAAGATGTAGTAAATCAAACAGTTGATCCAAGATCATAGAGAAAGGTATAACATGGGAAATGATAAGTAGACTTTGACAGATTCATGCTCACTGTCCCTTCCTAAGAGTCCTTGATAACAATGCATTTAAGGGGATATTTCTGAATGGACAAAATAGAGGCTTTCCAATGGGTAAGAAAAAATCCAAGGGATGGACCCACCATCAGTGGTTAAACAGAAAGATTACAAGTAATGAAGTAAAAGAAAAAACATTTAATTATGCAAAGGCTGGTGGCAGGTCATAAGAATGACAAGAATTTTTAAAAAAACCAAAAAAATTAATAAAGTGGGAGAAAATTAGAGTAGGAGAAAAACTCGCTGGAAACATAAAAACAGATAGAAAGGATTTCTTTAAATTTTAAAAGAAGAGTCAACAAAATCAGTGTTGATCCAAAAGAAACTGACATTGGAGAATTAATAATGAAAAATAAGGAAATGGCAGACAAATTGGACAGGCATTTTGTATCAGTCTTCATTGTAGGGGATACAAGTAACATCCCAGAAGCAATAACAAAGCAGAAGATGGAAGGGAGGGAGGCACTCAGCAAAATCACAATGTAGTAGTACTAAGGAAATTGTTGGAGCTGCAAACTGACAAGTTTCTAGGTCCTGATGGCCTTCGTCCTAGGATCTTAAATGAACTGGTAATTGAGATAATTAATGCCTTGGTTTTAATTTTCCAATTTGGGGATGGTCTGACTAGATTGGTAAATAGCAAATATAACTCCTTTATTCAGAAAGCAGGCAACTTTAGGGCAGTTCGCTTTACATGTCATAGGAAAAATGTTAGTAACTATTATTAAAAAAGTGACAGCAGGGAAATTGGATAAATTCAAGGCAAGTAGGCAGGGTTAATGTGATTTGGTGGAAGGAAAATCATGTTTGACAAATCTATTGGCATTCTTGAAAGAGATAACATGCTGTGAATAAAAGGGAACCAGTGGACATACTGAACTTAGATTTTGAGAAGGCATTTACGGAGATGCCACATAATGTCATTGTGCAAAATAAAATTTTGTGGTGTAAGGGTTAGAATATTTGCACGGACAGAAGATTGGCAGGCGCACAAGAAGCAGAGAACAGGCAATAAATGGATCTGTTTCAGGCTGGCAAGACGTAATGCATGTGCAACAGGGATTGGTGCAAGGACCTCAAATGTTTACAAATTGTACTAATGACCTGGATGAAGGAATGGTGGCCAATTTGCTCATGCCACAGATATGCAGGAAACTGAGTTATGAAAAAGACATAAAGGAAGCGTATAAAAAGATACAGGTTGGTGAATGGGGGTCAGCAAAAACGTGGCAAATGGGAGTACAATATGGGAAAATATGAAACTATCCATTTTAGAAGAAAGAATCAAAAAGCATATTATTTAAATGGTGAGAAATTGCAGAGCTCTACAGGGATATTGGTGTCCTCATGTATGAATTACTAAAGGTAACACAAATAATTAGGAGAGCTAATAGAACATCATTTATTACAAGAGGAATTGAATACAAAAGTCAAGTAGTTATGCTTCAGTTTTACAGGGCAGTTGTAAAATCACATCCGTGCATAGTATTGTCACCTTATTTAAGGAAGGATGTAAATGTATTGGAGACAGTTCAGAAAAGGTTTACCTGGAATGTGGGCAGAGGTTTGTTTTATAAGGAAAGGTTGGACAGGCTAGGCTTGTATCCATTGGTGTTTAGAAGAGTAAAAGGTGAGCTGATTGAAACATAAAAGGATCTTGAGAAGTCTGAACATTGTCTCTTATGGGACAGTCTAGAACTAGTGTCCATTGTTTTAAAAAAAAAAGTCAGGGGCACGCATTTAAAAGAAAGATGAGACAAAATTCTCTCTCAAAGGTTCATGAGTCTTTGGAAATCTGAAAGATGGCGCGAAGCAGTATCCTTAAATATTTTGAAGGTAGAGTTGGATTTTTCATGTTAGGCAACAGTGTGAAAGCTCATCAGGGTAGGCAGGAAAGCAGATTTGAGGTTACAATCAGATCAACTATGATACTACTATATGAAGGAGCAGGCTTGAGGAATTGAATGGTCTACTCCTGTTCCTTAGCAAATAATTACACAAGTAAATAAGTGGCAAACCTAATGATTCCAATTATACAGCAAGGAATCTGGCAGACCTTTCAATCCAGCTCCAAAGACATCTTGATAAAACACAGAGACAGTCTCAGCAATCCTCGAGATTTTTATTAAAAAGAGAAAGTTCTTTGGCTTTCCACAGACTAAAAAGTTTGAAAGACTGAAGTTTATTCAGAACTTGCCTTGTTTGAGTCATTATGCTGATACACTAATGCACATTTTCTACTTTTACAAAATAAGCAGCATTGAATAAATTAGGTATGCTCGATTTTCTCGAAGTGTTACTCTGTGTGTTTACCTGTGAAATCAAGATACTTAGCCAGTCTGTGTCACCAAGTCTTTTTACAGAGCCCTTTCAGAGAGACTAAAAATATATACATACAAAGGACAGGAATATATCAGTTCAGGTCACACGAGGTTTGATTGTCACTCCTTCAGGTTTATACTCAAGTGGACAGTGTGAATCAGCTCCAATAATAACATGACATTCGGACTACTTATGGGAGTGACTAATAGCGAACCCAAGCTAACCATAGTAGATCCAAAGCTTCTAACAAGCAATTGGATTCAGTTAGCATCGTTCTGCATTCATTCAAGTCTAACTCTAGAATCAGTGCTTTAAAAATTTGTTCATGGGATGTGGATGTCACTGGTTAAGCCAGCATGTGTTGCCCATCTCTAATTTCTCAGGCAGCAGTTAAGAATCAGCCAAATTGCTACGGGTCTGAAGTCACTTGCCAGACCAGGTAAGGGTTTCGTTCCTAAAGATTGTTAGTGAACCAGTTGGCTTTTTACAACAATCGATAATGGTTACAATTGCCATAAGGCTGGCTTTTCACATCGATTTTTATTAAATTCGAATTTCACCATCTTCCATAGTGAGTGTTGAATCCATGTCCGCAGAACTTAAGAGTGGTGTTCTTGATTACTTGTCCAGTGACATTACCACAGTGCCATTTCCTAGCCCTGCTTTGCCTAAGGCATCAAAGGGAGCCATTTGGCCCATCCACAGAGCAATGCAGTCAATGCCACTATCCTACTTGACCCCTGTAACCCAATAAACCTACTTTCTTCAAGTGTTCACGCATTTTTTTGAAATAATTGATTGTTTCCACTTACTTCATCAATATGGGCAGTAAGTTCCAAATCATTGCCTAAAAAAAATTTCTCCTCATAAATTTCCTGTGCTTCTTGCCAAAGAACTTAAACAGTGCCCATTAGTCATTGTACCATTAGTTAATGGAAATAGTTTTCCATCAGCTACATTATCAAAACCTGTCATAAGCTTGTACATCTCTAACAAATCCCTCCTTAATTTCCTTTGTTTTGAGGAAATCCACCCAAGCTTCTTCGAACAACCAATTAATATCCACTGTCCCTGAAACCTCTCTGGTGAATCTCTTAAATCCTCTGAGGAGGCAATGGCCTAGTGGTATTGTCACTGGGCCATTAATCCAGAAACCTAGATAACATTCTGGGGACCCGGGTTCAAATTCCACCATGGCAGATGGTGGAATTTGAATTAAATAAATATCTGAAATGAAGAGTGTAATGATAACCATGAATCCATTGTCGATTGTTGGAAAAGCCCATCTGGTTCCCTAACATCTTTTAGGGAAGGAAACTGCCATCCTTACCTGGTCTGGCTTACAGGAGACTCCAGACCCACAGCAATGTGGTTGACTCTTAACTGCCCTCTGGGCAATTAGAGATGGGCAATAAATGCTGCCTAGCCAGCAATGCCCTCATCTCGTGAACGAATAAAAAAAAAAGGATCCACACACATCAGGACTTGAATAAACTCCCTAGACTGATTACAGTGCAGCACTGAAGGTGTTAGATATTATTTGATGTGCCATCTTTCAAATGGGTTGTTTTACAAAGATCCTGTCTGCCTATTCAGGTTGAAGCAAGACATTCTACAGCATTATTGAAAGAGAATCAGGAAGTCTCGTTTTGTCATCTGGATTTTTGATATCTCAGGGAATCAAAGATATGGGGAAATGCTGGAAAAATGGAGCAATATAGCAAGTCAACCATGATTGTAATGAAAAGCAGAGCATGCTCAAGGTGCTAAATATTCTATTGCGGAGCGTATTTCTTTTTTTTTGTCCGTAGCATCAAAATCAACAACAGGCCATTTATCATCTTTGTTATTGTTAAGACTTTGCAGATAGCAAACTGCCTGTTGCATTGAACTATAGAACAGTGACTGGTTTCAAAAGTACATCACCAGTGGTTTAGGAATTATTAAGAACCCCTCTTCTTTCAAGCCAATATTCTTCTTAAAGATTGATTGCCTGAAGATCAGAAATAAGTATTAATGTAATTTGGCCTCGGTGATCAAGGCTACGGGCTTTCAGCAGACATAAACGCACCAGTTGTGAACAGTGATGAAACACTATGAAAATGCACATATGGTTATACCGTGAGATCAGACATAAGCACATTTTTCACATATAAATATTATCCCAAGGACAATCTGTTCCTTTCTTAAAATGACTTGGTGCATGTGTCTGTAAATCCATTTAAAATAAAAGAAAATAAAAACCTTACAGTTTATTACACTACCTGAAGTACATACACATTTGCTTATTTAAGTTCTGGCAAATTTTCAAGTTTTTAATAGTTTTCCTTGTCACTTTCATGTCAACAGCAAGGCTATAAAATCATCTTTATTCCACTGAAAAAGCATGGAAGATTTTGTTTTACTAGTTGGGATTGCCAATTTGCAAGTGCTTTTAACAAACATAATACCATAAAATGTTTCCTACCCCAAAAAGGTGGTGAAACTCACATCCTGTACTAACGTGTTCAGCTTTTGGCCTGGTTTGTGTTAAAATGAATAACTCACCTGGTTAATGGAGTTGGCAGCACAGGAAGCAAGGCCTGTTCCAAAAGTGGCGAGAAGGAAACAGCCAAGGTCAAAGGGTACAGGTGCCATTGCAAATCCAGCAGATGCAGTTGTTGCAACTAAAGCTGAAAGAAACGAGAAACAGGAAGAGAGGAAATCATTTATAATTTCAAAAAGAAGCTAGTTTTGAGAGCTTTTCTGATCGTAACTTAAGAAAGTTCTGACTTTAAAAATGTTTGGAAAAATCAACATTCTTTATGCCTTATTCTGTGACTATGTCATTTTAATGTGGCTTGTACATCTTCAATGCCCTTTCCAGATGCAGTATGAGGTTGGATTTTGAGTCGTGGTATAGAGATATTCCTATCAAAAAGATGCCACGAGTGGAGAAGTTACAGTCTGGGCAAAGCAATGCTGAATCGTTCTGTTTAAATTATATTTTAATGTATTTATAAAATCAATAAATAGATAGATGCTCTCTTTACATGTACACTTGGCACATTTGAGGGTGAAAGCGTCTAATTGTAAAGCTTGATAGTTACCTCCACAAGCCCAACCAGAAAATCACAAATAATGCTGACAATTTTCCAGCAAACACTCCAAAGCATCTATGCTGAACTAACAAAATGAATTCTAAAAAATAAAGGTGATTTAAGGCAACTAAATAGGCTTTCTATAGACCAATTTTATAAACTTCAGAAATGGTTATATGTTTGAAAACTATTATAATTAGCAACAGACATTGGCTTTGATTAAATCCCATGATTAAGGTGGAGGAAGCTCAATAGATTTTACTTCTAACTGTATTATTTTTGTCGTCTGCTATTCAAGGTGCTCAGACGTAATAACTCAAAGCAATTTTCCTTATCAACAGGCTTGCTGCAAAATCAATGACCTTTCTATCTTTCAGTGTTCAAATTCCCTCATTTAAATCAAAGCTTCTCCCTTTCATGCATGAAACAGATGCAAAATGCTCAAGAAGAATGGATCAGAATAATTTAAAGGCAATGTAATTCTGGGAAGAGGAGAGGCGGAGAACAGTCAACATTAAAGTAAAACTTAACACCTCATTGGCTAAATTCATTGATCAAAGCTCTTTCATATCTTCTTTTGCTTTGAACAAGTCCCTTAATATGGTACATCAGATGTAAGAGCTCACTCTAAAATGATAGTGGGGATATTGCTCAGAGATCCATTGCGAGTTACCTGGCTCAAGAAAGTGTCTTCATTCAATTTGGTTTAAATTACTTAAAAATTTTTTTTAAAAATATACATTATATTCATATGTGACAGATTTATAATCCTGGCATTCTGTTTTAGAATTACATATATTGTGTAACTATGTTTGTTAGAAATCACAAAATGTGACTAATGCTAACTTGCTGAGGTCATTCAGAGTGTAATTTCAGATTTAAACAGTTCATCTCCCATGATGTTACTCAGAGACTGAGAGACAGAAAATGCATAGTTTTTATAATACAGGTTTGTCAAGTTCCAACAGCAATCAATTCCAGGAAGAAAATTCCACAACAATGTTATGCTCTTCCTTTTGAAAAATCTTTCAAAAAGATCTTTCTTTTTCCCAGCCTGCCAGCTTGCTGTTTTCTCTTCAATCCAGAAAGTCTCTCCCTCTCAGGGTCAAAGAGAGACTCAGCCAGTAAGTCAAGACTGTGACAAACAAAAGCTGTCTATCTGCACATTACTACCAGCTTGCTAGGAATCATTCTGGTTTTAGATAAACCCTTGTTCCAGTCTGTTTTCTCATTGTTTTGTTAAAGCTCATCTGTCAGCAGCTCATCTTGTACCAGCTCTATCAGCAGAAACCAATCAAGGTACAGAATTAGTTCAGAAATCACACAACACCAGATTATTTGAAAACACAAGCTTCTTCAGGTGTTAGTGAGAGAGGTAGTATCAGACAGAATTTATAAGTAAAAGAGCAAAGGGTCACATCACTGATGACGATGTACCAGACAAACCTAAGATGCTGTTAAATCTTTAATCAGTTAGAAGGCTTTAATTGATTAATATATATATGTAAACCCCCGGATTCCTTTCAAGTCGCTGTCCTGTGAGAACTAAAGGTTTTATCAGTGTAAAGAAGAGGTGATGCTTTCAGTCAGACAATGCACGTTAGGTGTGAGGCCTTATTTAGAATCTGTTTGTGTTTTGGTTTGGGGTCAGACTGGTTTTATTTCTAAAGTAGGAATTTATAAAATGCCACATTGACTGATGTATCTACAAATACACTCCATAGATTCGTGTGTGTGTGTGTGTGTGTGTGTGTGTGTGTGTGTGGAGTGAGTGTGTGCGTGTGTGTGTGGAGTGAGTGTGTGCGAGAGAGGGAGGAGGAGGGAGAGAGTGTGTGCGAGAGAGGGAGGAGGAGGGAGACAGTGTGAGTGAGAGGGGGAGGGGGAGAGAGAGAGAGCGAGGGGGGGAGGGGGACGGAGACAGCGAGTGGGGGGGGGGGGGAGAGAGAGAGCGAGGGAGGGGGGGGGAGAGACTGTGTGTGTGTACGGGGGCGGGGAAGTGTTTGTGTAATTGAGTGTATGTGTATGTGAGAGAGCGTACAGTGTGATGGGGTCACCTGTACTGCGACATCAACCCAAGATCCTGGTTGAGGCCATCCTCATGGGTACCGGACTTGGCTATCAGCCTCTGCTCGGCAACTCTGCATCGATGTGTATCCTGAAATCCGCCTTGAAGGATGTTTACCCGAAGACAAGAGGTTGAATGACCTTGACCACTTTAAGTGTTCCGCCACTGGGAGGGAACAAGCCTGTCTGGCGATTGTTGTGTGGGCTTTGGCTCTAACAGCTGATAACCACACAAGATCCAGAATGTTGCTTCTATTAATTAATCCCTCTGAATATTATTTTAGTTGATAAATACGGTAATACAACAAATAGCTTCAGTTTAGAACATATTTTTTAAAAAGACAACATGTTGTATCAAGTTGGTATGAAGCATTTGGGAGAAAAATTGCACAAACTAGGCAGTCTTCCATCAGTTACTTTGGAATGCCAAAATGGTGTATGTTTGTATAAAAAGAAACAGGACTTTTCATACTTCTGAAATTGATCCCACAGTCATCTTGTACATTACAATATACGTGCAATTCTTCCCAAACCTGTGCAAGTTTCTACAATTGGTTCATCAAAATAACTGATTGCATTTATGGATAAATTAAAAAATGCTGCTGAGGTGGCATTACACAGTCAAACTTTCATACTTTGATATACAACGGTGTAGCTTTGGACAGCATTTATGGCAATACAAGTGACATCTATTGCTTCTGGCAATTTTAAACATATTGTGATAGATTTTATAATCAATGAAATTAACAGTGATCACGTTAAAACAGTAGACATCAGACAGCACTTTCTGGCATTCATACATGCTGCTTAATCGTGCAAGTACTCAAGCTGCTGTTTAAGATACTCTGTTTGTCCAAGTGAAATGAATGCAATTGCCATAAAATTACTGCACTTGCTCACTCGTTCTGAACTTGAGATGGCTGAGAAAGTTAGAACTGTGAATTTGGGACCGAGTGAGTCTTGCCAGCATGAGAAGTGATAATTACTGAACAGCATCTCTGATTTTGCAGAAGTAATTTTCCATATGGGGAACCTTAGAAGAAAATTAGTGCTTGGTGATTAAATAAAAGACTTTTGTTTTACTTGTTCTGCCTCTTTTGCATTTTATTTTGCTTTCCATACATCATTTGAATCTAATGTTTATTTTCTGCTTTATACTTTATTGTTCAAGTGCTGCAAGCATGGATTTTTCAACTTGATTCATTGTCTCCTCAATGTGTTTCTTTTCCCGCTCTCCAAAGTCCAGTAGAGGGGACTGTGCAGGATCAAACACCAGTTCAAAGCAAGTCTGTTTGCTACAGCCCAGTAAACCTTTGTGGGCAGTTGATAGTGAGCAGCATTCCTTTACTACTGGCTGCAAAATTCAGACCATTAAAAACAGCCTTTCTCATTCTCTTTTTCTGACTATATTTTAGTGTTATGTCTGTCACTATCAATATGCTAAAGGACATAATAGCAGCCTGCTTCTGTCAGTAGAAGGCAGTAGAAATTATATAAGAACAAACAATGAATCACCCTGAAAATTCTTTTCTCAATCTTACAAAATCCCTTTTGGGGAATGACAATAGCTAAACTAATTTGACCCATTATATATCTCAGCATGTTAACTGTTACTGAGTGCCAGCTTGCTGAAATTAACTTTTCTTAAAATAACTGGCTCATTTCCTCTCTTGGACTTTTGCCAATACCAGATAGCAACAAATTTCTGGTTTTCAAATATCTTGTTTTAGTACAGATTAATCACTAAATGAATTATTAAACTTCTTTCAGCAGTTGCAATTTAATATTGTTTGTTGTTGGCACATATTTACTACCAAGTTAATCAAATAAGGTAGCAGTTAATTCGTTAAAAGTAGATATCACCAAAACCATAAATTTAAGTAAAGATTACTCATTAGTTTCTAGGTTTGTAATACATACCTTCATCATGTATTCTTTTTAGCTGTTGAAATAACATTGACACAGGCACTGAAGTTCTTATGGCACATAATGTGTAACACTAAAATCCATTTTTTCTAATAAGAGTGGATTGTGGTAGGGAAGCCCTAGGTTTGCAATGGAGTTCAACCAGCTAAATCGATACATGTTGATAATACAGAGTAGTGACAAAACAAAAGAAGGACTTGCATTTATAGAGGCTGAGGGGAGAGACTTGATAGGAGTCTATGAAATTATGACATGCATAGATAGAATTGAGTCAGAATCTTTTTCCCAGAGTTGAAATGTCTCATCCGAGGGGGCATGCATTTAACGTTAGAGGGGGAAGTTCCAGGGAGACGTGAGGGGCACGCATTTTTTATACAGAGAGAGGTAGGAGTCCGGAATACACTGCCAGGAGTCATGATGGAGGCAGATACAATAAGGGCACTTAAGAGACTTTTAGCTAAGCACATGAATAATCAAGGAACAGAAGGATATGGACCAATAGTAGACAGAAGGGATTAGTTTCATTTGGCATCATGTTCGGCTCAACATCGTGGGCCAAAGGGCCCGTTCCTGTGTTGTACAGTTCAATGTTTTGTGCAGCCCAGTCACAGTACAATTACTAAACCTTGCGTTATGAGCACGTGTTCCCACATACAGCTTTCAGGTAACAACTTCAGCAGCGATTATTCCGAGTCTTAGTGTTTCCATATCAATGACTTAATATCAGTTTCTGGTGCATTTAGCTGAAGTCAT
The DNA here is from genome assembly GCF_021869965.1 of Rhincodon typus. NCBI lineage: Eukaryota > Metazoa > Chordata > Chondrichthyes > Orectolobiformes > Rhincodontidae > Rhincodon > Rhincodon typus. The sequence goes on from NC_063354.1 coordinate 32,232,083, forward strand.
TAACTCGAAATTTGCTAACCTCATCCATTGACGCTCTGCTGTTACATTCTGTAGAAAGGGGGATGAGAAGGCGCCTTCAAATTGTACAGAGCGAGTTAAGAGTTAAGGCATTTTCCCTCTGCGTTACTTATGGGCTCGTTGCAAAACACTTTAACAATGAAATTATCCGTTAAATAAAGTGCAGAAGATACAGATTAATTTAGTAGTTTTGAAACAAATGAATAAAAATGACTTGATAAACAAAAAGTCACATCATGAAACTGGCCTTTTCCATTAACATTCCTTGAACATGGGAAAATTAGTTGCTATGCTGTAATTGACATGGCCAGTGACAGAAGGGTAATTCATGAAATGTCAAACTTAGATTTGTTTTGTTCATTTGTTACAATAATTTTGCCTACAAAACTGATCTGTATAACAGGCAAGTGGAGAACAAGTCAGTTGTTTAGTTGCCACCACTGACCTTGAAAGATGTATTTCACCCCATAAATGCAGTTCTAATAGCAATTAAAGATAACAAGGTGTAGAGCTGGATGAACACAGCAGGCCAAGCAGCATCAGAGGAGCAGGAAGGCTGACGTTTCGGGCCTTGACCCTTGGCCTGCTGTTTTCATCCAGCTCTACACCTTGTTATCTCAGATTCTCCATCTGCAGTTCCTACTATCTCTAATAGCAATTAAGTTGTTTTAATGGATCCTTTTAGTTAATTATTATAAATGATAAAATAACAGAAGCACCATATACTTTGAGTGACATAATAAGCGAAACTTCTAGAACAATCCCTTTGCATTCCACTGAAATGAATTTTATGGCATACTTTGATTCAAACTACAAGTATGAATAAAAACATCAAATTATAAAATAACCAAATTAATTGCACTCAAAAGGTATAACAATCATTGTAAGTGAAACTTTTTTGATGGATCCCTGTTAAGGAAAACAGATGTTCCTTACATCCAGATGTATTGCTGAAGCAAACACAATCCAATGCAAGAAAAATAATGGGTGCTTGGACTATTATTACTGTCCAAAACAAAACAGTTTTAATTCAGGTTGCTTCCTGACTACTATTTAATATTTTAAATTGATTCAACCTTAAAAAAAATCCTCCTCTGAACAGATCATTTTCCTCACTGTTTACGAGTCCAAATATAGAAATTTAAAACGTTTGAAAGCATATTAAAATCAACGACTTAACCAGGTTACTCTTCTGTCCCCTCTCCAAGACAATGACCTACGCTGGGCTATTGGATGAGACATTAAAGCAAGACTGCATCTGTACTCGCAGGAGATGTAAATGCTGCCATAGTGAAAACAGGGGCACTCTTCTTCTGCTATTGATTTTGGCAATATCTACCTCCAAACTAACATCGCAAAACAGATTATTTGGTCATGCACTTCACTGTTATTTGTGGAACCTTGCTGTGTGTAAATCAGATGCCATATTTATGTACATTAAAACAGTGAAAACATTTCAAGTAAAATTTACTGGCTTTAAAACTACTTTGGGACATCTGAGGTCATGAATGCAGCTATATAAATACAAATCTTTCCCTTTTAACATACTGAAAATTTGATTTGTCTTATATTGCCATTGTAACTGAAACGATGCCAAAGGCAAAAAAAAATGTATTTTGAACATCGCTTACTGGGTCAACATTTGTTATTCATCTCGAAGTGCCCTGGAGATGGTGATGGTGAACTACCTTCTTGAATCTCTGCAGTCTTTGGTGTGTAGGTACACCCACAGAGCTGTTAGGAGGTGAGCCCAGGATTTAGAACCAGCAACAGTGAGGAACAGTGACATAATTCCAAGTCAGGATGATGTGTGACTTGGCGAGGAACTTTTAGGTGATGATGTTACCATGCATTTGCTGGCCTTATTCTTCTGGATGGTAGAGGTTGTGGGTTCGGAAGGTGCTGTTAAAGCAGGCTTGGTGAGTGATTGCATCTTGTAAATGTCACACACTGCCGCCACTGATGCCACTATCCGTGGGTGCTAAAGGGAGTAGATCTTGAAGGTGGTGGATGGGGTATCAATCAAGCAGGATGCTTTGTCCTGGATTTGGTCAAGCTGCTTCTGTGTTATTGGAGCTGCACTCACCCAGCTGTCACACTTAATTGAGAGGAATGTGCCAATAGTTGTGCCCTGGTGTTCCACAGGCCACAAGGAAATGTATAAAAGCTCACTGAAACTATCAAAGTGATCAATGTGTCTGACTGACTGTTATACAAGATGAAAGCAATTCACGCAAGGTGGACACAACTTTAAAAGCTGAGAAAAGAATTTCTATTTACAATTATACCCCTTCAAGGGCCTGAAATACACAAACACATATACACTTCTGTAAAAGGTGAGTTAAATTTTCTGTCTTTTGTGATGACACACTACTGTCTGTAGGCGGACACATTGTCGATTCAATGATTAAGCAAGTAGACTTTGGCCATTTTTTAAAAAACTGATAGAACTGGGGAGGCGGTAAATCAGAAATAAAAACAGAAGTTGCTGGAAAAAGTCAGTAGGTTTGGCAGCATCTGTGAAGAGAAATCAGAGTTAACATTTTGGGTCCAGTGACCATTCCTCGTTTCTGAGGAAGGGCCTCCAGACCCAAAATGTTAACTCTTAAACTTGAAGGGAGACTTACAGGTGGTGTTACTCTGAGAGCCTACACCTCTTATTCTTCTGGGTGACAGAGGTCAATAATTTAGATAGTACTGTCCAAGAAACATTTTGAGTAATTGCAAGGCACTTCATTGGTCGTACGTACTGTCATAACTGTGCATTGGTGGTGGAGAAACTAAATGTTTGCTTCTCTGTCCTTTTCAGATGCTGCCAGACCTGCTGAGTTTGGTCATTTTTTGTTTGAGTTCTCTCTTTTAAGCTTTTCCATTTTTCACAGAATCGTATAATCTCTAAGTGCAGATAGAGGCCATTTGGCCCATCAAGTCTGCACCAACCCTCTGATTAGCATCTACCCAGATCTGCTCCCCTCCTCAACCACTCACTCTATTCCCATAACTCTGCATTTACCATGGCTAATTCAGCTAGCCTTCATATCCCTGGAAACTACAGGGGGAATTTAACAGCCAATTCAGTTAACCCACACATCTTTGTATTGTGGGCGAAAACCAGAGCACCCAGCAGAAACTCATACAGACACAGGAAGAACATGCAGACTCCACACAGACAGTCATCCAAGGCTGGAACAGAACCCAGGTACCTGGCACTGTTTGGCAGTGGTGCGAACAACTGTGTCATGGTGCCGCTTTGTATTGCTTTTTTCCCTCCACACATAGAGAGAGGGGAAGAGATAGTTGCTTCCTGCTTCAGGCCCTATATATTTCTCTCCACTCCCTCCTGGTGTTACAGCTTTTTGACATTCAGCAGTACAACCAGAGGGCAGCTGTCAGGCAGTATTTCCTTAACGACAAACTTTCGCTGCTGCTCAGACTTGAATTCTTCCTCTTTCTGCTTCAAATAACAACACTGCATCACACAGTTCAAAAAATATACAATTGATTTTTAAGTTTCAAAATTCTCCTGGTATTTCAGTTACAGCAGTCCAACCTCTATTTTAGTTTATAGTCCCTGAAGAGAAAAATGTCGCCTTTTAAACACAGGGAAGAATTTCCAACCCAATCTTGATTGGAGCCTTACAGATGGTGGACAGGCTTTTGGGGATAGGAGATGAGTTACTCATCGCAGAATTGTCAACATCTGATCTAGTTATATATCCAGTATTTATATGGCTGGTCTGTCTCAATTTCATCGTGGTAACCACCAGACTGTTGATAGTGATGGTATTATGTATCAGAGTGTCCTTGAACATCAAATTTGATTCTCTCTTGTTTAAGATGATCGTGTGGTGTGAATGTTACTTGTTAAGTATTCACTCAAGCCTGGATATTGTCCAGGTATTGCTGCATATGGATTCAGATTGCTTCCATGTCTAAGGAGTCCAAGTACTGAATGTGCAGAACGTTGTGTAATCATCAGTGAACATCCCCATTTCTGGCCTTACCTTGGAGGGAAGGTCATTGAGAAAGCAGCTGAAGATGGTTGGACTGAGAACACTACATGGAAGAATTCATGGAAATACATGCAATTCTTACATGAATTGTCTACTATGTTAGAAAATCCATGTTTAAATCATAGAAGGGAGAAGTAGTAGCCTTCAAAAACTATACTGATAAAGAAATCTTTGAGAATTTCTTCAGAGCACTCTGAGCATTAAAAGGCACAGTAAGTGCAAGCTATTTTGTTTTTTAAAAAGACTCATTTCATGTCGTGTGCATTTGCTATATCAGTGAGCAATGTTGCAGAACACCCTTGTTTTCCAGTTATAGAAGAGTCACAAAGGTTAATCCAACAGTAACAGCAAGGCTTCATGTTCTCCGGAGCAAATTCTGGAAAGATTTGGAACCATAGAAGGTGATTGGCAAAGCTCTGAAACACTGGGAAGGCCGTTTCATCCAAACACTTACTGATAACAAATATGAGCTATCCCATACAAAACAGTGTGGGATGATGCAGTTTATTTCATGCAACACCATGTTCCTTTTCATCGTCAATATTTATGTTTCCAGAATGTCAGAGTAACAGATAATTTTATTTTTGTTTCAGCAACAACCATGTATTTTAAAATTGAGAGGTGAGTGAGCACAACTCTCTGATCTCTACCCACATGGTTATGCTAAAACATGAAACTCTTAATACAGTGGCAACATTGTAGCCTCGACTTCTCTGTAATTTGACACAGCCTTTAATGATAAATACCATATAATGAAAGACTAGTGCAGTCATAAAAGCATACTCTGCAACATTTAATGGCCTAAACTAGTTCTTGTTCTTACAGAAAGAATCCCCAAAATAAAAATGCACTCCAGGAAAGTTATAAAAACACAAATCAAAACAGATAGCAAAACTGTATTCTTTAGAAACTGGGTGGATCAGAAAAGACAGAGGTTGGCAAAGGGAAAAACTCATTTGACTTATTTTAGTAACAGTTTAATCCATAATACAGGCAGCACCTTTCAAAATCTTTTTTTTAATTCATGGGATGTGGGCATCGCTGACTAGATCAGCATTTATTGCCCATCCCTAATTGCTCAGAGGGCACTTTAAGAGTCAACCTCATTGCTATGGGTCTGGAGTCACATGTAGGCCAGACCAGGTAAGGATGGCAGTTTCCTTCCACAAAGGACATTCGTGAATGAGATGGGTTTTTCCAACAATCGAAAATGGATTCACGGTCATCATTAGGCTCTCAATTCCAGATTCTTATTGAATTCCAATTCCACCATCTGTCATGGCAGGATGCAAGCCCGGGTCTTTGAAACTGGGTCTCTGGATTAGCAGTCCAGCAATAATACCACAGGGCCATCACCTCTCCTTCCATTACACTATTTAAGCAAAGATCAAAATATTCAATCTGTAATCATTCTTCTTTAGCAGTCCCTCAACACAGTGGATGACTTTATTCCACTCTGGAGTTGAAGGTCCTCGGCTGACAACACTTCAATTCTGGATCTGCAACATCGTGCCACTTTTGGGGCAGCTGACATTTGAAGAGATAGGTAGGTGGAATGTTCAGATTTCCACACTTCCCTGACCTCCCTTATGCTTGGCTTCCACCTGAAACGGTTAGAAATGTTCGAGATAGTTGGCAACTTCTTTGGTTTCAGGGGTCTAGGACAAGGGATTCCCATGAGTTGGTGCAGATACTGCATTTTTCAGGAAGGCTTTGAGGACATACTTGAGACATTTTGTACCAACCTGGTAACTGCTTGCCACGTTAGAACTCAGAGTAGGGGACTTGTTTTGGAATCTTGTGTCAGACATGTGGACAATGTGGTCTGTCCAATGTGGCTGATAAGCAATAATCAGTACCTCAGTGCTGGGGATATTGGCCCGAGAGAGAGAACATTGACATTGGATACCTACCCCGTGAGGGGATTTGCAGGACTTTGCAGCGACATTGGTGGTAATATTTCTCTACGGATTGGAGACATCTGGTGTACATTGTCCACATCTCTGGTGCATACAATAAGGTCAGATTAACGCTACTGTCTGTAGGTTTTTTTTTAAAATTCATTCATGGCATGTGGGCGTCACTGGTTAAGCCAGCAATTATTGTCCATCCCTAATTGCTCAGAAGGCAGTTAAGAGTCAACCACATTGCTGTGGGTCTGGAGGCACATGTAGGTTGGGCCAAGTAAAGATGGCAGTTTCCTCCCCCAAAGGACATTAATGAACCAGACAGGTTTTTCTGATTATCATCAATAGATTCATGGAATCATAAGTAGACTCTTTAATTCCATACTTTTTTAAAATTGAATGCACCAGCAGCCTATAGGTTCCCAGCTGTAAGATGGGCCTTTTTAACTTCATGGTGTTGAAAAGCTTCTGAATAAAAGACCATTAAAGGCAAGCATTCACAAAGCTCCAGCAAGACAGGAACTTATGCACAAAGAGAGCAGATATAAATGAGTTCTTCCTTGACAGATTTTCTGAATAGGTCACCAGGCATTTTTGTGGCCCTTGCAGGTATCAAGCAAAATTAAAGTTTACAACAGAAGCTGGTCTGGATGTATTCAAAATACACTGTTTCTTAGCTAATATGGTACTAGATATTACCACATAACCTAGACTGACACTTCAATTTGATACTGAATGTGCTATACTGTTGCAGGCACCACATTTCAGATTAGGTACTCAAATAAAGCCTTTGTCTGGCTGTGTAGCTAAGTATAGAAGTTTCCACGGCACAGTACAAAGACACGACCCTGAACAGAATTTCACCCCTTTAACAAAAAAAACATAACTGGTCATTTACCTTGTGCTTGGTTTCACTAAGTGTTAATGTTACATTGGCAATTGACTACACTTCTAAAGTAATTCACCCAATGTGAAATACATTGAAATGTGTTGAGAATGTAATAAGGGTTTATAAAATAAGCATGTCAGAAAAGATCAGCAGTTTACCACGCTACACATATTATTTTGCTCCGTTATACCTGCAGGCCTTGGCATATTTCTGGTTTCTCAAACTCTACATCACCAGTGAGTCCAATGTAGAGATTAGCTATTTGTTACACAGATATCAGTAGCTAATATGCAAGATCAGATAGCACTACCAATACTTATATTCGATTAATTCTTGTTTGGCCTTATGCCTCCAAATTAAACATGTTGAACCGCTGCTCCATAGTAAAGATAATCTGGTGTAAAGCAGATAACTCCTCTCATTTACACCTCAGGCAGAATAATGCCCACTTCACCAACTATGATTTGGGAATGGGCGGGTGGAGGTGGAACGGTCAATATATGTACCATCAACCTACCATCCCTGCCAAACACTCTGTCATGCTTCCACAATGGGATTCCTTTCACTTTGTTTTAATTTCAATTTTTGCCTCTCCATTCCTACCAAGCCAGACAAAAGGCTGGCACTGACTTGAAGTATTTGTTAAACTTTTATGAAGTTTTCCATGTGGCCAGTTAATACTGGATTTCACCTAAACAAATTCTGTAAGCACTCAAGTAAGCTAGATTCCAAGGCTGCACAGGAAACTGAAGAATTATTTTTAAAAAGGCTGACTAGAAAAAATGCAGGCGGTCAGTAATCTGTACTTCTGGCTAGATTTGGACTGGAAATTAGTCACTCTTTACTTAACTCTGCTGTAAATTTTAAAATATCAATAATGCTTATATTCTGGCAGGTGAAATGTTTGTACTGCAGGTTTTGGGTCTGCACAAAGAGATCTCTCACCTCTGTGCTTTATTGCCCTTGGTAAGTCTAATACCAGTTTTGCGTTGCTAACTGTGCAAATCTACTTTGCACTAATGAAGTAGCGGCAGTACAAATGCAGTCTCAAGGGACTGAAATCAGTTTCACTCTAACAGTGTTCCTCACAGAATGGGACAAAAAAGCACATGCTATACGGTACCTGTGAGTTTTATTTTAGACAGTCTCGCATAGATCCCTGGTAGATCTGATAGTTGCACTTTCATCTCTTTCCACTGCTTTGCTTCCTTGATGCCTTGGGCAGTGTCTTTATCGTCAGCCATTGCTGTCTTCTCTGTCATGTTGTCGTCTTCAAGACTGGATGGATACGACGTAATAGCAGGAATTTGTTGTACTGATCGGATGACCGCTTCATCATTGGCAATAGATTGTTTCTCTGGAAAAGGTGATGCTGATGGTGCAGCTTTGGGTTTTGCATGTTGGTACAGTCCTTTATCAATTTTGGTTACATACTACAAGAGAAAGAAATGATAGTGCTTCTTAGTTTAAGCACCCAAACATCTTTCAGTGTTTTTATGCTTATATATTAGAAAAAGAATGTGTGAAACAAATTTATAGTGATTGTTTTTAAGTGCTAGTTGACTTTTCAGATTGAAATCATGTCCTATTCAATCTGAATTGCTATCTGGTATTTACCTTGCAACATGATCCCTACTGACATTGAGTTTAGATTGTTCTTAATAATTTACTTTTGAATAAGGGAATATGTAAAATGCTGATGAAGCAAATTGGATGTTGCATTCAACATTATAATTTTCCCTACCTCTGAATTAGGTGGCCGGGGGGTTCAAATCCCAGCTGTTCCAGAGATGTGTATTAGCATACTGAACAGGTTGATTGGAAAACATTAACATCCAATGGACTTCTGTTAAATTTCACTTTTGAAACACAGTCTAATATTATTAAACACAACAGTGCTGCATTTACTGTATGTCATGGTCTTCTTGAATCTTTGTGGAATCTTCTAGGAAACCAGAGCTGAGGAGAAGTGCAGATATTCAAAGTGGCTAATTTTACTGGCTGCACATTAATAAACAACATCCACTGCTCTGCCATCATCAATCTTTTTGGTAACTTCCTCAAAAACTCAAGCAAGTTTGTGAGACATGATTTTCCTCGCACAAAACCATGCTGACTATCCCTAATCAATTTTTGCCTCTCTACATGTCCATAAATCGCATCTTTTATAATCACCTCCAACAATTTACCCACAATCAAAGTCAAACTCACAGGTCTATAGCTCCCTGGTTTCTCCTTACAACCTTTCTTAAACAAAGGTACAACATTAGCCACCCTCCAATCATCAGGCATCTCACTTGTTGTTATAGATAATGTTAATATTTCTGCAAGGGTTCTTGTAATTTCCTCCCTTACTTCCCACAACCTTCTGGGATACATTAGATCAGGTCCCAGACATTTATCCACCTTTATATTCTCCAAGGCCTCCTGAACCTCCTTTTCGGTAATGTGCATTGTTTGTAAAACACATTTTATTTCTCTGCATTCTCTAGACTCCATTTTTTTCTCCACGGTAAAAACTGATGTGGAATATTCATTTATTATCTCTCTCATCTCCTGGGATTCAACACAAAGATGACATCCATGATCTTTAAGAGGCCCTACCCTCTCTCTAGTTACCCTCTTGCTCGTGATGTATTGTAGAATCTCTTTGGATTATCCTTCACCTTCCCTGACAATGCTATCGCATATCCCCTCTCTGCCTTCCTTAAGAATGCTCCTACACTCTCCACATTAAGAGATTCAATTGAACCAAGTTGTCTACATCTAAAGTAAGATTCTCTTTTATTCTTGACTAGAACCTCTATCTTTATTCATCCATTGTTCCTTAATCTTACCAGTCTTACCCTTCACTCTATCAGGAACAAAACGCCACTGACCTCTCATCATCACACTCTTGAATGCCTCCCACTTGTCAGACGTCCTTTTACCTACGAACAGTCTACTCCAATCAACTTTTGAAAGTTATTCTTTTGGCCATCATCAGCAAAATTGCCAACTTAGTGTTAATCAGTGCTGAATCATACATAATTACATCCATTGTGAACCTGATTACCAATACACATACTTATTCCATGTAGAATCTTTACATCTAGTAAACAACAAATCTTTCCACATTTATTTTACATTGACTCCTTGAATCCTGGTTTTAAATCCAAAGTGCTGTATGCAAATTTACACAGACACCATTCCCTGAACAAATCTACATTTCAATAATGTAAGTATCGAAAAAAACTGAGCAACAATGGACTGTGGAGTAATACATTTCAGATCAAAACAGAGAATTTCAAGTTCAAAAGCAATTTAAACTCCAACTTGTCAAACATCGTATTCCAAAATTATTTATTTCCTTTGTGTTCTTTAAACAGTCAATTTCAATTCAAATTTCACACGTGGACTGATGAACAGCGTTAAAAACAAATTTTCCAACTTTTACATTTTTGTGAATTGTTAACTATTTTGCTTCATGCTAACAATGAATTGATTGCTGTATGCAGAAGCAAATTGCACACAAGTTTGCAAATTGCCTACTTTTGTCGACAGTTAATAAAAATGTGAAATCAAGCATTAACTTTCTTGGCAATGTGATAATATGTCTGTTAGGGTTGGGCTGCACTCAAAATATTCTTCCGTGTTTCCTTTCGTAAAATATGACTGGCAAACAAAACACAATATGTCAGACTGAAATTATACAATAGAATTGCATAACCATCTGTATAAATGAGACACACAAAGTCAGAAAAGAACAGAAAACAATGGGCTATTCAAGTTCTTAGAACTTCTAAGAAGTTCTTAGAAGTGTCAAAACCAGTAACCTATTTGTGGTATCTGGTGAGACCAAGAAATTGTAAATACTGAAGATTGGTGATTTGCATTTACTAAAACGAATTTCCACATAAAGTTGAAAAGCAATTAATGGTTATCCTTTTGCAGTCTACAATGGCATTTCTCAAAAGCCTGCTCCAATTGATAATTCACATGAATGATATTGGTAATTCCTTCACTGTCACTGGGACAAAATCCTGGAACTCTTTCCCTGATGGCACTGTAGGTGTCCCAACACCACAGGGACTGTAGTGGTTCAAGAAGGTTGCTCACCACCACTTTACCCAGGAGCAATTAGCGACGGGAAATAATTGTCGACCCAACTAGTGATGCTCACATCCTAGAGATGAGTGAAAAAAAAGGTCAGTCAGTGACTAATGTCGAGCAAAATTTTGTTATAGAAAATCAGGAGAAGAAAATTCTCGAACAGCAATTGCAATTCATGAAAACTTGACAATACAAATAACAATGACAGACAATATCACTGATGACTGTGGGAATCAACGGCACCTCCAGACAAAGTCATGAGATCTGGATGTGTCAGCAAAGTACCTCGATATTACGGAGACCTGTAAGCTCCTTTGCTACTATAAATAGTTAAACTTTCCTTTGGAAAGGAGGGGCATGTTGCACGTATATTTTATCATTCACAATCCACATGCTGCATGTATACATAGTTGTGGCATTGCCTGGCTGTTTGTCTGCTTTGAGTTTGCAAGCTGCATGCACTGTTAGTTTGCTGTCATGTCTGCTTCATAACTTGCAATGTGTTTTACTCTTTTGAATAAACTAATACACAGAAGTTATCACTTTGGATGACTAATTGTTAGACAGCAGTCTCCTACACACAAACATTTACAAGGAACAGAACTAGCTTGTAAGTTCACATGAAGAGTCATCAGCATTTTCGTTCTCAGGTCTGCTGAGCATTTTCAATATTTTCTGTTATACTTCCAGATTCTAGCATCCACAATATTGTGCTTTTGGACACATTTTTCAGGAAAGGGTTTTGAAATGATTTATATTTTCACTATACTCAGTAATTCCAAGAAATAAATTATTTTTCAACCACACATATTCTAGTCAAGAACCCTAAAATGCACAGTACAGTTTCTTTCCTGCATTACACTCAGCAAATTCTTGCTCCTTTCCAACAGGCTATCGAACAGATCTGAACAGAATTTTAAGAAACATTTGCTGTTATCAGGAGTGCCTAATGACTAGGTTTCAATGGGCAGTCAAGATGTTGTGTGGAAAATCCAAGTCGTAACAAATTGGCAAAACCATTTCCTTGGAGCAAATTTGTTCTTGGAATGGGATTCACTCAATTTTAACTTGATAATTCAGACATATTAAATCACCATGAAAACACGCAGCAATTTTTGGAGGAATTCATAATGATTATCATAACACTGAATAATCATCTGTTCATTGGAGTCAGATTCTTCCCTCAATAATCAATCAAGATAATTACAAAGGTTAAAGTCTTAAGAGTTTTCATCTGCACTGGTAAATCTTAGTCAAGCGCAAGGAGTGATTGAATGCAACTAACGCATCATTTTTTGAATAGAGTAACTATATAGAACAATCAAATTTCCATACAAAACAATGACTACACTTCAATGTCAATGCAGCTCTTTGGGGAACTCTAAGGATATGAAAGGTGCTTCGTCCTTGCCACTGGCCAGTTTTCTAATAAATCTTGCTAGAAGATTTTATTTTCTGCAGAATAAGTTCAAAAATTTTTCACAAAACTACGCTTCTGTAGAAAAAGAGACAAAAAGCAAAATAATTTTTAAAGTGCGCATACCTGGAGCCTTTTGAATATGCTCACAAAGATTAGAAAAGATTATGCCAAAGATAAAACCCAGGACCTGATCAGGTCTACCCCAGAAATTTGTGGGAAGCTCAGGAAGAGATTGCTGGGCCCCCTGTTGAGATATTTGTATTATCGATAGCTACAGGTGAGGTGCCTGAAGATTGGAAGTTAGTTAGCGCTGTACCAGTATTTAAGAAAAGGTGGTAAAGAAAATCCAGGGAACTACAGACAGGTGAGCCTGACTTCAGTGGTGGGCAAGTTGTTGCAGGGGATTCTGAGGGACAGGATTTACATGTATTTGGAAAGGCAAGGACTGATTAGGGATAGACAACATGGCTTTGTGCGTGGGAAATCGTGCCTCAGTAACTTGATTGAAGTGACGAAGAGGATTGATAAAGGCAGACTGATGGACTTGATCTATATGGACTTTAGTAAGGCATTCAACAAGACTCCACACAATAAACTGGTTAGCAAAGTTAGAACTCACGGAATCCAGGGAGAGCTAGCCATTTGGATACAGAACTAGTTTGCAGGTAGAGGACAGAGGGTGGTGGTGGAGGGTTGGTTTTCAGACTGGAGGCCTGCGACCAGCAGTGTGTCACATGGATGGTGCAGGGCCCATTGCTTTTCATCATTTATATAATGATTTTGTTGTGAACACAGAAGGTATGGTTAGTAAGTTTGCAGATGACGCCAAAATTGGAGGTGTAGTGGACAGCGACGGGGGTTACCTCAGATTACAATGGGACCTTGATCAAATGGGCTGATGGGCCGAGGTGACGCAAACAGAGTTTCATTTGGATAAATGTGAGGTGCTGAATTTTGGAAAAGCAAATCAGGGCAGGACTTATACACTTAATGGTAAGGTTCTGCAGAGTGCTGCTGAACAAAGAGACCTTGGCGTGCAGGCTCCAAGTTCCTTGAAAGCGGAGTTGCAGGTAGACAGGATAGTGAAGGCGGCATTTGGTCTGCTTAGATAACAAGGTGTAGAGCTGGATGAACACAGCAGGCCAAGCAGCATCAGAGGAGCAGGAAAGCTGACATTTCGGGTCTGGACCCTTCTTCAGAAATGGTATGCTTGCCTTTATTGATCAGTGCATTGAGTACAGGAGTTGGGAGGTTATGTTAGACCAAAAGACACAGGAGCAGAAATTAGGACATTCAGCCCATCAAGTGTGTTCTGCCATATAATCATGGCTGATAAGTTTCTCAACCCTATTCTCTCTCTTTCTCCCCATAACCCTTGATCCCCTTGACAATCAAGAACCTATCTACCTCTGTCTTAAATATACTCAATGACCTGGGCTCCACAACCTTCTGTGACAATGAATTCCATTGATTTACCACTCTCTCGCTGAAGAAGTTTCTCATCATCTCTGTTCTGAAGGGTCTTCCCTTTACTCTAAGGCTGTACCCTTAGGTCCTAGTCTCTCCTACCTATGGAAACATCTTCCTAATGTCCACTGTCCAGGCCGTTCAGTATTCTGTAAGTTTCAATTATATCCTCCCTCATCCTTATAAAATCCATTGAGTATAGACCAGAGTCCTCAAACATTTCTCACATGTTAAGCCTTTCATTCCTGGGATCATTCTCGCGAACTTCCTATGGACAAGCTCCAGGGCCAATACATCCTTCCTGAGGTACGGGGTGCAAAATTGATCACTAGACTCTAAATGTGGTCTGACCTGAGCTTTATAAAGCCTCAGATGTACATCCCTGCTTTTATATTCTGGTCCTCTCGAAATAAATACCAACCATTGTATTTGCCGCACAACAAAAACAAAGTTGCTGGAAAAGCTCATCAGGTCTGGCAGCATCTGTGGAGGAGAAAACAGAGTTAACGTTTCGGGTCCGGTGACCCTTCCTCAGAACTGATGGTGGCTGGGAAAACGTCAGTTTATATGCAGAAAATAGGGAGGTGGGTGGGGTAGTGAGTAAACGATAGGATAGAGCCCAAAGAGAGAGAAAGACAGTTGGACAGACAAAGGAGCTGATAACAATCAGGCTGGGAGGGTGAATAGTTGTTAATGGGGACTGTTAGTGACTAACAACAGGGGGTGTGTAGTGGCAGGCTATGTGGTAACAAGGCCCGGTGTGTGGGGTGGGGGACTGGGACATGGGAGAGTTTAGACCCTAAAAGTATTGAACTCAATATTGAGTCTGGAGGGCTGTAGGGTCCCCAAGTGGAAAATGAGGTGTTGTTCCTCCAGCTTGCGCTGGGCTTCACTGGAACACTGTAGCAAGCCGGAGACAGAGATGTTGGCCAGGCAACAAGGTGGTGCATTGAAGTGGCAGGCAACAGGTAATTCAGGGTCTTTTTTGTGAGCAGAACGTAGATGTGCTGCAAAGCGGTCGCCAAGTCTACGCTTCGTTTCCCCAACGTAGAGGAGACCACATTGTGAGCAGTGAACGCAGTAGACCAGATTCTGTGAAGTGCAGGTGAAGTGTTGCTTCACCTGGAAGGTATGTTTGGCCCTTGGATACTGGGAAGGGAGGAGGTAAATGCGCAGGTGTTGCACCTCCGCCAGTTACAGGGGAAGGTGCCGTAGGGCTGTGGGGAGGTGTTGGGGGTGAAGGAAGTATGGACTAGGGTGTCCTGGAGGGAACGGTCCCTGCGGAAGGCAGACAAGGGAGGGGAGGGGAATATGTGTCTGGTGGTGGCATCTTGCTGGAGGTGGCGGAAATGGCGTCTGATGATCTTCTGTATGTGGATGCTGGTGGGATGGTAGGTGAGGATAAGGGGAACCCTATCGCTGTTGCGGGAGGGAAGAGAAGGGTTGAGGGCATTGTATTTGCCTTCGTAACTACCGACTCAACCTGCAAGTTTACTTTAAGTGGACCTTGGA
The DNA here is from genome assembly GCF_021869965.1 of Rhincodon typus. NCBI lineage: Eukaryota > Metazoa > Chordata > Chondrichthyes > Orectolobiformes > Rhincodontidae > Rhincodon > Rhincodon typus. The sequence continues at coordinate 32,247,401 of NC_063354.1, forward strand.
CTAGAACTCCCAGTCCCTTTCCACTTTAGATTTCTGAATTTTCTATCCATTTAGAAAATAGTCCATGCCTCTATTCTTCCTGTCAAAGTTCATGACTTCACACTTCTCCACGTTGTATTCCATCTGTTACTTCTTTGTGCACTCTCCTAACCTGTCTAAATCCTTCTGCAGTCTCCCTAACTCCTCAATACTACCTGTCCCTCTACCCATCTTTGTATCATCTGCAAACATAGCCAGAATGCCCTGAGTTCCTTCATCTCGATCAATAACGTATAAAGGGAAAAGTTGTGGTCCCAAAGCTGACCCTTGTGGAATATCACTAGTCACCGGCTGCCATCTTGAGAAGGACCGTTTTATCCACATACTCTGCTTTCTAGTACCTTGCCTCCAACAAAATGGGCCCTTATCTTACTCAGCAGCCTCCTATGCAGCACCTTCCACCTTCTGGAAGTTCAGGTAGATATTATCCATTGGCTCTTCTTGGTCTATCCTGCTTGTTACCTCCTCAAAGAATTCTAACAGATTTGTCAGGCATGACCTTCCCTTGATGAAACTATGCTGACTTCGCGCTAGTTTACCACGCACTTCCAAGTATTCAGAAATCTCATCCTTCACAACGGACTCCAAAATCTTACCAACAACCAAGGTCAGGCTAATCTGCCTATAATTTCCCGTCTTTTCCCATACTCCCTTCTTAAGTAGGAGGGCTATATTAGTGATTTCCCAGTCCTCTGGGACCTTCCCTAACTCCAGCAAATCCTGAAATCACCAATAACACCTCCACTAGCTTTTTGGCTATCTCCTTCAAAACAGCTCTGGGGTGTAGTCCATCTGGTCCAGGTGATTTATCAACCTTCAGATCTTTCAATTTTTCTAACACCTTTTCCTTGGTGATAGCCACACACTCACCTCTGTCCTCTGACTCGCTTGAATTTTTGGGATATTACCCATGTCTTCCACCATGAAGACTGACACAAAGTGCTTATTCACTTCTTCAGCCATTTCTTTGTTCCCTATTACTACTTATCCAGCATCATTTTCCAGCAGTCCAATGTCCACTTTTGCCCTTTATATATCTAAAGAAACTCTAGCAATCTGGTTTTATGTCGTAGCTGTACAGGTCATTGGCTAGGTCACTTTTGGAACACTACTTAAAAAGGTTCAGAACAGGTTTACAAGAATGTTGCAAGGGTTGGACTATAACGAGACGCTGAATAGGCTGGGGCTATTTTCCCTGAAGCACCAGAGGCTGAGGGATGACATTATAGAAGTTTATAAAACGATGGGCATGGATAGGGTGAATAGCCAAGGTCTTTTCCCCAGGGTAGGAGAGTCCAAAACTAAAGGGCACAGGTTTAAGGCAGGAGGGGAAAGGTTTAAGAGGAATCTAAGGAGTAACTTTTTCACACAGAGGATGGTGCATGAATGGAATGAACTGCCAGAGGAAGTAGTAGAGGCTGGTACAATTACAACATTTAAAAGGCATCTGGATGGGTATATGAATAGGAAGGGTTTAGAGGGATATAGGCTAAATGTTGGCAAATGGGATTAGATTAATTTAGGATATCTGGTCAGCATGGACAAGTTGGACCAAAGGGTCCGTTTCCATGTTGGACAGCTCTACGAGTCTAATTTGAGTTCAAGGATGGGGTTGGGGATGAGGAGAAAAGAGTAGCTTCTCTGCTGCATGGGCCATATTTTCCTCCAGTGTTTGCTCTGAGCTGTTTTTTCTCCTGCGTGATGAGACCAGCAGCACAATATCAATGCATTCATATTAGCTTAGTCATCAACTGCTCCTCCACTCTGTTGCCTTGGAACTGTCTCTACTGACTCCTATCCAACCTTTCATTGCTGTTTTAAAATTAGTTATAGAGAGATTTGAAAATCTACAGGAAAATGGAGACAAATTGGTCATTCAAAATATCACAGCACTAAGAAAATGAAGCAATGGCAGATAAGAAATTGTTGGTTAGAATGAGAAGTAATAAATAAAGAATGTACTTGTTGATGCTCATTAAGAGAAACAGAGAATTGGTTCACAAAGAGACTGCTTTCATGAGTACAGGACTTCAAGATTTTATGAGGTTGCATAGTATATAGACCACTTTTTACTTAATGTACGGTGCATTAATGTACTGTTAAGGAGACACATTACATCAATCAGTTGCTAAATTATTCAATCAGAATCATTACTAAAGCTACTTGTATTGATAGCTATGCAAGATTAACTTCTTTGTTTTTCATCATTTTCTTCCATGCAAATCTTTGGGTACACATTGAAGTTTCCATTATTACAGCAATAAAGAAAGCATCCTTAAAGCAGCAGTTCCACACAATTGGTCCACTAACTCAAAGTATTGTTCTTTGGTTGAGTTTAGAAAAATTCAACCAAAATTTAGGTTTTAAATCAGTCTTGACACAATGCTGAAGTATCTATATTTTTAATAAAAAGACGATTAGAGATTCTTCTGTCTTCAAAGGGTTTAGGCTTTCTTTCAAATGTTAACTCATCATGTGGTCAAAATAATAATTAAAGATAATTACTTGCATAAAAATAACTGGTTACACAAAGTGAGTGGGTTTATTTACTTAAAATCTAAATATAGCCTTGCTGTCCTAAAACATGAGCTTATTAATAATTGTGAAACTGAAAATACGTGCTTAAAGCCACAGGTGAAATACAGAAACTTACTTTACAATACATCTTCTAACAATATACAGGTTAAGACATGATAGCATTAATTTCGTCCTTAAGTTTTGAATAGAGCAGCTGCTGCTCAATCATCCTGCTTATTGCAGTTTAGAAAAGAGACAAAATGTAATCTCCCATTGATCAGATAACTTAGAGACAAATAGTTGACTTTCAAGTAAAATACTTGTCATATTTCATTGGAAACCATTGGGGTAAGTTTGTCAAGAATTCTTAAATTGTGAGCAGAAGAAAGGCTCTTTTCAAATGATTTTCAAGAAGGGAGGGTATTCCACTCTCTTTCTGTACAGATTACCAGGCAAGCTAGCACGGAACGTTTTCTTTATCATCTCCGAAGTCCTTGAACATATTGTAAATGGCAAAATATCTGCTCTTACACTCCTTGCAATCAATTTCAACAAACAACATTGTCTTAAACTATGATCTTGGTCCATTCTGTCTCTGTGAACTGGCTGCAGCCTTTGGAATAGTTGGCACATCATTCTCCTCCATCATCATCCAATTTCGTGGGGTTGTTGTCAACTGGATTGGCTCTGAACTATTCAAATCACAAGCAATGCACCTCAGCAATTGTCTTCCTTCTCACTCCTATGCTATTAAGACCAGAGCTCCCGAAAAACCATTCTTCAATTCTTCATAACCGTATTCAGACCCAACCTTAGCATATGACTCCACAATCATCTCTATCACAAAGACTGCCTGTGCTGTCAATTTCAGCCAAGTACATCTGTTCCTAATATTTTCCTTGACTGCCTTCAGGTGCACCTAGTTAAGGAGTGTCCTGGGCAGCTTCCCATTTTCTGTTAACTTCAGCTCAGTCAAAGCTTTGCTCGGCATCATATCAAGGCCCACTTGCCCAGTACCAGTAGAACTCAATGGCTTAACATTTAACATTCTCATTGTTGCATTTAAAACCCTTTGTGGCCTTGATCCTTAAAATCTCTGTAACCTTATCTATTCTGATAATGATCCATTCTATATATCTGACTGGCCTCCTATGCAATATCCCCTCCCTTGACCATAGCTCTGGGAGTTGCATCTTCAATTGCTTTAGCCTCCCATCCTGGAGTTTTCTCCCTAATGCAATCCCCTGTTCCATCTCCCCATTTTAACTTATGAGGCTCAAAAAATCAGCTCTTGGCAAAGCTCTTGATCATCCACACTAATCCTGTTTCTTTTCTTCATATGTGTTTTTTGGTCACAATCTGTTACGTTTGAACGTTTATCTCCATTCATGGTACTATATAGATTCCAACTGTAGCTTAACATTCCCAGGATAAACTGGCATCCTTTTAATGTCCAATTCACCATTATCCCTGAAATAATCAGGCTGAGATTTGATGATTCATTTTTAATCAGTAAGTGGTTTAAAAAAGTGCTTAAGAATCTGAGAGAAATCTATTACTTATTTCTACTTCTCATCATAATATTGAAGAATATGGGAAAATGCAATTGCAACAGCAACTCAAATGTCAGAGCTGCTCATATTTAATCCGATTCCTTTCAGAGATCCACAAATCAAAATTTGCTCTCTAGGGCGTACGATTAAACACGTCATTTTTTTCACAAGATATTTATTCTGAAACGTCTCTTACAATGAGGGGTAAATTAAGAATTGGTGCGTATTTAATTCCATTCCTGTTTCAAAACACTTCACAATAATGCATTAATATAGCATCCTTAACACAATAAACCATTAGTAAGTGTTAGCAAAAGAAATTTCACAACCAGCTACATGATGCAATATTAGGTCAAGTGACCAGAAGTTTGGTCAAAGAATTTGGTTTTAAAGAAGAAATGAGACACTGAGGTGAAGAAATGTAAGGAAAGAATTCCAAAAACTAGGCCCTAGGGATCTGAAAGCAAGGCCATCGATGGTGACGTAATTAAAAACAAAATGCTAAGAGGCCAGAATTAGCTGAGTGTGGATACTCTGGATATTTGTGGGACTAGAAGAGACCTCAGATATAGAAAGGAGAAGGCCATGAAGAGCTTTAAAGACAAGGATGAGAACTTTAAAATTGAGGCATTCCATTACCAGCAGCCAACGCAGGTCAGTGAGGACATAGGTGATAGCTAAATGTGATATAGTGAGAGTTAGGATATGGGCAGCAAAGTTTTGAATGATTTTTAGTTTATATTGGATGGAAGCTGGGATGTCATACAGGTCTCTATCAAAATATCCAAGTTTAGAAGTAACAGACAAATTATTATTTTTTATGCATACTTACAGCGTGCAATATGGCAATCAATTTGAACAAACAAGGTCCCACAAATAGATGAGATTAATGACCAGCCAATTTTTGTTGGTGTTGGATGAGAGAAGAATGATGGGCAAGACAGTGGAGGACTCCCTGTTCTTCTTAGTGCCATGGGATCTTTTATGCCTATTGTGTCCTTCTTTTAATATCTGATCTAAAGCACAGTATCTTTGAGACTGTACTGGAATGTGCTGAACCCACACCAGACTTGAACTAACAACTGTTTGACTTGTAGACAGGCGAGTTAATTATATCAGGTTGACACTTGAAAATGTAATTGCATGCTTAGAATTACCAACTTAATTACCCAGCAAAATCTACATGCCCTGTAATGATTACCATGTTTAACAAACAGATTATCAAAGAAGAGATTACATTTGCAAGTTGGAGAGTGCTGCTGAAATTTATAATCACTATGTCGCTCTTCAAAAAGAAGGATTAACATCAGTGATTCAAGTTAGAATTCTGGTCAGATATCCAAGTTTAAAAAGTTATGTTGAGCATAACCAGTAAAAAAAAATTCCATGACTCATTTGTCCTAGTTGTCACATTAACTTTCATTTTACTTACTTACACTGGTCACCCAAAATAAACTGTAGCAAAACAGCATGGAGCTAATGGATGTAAAATTTAATATCAGTAATTAGTTAGGATTTAAAACAAGAGCAGCCCACCAATAGCAACTAATCAATTGCGAATGAAGTATGTTATTAGAATGTTGCACACCTTATCTGTTGCTGTACTCAATCACAGCATGAAATATTTAGAACACAAGTAGGTACCCACAATAAAAAGTTTCACTTCTCTTCTAATGTAACTAGTTAATATTTTAACTAAAGCACAATGTAAACTACATCATTTAAGGTGAGTGGGAGACCTAGTCCACAACTCAGCTATTAAACAATAACACCCACTTGATGCCAAACACGTCACATAATAAATCCTCCTGGAATGTGCCAAAAGAGAAAATAGGAAGGGGCACTGCTGCTGTTGCTGCAGGCACAAATGTTTAGCACACTAACAGCCTGTGTTGCAGTAACATGATCCTGGAATGGAAGCCCTGTTAGATTTGTGAGACAAAGAAGTTTAAACAAGAGAGAAGAGATGAGGCAGGAAGCAAGGTGGGGTGAATGGCAATGAAAAGAGCAAGAGTCAGAAACAGAGAACACAAAAAAGGAAGAGGGAATTCAGAAGTAGGGAACAATGATGAGAACAGTTGGAAACCGTGCATCATCAACAGCACCTTCCAAACCTGGGACCTCTACCACCTAAAAAGGGCAAGGGCAGAAGAAGCAAAAGCACAGAAACACCTGAAAATTCCCTTCCAAGCCACATACAATTCCAATGTGTAACTTCACTGTCACTAGGTCAAAATTCTGGAACTCCAAAGGCAATTTGAATGGGCAGCAAATGCCAACCTAACCAGCACACCAACATTACGCGAAAGAACAACAAAAAAAATCAATGCTGAAATATCATTGATGAACTAGGTTTCAAAATTCTTTGCTTGGTATCTTATCCCAGCTGTACCAACAGTAAGAACTTTGGCAAAGCCAAGGATATATTCAATTCATAGAGTCCTCGTGCTCCTATTTCTGAGCTACAATTATTCTGCTACCTGCATTTGTCTCTGATTTTCTGTTATGATTGGGCCTTGTGCAGTACAAAGACCACTGAAGTTTCATAGTGACATGGCATTGACTAAAAATTGTCAATCCATTAATGAATAAAGAAAATAAAAACTGGCCTGGAAAGATAATGCAGGTCAATTACTTGCAGATCATTGACATATAGTACTTCAAGCTGAGTGAAATGTCATACTTGTTTCTTCCCGGTTTTAATGGAAAAAGCTTTAAGTGCAATAGTTTTTCTTCCAAAGAACACCCTTTTCCCATAATACAGTTGTTAAAAGACAGTCACTAAAAACATATCTCCTCCAAGACTGAGGTTCACATTCCCATTTCAGTCTCACTCATTAAAGTATAACTTTATACTTCAGGTGCTGTCTTGGACTGTATGGTGTAGGAGCAAAAGGAGACCTTTTGGTCCACTGAGTCTGCTCCACCATTCAATGAGCTCATGGCTGACTGGATAATGCTCAAACCTAACTTCCTGCCTTTTCCTCATATTGCTCCCTCACTGATTAAAAATTTGTCTACCTCAGCGATGAATATACTTACAGTTGAGACCATTATTTTTCTTTTTACTCATTTTTGGTTTAGAACTGAGAGGGGCAATTGATAGCTGAACTTTGAACAGCAGCTTGTTTCCAAATAAAAAGGAGAGAACAAGACTGATGTTTGCTGTTGGAAGGCAATATGGGGAGGCAATGGCCTAGTGGTATTATCGCTCGACTGTTAATACAGAGACCCGGATAATGTTCTGGGGACCCGGGTTCAAATCCCACCACGGCAGATGGTGGAATTTGAATTCAATAAAATATCTGGAATTAACAGTCTAATGGTGACCGTGAATCCAATGTCAATTGTTGGAAAAAACCATCTGGTCCACTAACGCCCTTTAGGGAAGGAAACTGCCATCCTCACCTGGTCTGGCCGACATGTGACTTCAGACCCACAGCAATGTGGTTGACTCTTAACTGCCCTCTGGGCAATTAAGGATGGCAATAAATGCTGCCTAGCCAGTGATGCCCTCATCCCATTAATGAATAAAGAAAATAAAAATTGGCCTGGAAAGATAAGGCAGGTCAATTACTGTTCTAAGAACACAATAGTCAAATTAGCACAAAGCTGTCATTATGCCAGGAACTGGCAGCTGGTTGGATGTGGAATTGGACAATCAGGGGAGGACTTGTGCTTTTTTTTTGGTGGTGCTCTCTCTAATTATTGTCCAGTATACAAGAAATAAGGAAAAAAACTCCAGAGGTCTGCG